>NC_135715.1:70827394-71127394 GCF_964656455.1 Halichoerus grypus
TAAAATAGGAAAAGTAGGAGGTAAAATGAAAATACATGGACTGTTTTGAGAGCTATTTGTTGTTTAAGGTCTCTTTGTTAACTTAGGAGCAGGCAATGAGGTGATGCCATGAGGTGGAAGGGCAGCCTGTTGACCCAGTGGATGGGGGCAGAGCCAGAGAAGGGGGAGGGGGCAGAGGTCACCAGGGAAAGTGGGTGAAGTAGCGAACAGAGCCTGAGCAGGGGTGGGTGTGGGGTGAGGAGGGGCGGAGTAGGGACAGGAAGCAGGCCACTTACGGGGAGATTGGTCAGATTAGTGCCCATATTAAGGATAATGAGAAGCAAGTTTGTCACTGACAGGGAAAGAAGGTACAAATTATGGAGAGGAGTAAACTGAATTTCTAGTTGGTTTAGATTTAGAATTGGAGGTATTTGAATCCAGAATTGGAGGTGTCAGAACTTGGTTTTCAGTGGATAGATAGATCTAGAAATAAATGGAGCTGGACATGTTGTACATCCCTATCCATATATCCATCCACACCTATACATATGTTCCCAAGCTCTGTGCACTGGGACTGTCACTCAAATAGCCAAGAGCACACTTAACACCCCAGTCTTGGCTTCTAAATAACAGGGGGCAGGTTGAGGGGCTCCCAGTGGCCAAACCCAGGGATAATATGAGCATCCGAATATAAAATGATAGTCACAGGTAACCTGCTGACTAAAATAGGAAAGAGCAGGGCTTCTTACTATGCTCGGAACGAGGGTCCTTCAAACTGACAGGAAGCTCCAGAACCCTTTCAGGAAAGTCTGCTCATTGACTTTAACTTCATTCTGTAAATGAACATTTGATTTTTTAAATCAAAACAAGTATTCTCATTTTTTAAAAATTCAAGCAATGCAGAAAATGTAAAGAAGAAAGTTTAAGGAATTACCCTAAGTCTCTCACCCACCACTGACTTTAGGTGAACATCTTTTCAAATACCTCTTTATGCATAGTCTATACATGATCTTGCATGAATGTCACAATTGTGTGGCAGGCAGAGGGACAGAGGGGGAGGGAGAAGCAGACTCCCCGCTGAGCAGGGAGCCCAACTCAGGGCTCTATCCCGGAACTCCGGGATCATGACCTGAGCAGAAGGCAGACGCTTAACCGAATGAGCCACCCAGGCATCCAGTGGACACAGATCTTACACAGGACTGATACTCTGCTGGTCCAATCTGGCAGAGCCTTCTCGCTGTGGCTGGGTCTATTCTGCTTGGTCAGCAATTCTGCCCCCCAGTTGTTAAATATTGTAGATATCACCCTTAGATATCATTTTTGATGTTTATCAGTTATCATGTTTAATGGCTCAAAATTACTCTGTTATATGAATGTACCAAGACAGACAGGTATAATTTATTTAACTAATCCCCTATTGATAGACATTTAGGTTGTTCCGATTACCTAATATAAGTAATGCTGAGATATTGCTCCACATTTATATACCTAGCTTGGTATATTGCTTACCCAATTACTCAGTTTTCTTAAAATATTTTTTTGGGGCAAACACTAAACACAAAGGCAATGAAAGTGGCCACTTAGAGTTAACTCTAAGCAACCTAAGATTCTAGAGCTAGTTAACTGATCTTAAGTTATTTAAACTAGAAGAGACACCAAAGGCTAGTCCTACTTGTCTAAATCACCATCCCATTGAAAATGGCTCTACTCAACCTCTGCTTAAACACTTTCAGGGGCTGGGAGCTCCTTACCACATTTTTTGCCCTCCTTATCTCTTGCAAGAGCTTATCGCATTGCTGGGTATGCTTGTGTGAATGCTGCCTCTTGTAACTCCCATCCTTTGGGTCTAGGTAGCTTGCTTTCTGGGGATTGTCTACATGTGTCTAATTTCCCTCTTATTCCCTATCCCTTCATACATTTGAAGAGGGCTCTTCTCCTTCTCCAGAGACTTGTATTTTATACCCCCAATACCTCCAATTCCCAATACCATCCTATATGATTTTATAATAATAAAAATAAGATAGAATGATACTGCCATTTGTTGAGTTCTCCTCTGTGTTAGGCTCTGAGTTCATTGCTTTGATCTCAAATTCATAATTCAGGATGTCCAAACACAGAAATGTTAAGTAGACTGCCCAAAGTCCAAGAGCCAGTGAGTGATGGATCCAGGTCTCCAACTCAGGCTGTCTGTCTTCAAGTCATCACCCTCTGAGGGTGGGCCATGGATTTCCCCAGGAATCTCTGGTAGGGGGCTGCTACCAGCCAAGGCAAGTCTTCTGAAATCATGGGTGTAAGCCTTAGGAGAAGCACCCGCAACAGGTAGGGGATGGGTGCATCTGCTGATGACAGGATCCAGGCAGAGCACCAATGAGGCTAATTATAGATATGGACCGCATCTCCTACACTACTGAAGTTAGAAACATCCCAAGGAAGGACTGTGATTGGCCAGCTTAGGTCCCACCCCTGTATCAGCCTGGGGAAAACAAAACCACACAGATTCCTAGGCCCTAATATAGCAGAATCCCTGAATGATGAGACCTGGACATCTGTCTTCTTACGAAAGGTCCTTAGATGATTCCAAGGATCGGTGAGTTTTGATCTACTACTTTAGCCATGGATATATACCAAGACAACCTGGGGACATTTTTAAAAACACAGATATCACCCTACGGTTCTTATTCAGGTCTCAGTGGTGGCTATCCCTGGTTACAAACTTGGCTGAACTGGTTCTCAGCCTGGGATCCATGGCTCCAAGGGCTCACGCTGCCCCAAACCCCAATATTGAAGTTAAATTCTGTATATGCTCGTGTATATTTTTCTGAGAAGAGGGGCCAAAACTTTGATAAGGTTCTCAAAGAGTAACAACCTGAAAACTCTGAAGAATCACAGCTCGAGACTGAATTAAGTTGATTAACCAAGCTCTACTGGATTTTGTTGCTCAACTAGCTCAAACAACATATCAGTATTTATTCTGTCCATATTTCTTCTCTCTTTCCACAGGGATCGTGACAATGCTTTTCTGGAAAGTGCAGTGCTATGTCTAGTGGCATCCCTTGATCTACTGGGTAGCTCTATACATTAAAAAATATGTGTCATGACTTCTATTTTATAGCCCATAATGGGCCCCTCTTGGTACCACTTTCTCTGCTAATGCTCGTAAGTCATCTGTTCAATATTCAGGTCTAGAATTGCATTAGTAATGGATATAATGCTTAAGAGATCTCTTTATTTTGCCCTCAGAAACAGAGGGTGGGATTAATTCACATTCCTCACTGTACACTTCATCGGTTCCTGCAGAGCCCTAGATCAATCATTCATTCTTGCATTTATCTTCTTGGCTTCCATTTTCCTTTCTCTTAGAGGCAACCATTTCAACGTGACCCATGTATGTTATTACCATGTCCCCTATCAGACATGTGGAGTTTTGGGTGCAAAAGTAATATTACATGTACACGAATGTCCTATAGCCCTCATTGTCTCTCGCTTTCTTGACACACACTATATATCAAAAGCTCTAGTCATGTTGCCATGTGTACATTTCATCTATTCCTTCTGACTCTGGCAGAGTGTTTCGCAGAGTGCCTCCTCCACGTGTACCATCCACCCCCCACCGAAGGACACCTGCTGCCACAAACAATGGCAGCCAGCGTCTTCATGCGTGGCCCCGTGGGACTGTAGTACTTCTCTGGGTAACCTGCCTGGGGTGGCCTTGTTGAGTCATAGCACACTCAAAGTACTGCTCTCCGGAATGGCTACACCAGTCTGCATGCCTCCAGCAGGCCCAGGAATCCCACTGTCCCCACGTCCCGGCCACCACTTGGCATTATCCAGCTTCCTAATTTTTGCCGATTGGATGGGTGTCAGTGACAACTCACTCTTATTTTAATTTGTATTTCTCTAATTACTGATGAGTTTGAACATCTCTTCACATGCCTGTTATTCAGGAGGGTCTCCTCTTCTGTGAAATGCCTCTTCTGATCCTTTGTTCTTCGAGGAAAGGGGGTTTCTAACTTTTCTGGTGATTTGCAGGCTTCTTGCATATTCTAGATCCTGGTCCCTAGGCAGTTTGGACATTGCAAGCATCTTCTCCCAATCTGTTGTAGGATAACCTGGTTATCCTCTGAATAGAACCTTTTCATTTTGGGGCGCCTGGGGGGGGGGCTCAGTCGGTTAAGTGTCCATCTCTTTGATTTCGGCTCAGGTCCTGATCTCAAGGTCGTGGGATTGAGTCCCACGTTGGGCTCGCTCAGTGGGGAGTCTGCTTGAGATTCTCTCCTTCTCCCTCTGTCCCTCCCTCCGCTCATGCTCTTTCTCTCTAAAATAAATAAAGACTCTTAATTTAAAAAAAACCTTTCATTTTGATGAATTCAAATGCATTAAGCCTTTGCCTTTTGCTTTGCACTTTTGAGTTTTGTTTAAGAAGTACTTTCCCTAAGCTAGGCCACCGAGGTCCTCTCTGGAGACCTTGCAACCACATTCAAATTGAACGCGACAACAGCTAAGTGTGGCTATTTTGCACCTTCACAACCTCCCTGTCGCTGCTGGAACTGCAGCCTTAGCTGCAAGCCTCGCCTTGGAGTCTGGGCCACTTACCCAGCCGGCTCCAGACCCTTCCCCGCTGGTTTCCTCACACACCTGACCGGGTTTGTTGCATTGCTTTAGCACAGAACACCCACTCGCCCCATCCACTCCTCTACCTTCACACTTTTCTTCTTTCCTTTTCTCTTAACTAGACCTGGCCATCCTTCAAAGCCCACTTCCCCCAAAGCAAAACCCAAAACTTCTTATGGATCGAATCTTCTCTGATCCCTTCCTTTTCACACGAGTGCCCACATCAAAGTCACTTCACTCTTAGAACCCTACTCCCTAATTATTTTGTGTGGGTTCCACGCTCTCCCTGGGGACAGGTGTCCATCTGTATTTATTTTGCCCATGGCTCCAGAGCCAGTGGTCTTCGTAGACATCTAATAAATACTCTTCTTTCTCCAAATTCGAGCTCCTGCCAAAGACTGATTACTTAAGCCTCCAAAACCTCTTTAAAAATGCATTCCTTCCTCTCCATCTCCAAAGCCACATCCGTGCCTGGGTTTAATCATTGCACACTCAGACTTTTACAACCTTTTTGTACCTTCTTTCTTCCTGTCTGCCTTGGCTCCAGTGAGAGCAGAGAATAGCTGTAAAATCACCCAGACCCAGAAAGTCTGGGTTTAAAGGAGTCTTAACACAGCATTGAATCCACTCTGCCTCTGGGGCTTGAATTCTTTTGACAGTATTCACATTCCTAACAAATGGCTGCTTGAATACCACCAGCCATGGGGGACTCACTACCTTGTGAAGCTGTTCATTCCCTTTCTGTCCTGGCAGTGCTCCCTTATTTTAAGCTGAAATTTGTCACCATGTAGATTACAACTATTGGTCTTCCCTTTTCCTCTTGGAATGAAGAGGAACAACTTCAGAACAACTATTAATGCCTCTTTCAGTAAATGTATCTCCTAATGGTGGTGCCCAGAACCAAAGGCACTACTGCTAAGTGAAGAATGGAAAAGAAGTCTCTTCTTTCTCCATTAGTTTCTTGCAGCTGCCATAAAAATTGCCACAAACAGTGGCTTAAAACAACAGAATTTTTTTTAGTCTCCTGGTTCTAGAGGCCAGAATTCAGAATCAGTATCACCGGGCCAAAATCAAGGCGTCAGCAGGGCTGTGCTCCCTCCAGAGACTCTGTGTGAGAATCTGCCCCTTGCCTCTTCCAGCTTCTGGTGGCTGTTGGCCTCCCTTGGCTTGTGGTCACTTTGCTCCAATCCTCACGGCCAGCATCTTCGGTTCTCTCTCTGTTCTGTCTTTGCATCACCTTAAATTTCATGTGTAGCCAAATTTCTTTTTGCCTCCTTCTTAGAAGAATGCCTGTGATGGCATTTAGGATGCACCTGGATGATTCAGGAAAATCTCCCCACCTCCCATCTCAAGATCCTTAACTTAATCACACCCGAAAAGACAACTTCCCTCCATGTCAGGTAACGTTCACTGGTTCCAGGGATAAGGATGTAGATATCTTTGGGAAGGGGCATTTTTCAGTCTACCACACTCCCCTTAAAAGACAACACTCTCCTTAAGAGAGCCTAGCATCTCCTTAGCTTCTCCCGTGGTTCCATCATACTACTGACTTTTACACTGAGACCCTAATTAATTTGCTCTGGTGCTATTGGTTGCTTGATCTTGACTACAGTACATTATCCCAAATAAATGACATGGTCGTAGCTGTAAACTGTTGTTTCAATACTGTTGGTATCTTCTTAGATCTATCCATCAGACTTTCGGGATTTCTGCCCACTTAATTAAAAATCTGTAAATTTTAAGTTTGGTAAGTGCTTGTTTAGCTTTAAGGGTGATTGAGATGTTCCGTGAGCCTACCAGAAAGTGGGGAGCCCTGTGGCACGTCATCGGAAATGTCTGTCCTGTTTCCATGAAGCCCATTCCCTGTCCTGTCATCCTATCTGTCTCTTCTCATAGGTCTTCTGCTGATTTATGTGAGGTTTCTTGCACCAGGTAGGAGATGGGAATGATGATTGTGTATTAATCAAGTTTTAATTTCCGTATTCCAAACCCTAGTTTAAATCCATTACGCATGCATTCATGCTGACTTTTAAACCAAAGTTAAACACTTGACACCAAAAGGCAGGTGTTACGTAGAGCAGAGCTTCTCAAATTTCAAGAGGTCTCAGAATCACCAGGAGGGCTTATTAAAACACAGAGTGCTGGGCCCCACCTTCAGAAATTCTGACTCACTAGGTCCAGAGAGGCCTGAGAACTTGCCTGTCTTAATGACTTCCCAAGTGATGCTGATGTTGCTGGTCTGGGAACCACATTTTGAGAACGACTGATGTAAAGTATGGTTCCATTACATCTTCATATAAATAACGATGTCAGGACTTTCAGGGCTTCCTCTAAGAACGTTTGGCCACAGCGGGAGTTTAATATTTGCTACATAATAATGAAAAGATGTTGGTTATCTTTGGTATTACATGGCTTCAGGTGAGAAAATATATTCTGTCACCAATATATGGATAGCAAGTTACCTTCTTTCCTTAGTTCTTTGCCTTCCGACCATTTCACGTCCTCTCAAATTAAAACATTGTAAATACCTGATGACTTGAATTAGAGGCTTAACACAAAGGCTAAAGCCTAATATAGACCACTTTGCATCCAAATTATGTAGACTGAAGATCACTCCCTCCCCCCATCACTGAGAGTCTCTATTCCCTAGATCCATTTCAACCACCCCTGCTCCTGATTCTCCTGACTCTGACCTCAGGACTGTCCTTCCCAGGTAAGCACTAGGGCAGGGCCAGTGGGCCAGGCCCCCTCCAGGCAGGACGTGTAGCCCTGGCTCTGACCTTGAGAGCTGGAAAGAAAGCCCGGACACCCATGATGGCAGTTCTCAGGAATGGCATAAGATGGTCTGGCCTTGTCAAATGCCCCCCGGAGACTTCCTCCCACGCAGCCTGGCCCTGGGGCTCCCAGGAGACCTTTTATCCCTCTCAGCTTCTCTGTCCCTTCTGGTTTCCTGAGGGTTGAGGACCCCAGGCCCAGAGACACATCCTGACCTTGTTGATTTGGTCTCAGAGGGAGATGTCTGCCAATTTTAATTAGCAAAGTAGACGATTATAGACATTTCTCTCCCTTTGCTGTCTCTTCCTCCTGTTCCCCTTGCAGTATCCAAGGTACTGCTCAGAAACGTCCGCGCGCTCACTGCTGCTTCGGGTTCTGCGAGATTCAGGGCACAACTGTCTTAGCACCGATGGCATCTTGCAGAGCCCGTTACAGGACAGGGCCACATCACGGGGACTGACGGCCTGACTTCGATTTGGGTGAAAGTCCTAGACGCTTTCCACGTACATGTTTCCTATTAAGGGAGTACAACAGGAGGCCAGATTAGACGTGCCATTTAGAGTTGTAAGCTGTTTCAGATGTTTGTGTACAGATGTTTTACTTATCATTTCTGTTTCCATCAAACCAATGAAATAAAAACTTGCAAAGTATATGGTGCTTTAACTCTCTTACTCATTGACCCTACAGTATGCATCCCTTTTACAGACATAAGGCTTTGTGAGAGTCAGTGTTATATAGTCAATATATTCAAGAAAACAGGCCTTATTCATTCCTTGCCAAAGCATAGGTGATCCCAGGAGAGAGAGCCGGCCTGGCTCTGTTTGGCGCGGCAGATGAGTACGGATGAAATGCTGAGTATTCTGTTGCGATGTGGTTCACCGCATCGCGTTGCATTGAGTTGCAGAGCTGCACTTTTCTGGCCTTACTCTTTCTGTGTTTTTTACTGCATTTCTGTTCTTTTACTCCTTAGCCTGTGGGAATCTTGCCACCCAGACCTCTGAGACACCCAATGGGAAAATCCCTCACCTGGTGTGTGTGTGCGTGTGTGTTTGAAGCTGAACCCCCCCCCCCCCCCCCCCGCCCCAGACTACTAAAAATGAAGACCGTGCAAGGGCCTTGGAAGCTTGAGGGAGCTGGTGTCCGACAGGCGGAGCCATGGTTTCTGGCTAGGGGACAGCGCGGGGGGGAGGGACGGTTCAGCACCTGAATGCGGCAGCCTGCTCGGGGACACACCCTGTGCATTTAAGGCATCGCAAGGGGACTCTGGCTCACAAGGGCGAAGTACGCCATCTCCTGCCTCGGCTCTGCAGCCCCGGGAGCAGGAATGCAGCCGGAGGGCCAGGGCGCGCAGCCGAGCCTGGCGACTGGCGACAGGGCTCCGCGCAGCTCGGGCTCCGCGATCGGGGCCGGCCAGAGGTGGGTGGCGGTGCGCGCCCGCGGGGGACGCGCTGCGCGAACCGGTCACCCAGAGTCACTAATGGCCCTTGCGGCCGCGGGGCTGCCTCCCCCCTCTCCTCCCGGAGCGCGCGCGGAGGAAATGGCCTTGCCGGGGGATTGATCTCCCCGGGAAATGGCTGAGTCGGCGCTGTGGTTCCAAGGAGTCTGGCTCCTCGCAGCACAGGGCCTTTCCTTGTCCATCCCCTGCAGCCTTCGTGCTTTTGCGCCTTAAAAAATTGTTTCAAATTTCTAGCCAAAGGCTCCCATCCTCCAGAGGAGATCTATCTTTCATTGGGGTTATGGAAATCAAAAGTCATTGCAAGCGATTTCTAAACCTGGCTTTTATCTGGGACGCCCGTCCTCTGGGGACTGCGGCCCGAGGGAGAGAACAGGGCATTCAAACGTCCACATCCGCAGGAGCAGCTCCTCTCCCCCTCTCCCTCCAAGCTGAGGGGGAGGCCGGGGTTCTGCACACCTTCCCCTTAGGAAGTTTGGGAATCCTGCTGTGCCCGTGCCCACTTAGGAGTGGCTAGTGGAAGTGTCCTGAGCGCGGCGCGAAGCCTCGTCCTAAATGAGCACGTTTCGTTTTCCTAGCAACGCGATCACCCACATTTTACAGAGGACAGAATCAGGGCTCACAGAGGTGCCGTAACCCGCCAAAGCTTACCCACCTAATTGCTGGTCAAAGGCACATCTGCCACGCAGGTCCCTCTACTGAGGGAGGCGGCGGCTCCCCCTAAACCTCCATCTGGGAACCTGGTTCCGGGACTGGTTGAACTGTGAATAGCTCCCCTACTGGGAGAGGTGAGGCCTGGGGTCCCTGGCGGCTGCGCAACGCCTCGGAGGTCAGGATGCATTGTGTATAAAAGGAAGAGACGCAGAGTGTGCATCAGTCACTCTTACCTTCAGTGTGACCAGGTTTTCCTCCAGTGCCCCCGCACTTGCCCACTTCGTGGGGGGAAAACACATCCAAGGACTGTATTAGTTGGCTAGGGCTGCCATAACAAAATACCACAGACTGCACGGCTTAAGGCTTAAAGAAGAAGAGAAATTCATTTTCTTGCAGTCCTGGAGGCTGGAAGTCCAAGAGCAAGGTATCAAGGGGTGGGTTTCTCAGCAGGCCTCTCCCCTTAGCCTGCAGATGGCCGCCTTCCCATCGCGCCTGCTGGCCTGTGTCTAAATTTCCTCTTCTTATAAGGACACCACCTTAAAGTGGACTGGATTAGGGCCCCCCTGAAAGACCCCATTTTAACTTAATTGCCTCATCTCCTAGTATGGTTACATTCTGAGGTACTGGGGGTGAGGACTTATTCCAATGGGGGGCACAGTTCAGGCCGTAAGGGGGCTCAAATAAGTATTAGCTGTAAGATGTCCCGTCCTGGGAGGCGTCTGGGTGGCCCAGTCGTTAAGCGTCTGCCTTCCGTTCAGGTCATGGTCCCAGGGTCCTGGGATCGAGCCCCACATCGGGCTCCCTGCTCAGCGGGAAGCCTGCTTCTCCCTCTCCCACTCCCCCTGCTTGTGTTCCCTCTCTCACTGTGTCTCACTCTGTCAAATAAATAAATAAAATCTTAAAAAAAAAAAAAGTCCTACCCTGGAAAATCTGCACTGTTAACCCAATATGCAAATCAGTCAGCTTTTTATGTGCGCACACAGACCTCTTTCCTAAAAACAGCCGTGAGAAAATTGCCCAAAAACTCTGTATTCTGCCTATTCATTGTTTTTAAGAGTCATGAGTCTTTGGTTTGGCTCAAACAAAATCATGTGTGAAACCCAATAAATGGGAAGTCTTTATTGCTCAACCACTTTTGAAAAATGTCTATCACAGAGGGCAATTTTTTCCCCTATCAAGTCTCATGATTTTCTATGAAACCAGTTCTTTACAAGAAGGGGCTTTTTTCAAGAAGTGGACTGGAGAATGTAGTACAGGCTAGAGGACGCTAGATGGCGCCCGGGCAGAAGCAGGAGGAGACAAAACGTCTGCAGGCCCAGCTAAGGCACCTTGATTTGGTTTGAATGAAGAATACATTCAGTCCTTCTTGAAGTTGGCTTTCTTCAATCAAAATGAAATTGCCTGCTCTGGCTCTGAGGGAAAAGTCCGTTTTTGGTTTTGGTTTTGCTTTTTGGCAGGAATGAGCTGTGTGTGATCTAGGGATCATATTTAAGTGAAGCTGAAATGGTCACAATTAATATCTGGAGCCCTTCTGGCCCCATCAAAAATGTTAGGCATCTTCAGGGGCTATTCTCTTTGGGACTGCATGCACTCCCTTCTTTCCTCCCTACCTCCCAGGTGCAGCCTCTGCCTCTGGGGCTCCGTCTCTGCTGATTACACTGGCTTGTCTGCAAGCAGAGAACTGAATCCATTGAGTTTTACAGTCTAAGGTCAGAAAAAGAGGAGGCATCCAGAGGGAAGGAGATGAAATGGGAGGCTTATTATGTCGGATCCTCCGGGCCATGTGCAAGTGTAAGTGTCAGCATCGCAGCTGCGCAGTGTCAGGATACCGCTGCAGGAGCGATTGCCTCGGCTTCTCATTCGTTTGTCCTCCTAGGCTATTGCGGATGAGTGGCTCTGGATTACGGCGGCGGGACAGGAGGGGGTTTGTGCATTACCTGAACATAGGCTCCTCGACTGCCTGAGTCTGCTGGGTCGGAAGTCTGGTTGGGGCTTACTTTGCCACACCAAGTGCGCTGCGTTCCTATGTTTACTGGGAAAAGCTGGATGGATGCTCCAGTCACTTCCAATCCTGACTCCCCCCGCCCCCCCCTTTTTTAAATTTTAACCATCTGTGCTGGGTGATCTCCTATTGCCCCCAACTCCCTTTTCATTCTCAGCCTTGTTCAGTGCCCCGGAGGCTGTGGTTTGCGGACAGTGTCCAGCCCTGTCCTCTCAGCTCACTGCCCTCTTGCTTCCAGCTGGGCCTGGCCACTGGCTGGAGGAGAGATAAGTCAGAGTGGCTAGTCCTCTGCTTCTTTCCTGCGGGCAGGGGTAGGGCCCTTGGGGACCTCAGCTCCTGTGAGGGCTAGACTGGCCTCAAGCGGCCCACCTCATCAGAGACCAGCTGGAAGGTTCTGGATCCCAAGCTCAGAGTCAGCACATAGGCCAGATGGGATGGGCGGACAGAGGGCGGGGCTAGATGGCCGTCATTCCCACATGCATTGTGGAAAAGCTATTGAGGAAATAGCCTTTTTGTGGGTTTTGGACAGGGGAGCGGGATGGCTTTGCAGATGAAACTTGTGTTACTATTAACCCGGTGCTTTATTAACTAAATCTCCTGGGATAAGGTGCAGAAAGACCCGTGTCAGACAGAACTCGGCACCACTGTGCCTAGAATTTCTGAGGCCCCCAGAGTGTTATGAGGATCGAACCCTTGCTCAACTGCTTTTGTGTAAAGTGAATGCTTTTGATTTCTTTGTCCTTTTCCTCCGTCAGTCAGATTTCCTGTCCCTGTCCTTGTTTGTTTCCTCTTCCCAGACCCTCTCTAATTTTCCCATGCCTTTCCAAAATTTAAATTCTTAACACTAGAAGGATTATTTCTTAGTAAATTCTTTCATTCTCAAATTCTTTTGACACAAATACACCTAGATTAATTATGCTGGGATTTTTCTTTATTTTGCTTTATGCTAGCATTTCCTTACAAAAGCATCTGCAACTTGATATATGCTCTGACCTCCCAGGCCTTTTTATGTTTAACCCATTATTCATATTTTGTGTCTCTAGCCTGTCGCAGGTTCCCAAAAGGGCCACCTCTCCTTGTCCCTATTGAACATCATCTTGGTTTGGACAAGTCAGTCTTCTGATCCCAGAAAGTCTTTGCCATCTCAGCCCTTGTGCGGAAAAGGTAATGCCTATTTCTCCCCTTCTCTGGTTCCCGGCAGTGGGACGGTCTCCAATCCCATTACTTCCATTGTGGGTAACAATACGAGTAGCTCCTGCTTCACACCTGATCCCCCTGTAAGGACCCCCAGGTCAGCCGCCTGGAAGGACCTCTCCTCCGGGTCTGTTGGACCACTGGGGCTCCTGCTGTCCTCACCTTCCTTCCAGGCTCATCCTGGGGGTGTGTGTGGGGCAGGCGGAGGGGTGGTGCTGTGGCTTTAATAGAGCTGCATTTTCTGTGCTGTGCCAAGGGGAGCCTGCTTCCGCTGAGACTTATTACCTGATGACACCTGGGGAAGGAAGGCCAGGTATTTCTAAACGTCATGGAGCCCGAGGCCCAAGTGACTCAGATGGGTCCGAGTGTGCAGTGGCACGTGGGAGCGGCGAGGGAGGCCCGGCTGTTCATGACCGAATGCCTGCCTCTTCCCAGCCATCTTCGTCTCTATGCGCTGCCATGCCATGCCTGTGATTTCATCATGCACACCTTTGTAAACAGTCCATTTAGCAACCAAATTATACACTGGGTAATTATAGCTTCCAGCCTAATGTCAGGAGTCCCCAGCACAACAACCTGCTTGAGGCAAGAGCGCAGCCTGGGGCAGGGCACGGGTTTTGCTAGAGCCTTGATGAGACATCTGGGAGAGTCGGGATGTGGCGGGTGGGTTGTCTTGACTTAAGTTAATTGTCTGTGTCAGGTGTGCAGGTCTTGTTTTGACAGTCCCGAAATTGTGTTTGGACTCTTGATTAGATCAATATGGGAAGCCGGGCCAGAGTAGTTTGTCTTTGAGGAAGAAACAATCTGGTAAGATCAGATCCCCGGTGAGAGGGAAGGAGAGTCTTCACACCCCCTTTCACCTTCCTTATTTCCTTAGGGCTTCCCTTCTGTGCACCCAGCTCTTAAAATGGACCCAGAAAACATGGGTAGAGGGTAAGAACTATCCAGGGGAGTGGAGTAACGGTAGGAGTCAAGGCCCGGGTTTAAAGCCCGCCCATGCATTTAAAAGATGGATTCTGGGTTTATTCTGAGCCCTCCCTCAGTGGCTCAACAGAAAATGGTTTTCATGGGGCAGGATGGGGAGAGAGGGGCACAAGGCGGGAGATGGCAGCGGTGGGGGTGGCTGGTGGGAAGAGCTCAAGTTAAAGGAAACTCTGTTATGGCCCTGAGCTAGGGATGGAAGGCTGTATTTCTCATGAGTAACAATGTTATGTGCCGGTGATGCTTGCCCTTACGGCCTTGACATTCACTTAGATCTGATGATTCCTGGCACCTCTGGTGACAGAAAGATCTCATCACTGGAGCTGAGCACAGGGCGCCCCCCAGCCATCTAACTTGCTGCTTTCCAAGACAAAACATCTCTAGCCAACCTGGTAGGCAATGGCCGGAGCTCCCTCTGCAGACAGCTGGTCCCCCTGCAGCAGAGGCTCGTGGTCTGACACACTCATGAAAGGAAACAGTGAAGATGGGATGAAAATGAACCCTGCCTGAGTGTCCAAGGTTTCCCCCCACCCTTGACGGTCTTAGAGGGCTTTGCTGGGCAGGCGCCTTTCCCTGGCCAGCCCTGTCCACCGGGAAGGGTTCTGCCATCGCCCGAGTGCCTCTCTGCTTGTTCAGCCTATCGGGACGTTTTGAGGAAAGAGACGCTGGAGTATGAGGGAACTAGATGGAAAAGAGAAGGAGATTTTAAGAAGCAGTGCTGCGGGCCAAGTGTCTCCATTACTGTGTTTAAGAAATGCATAGAAAGAACTTCCAATTATCTTGAAATCACTCTGGGGATGCTGGATGGTGTTCACTGACTCCAACACTGGGCTGAGACTGAACCACATGGATCGTGACTTCAGTAGGATTATGGAAATAACAGTGTAAGGAAGCACATGATAATTAAGTTTGCCATAACTTTCCTCGTCTTTCTGGAGAACCTGGGAATAAAGATCCTCTGGCTTAGTCCACACCCTTGGGAGCTTTAGCCCACAAGCAGCCCTGCTTGTATCCTAGGCAGACCCAGGGATATAGGCTTTGATCGGAATCCAGAAGGCTCAGAAGGATCTGAGGGGAAGCATTCATTTCCCTCTGAACCTCTCAACACATGTTCCTGAAAGCTCTCCAAAGAACTGCATCTCTAGGGCCACGTTCACTGTATTTAGGGGATTCTGCCCATTGTTTCTAAGTGCGTTTCTGGAACTCTCTGTCAGAACGCTGATCCCATTTTAAAATTTGCCAGAGTGCTTCCACAAATGCAATGGATAATTTGCTTAGCTATCCTATTAGCATAAATTTGCATATTTGTTTCAAAGTTAAAATACGAGTAAGAATAAAAGGCTAATTATACCCAAATTGCTTGAGTCACCACAATTAAAACAGTGTACAATAATTTCACTTACTGGTTTCAAAATCCTGAGTGATCTGTTATTCACTGTTGCATACTCATTCGCATGTGCTTTTTTTGGATTCATCTGTTTATTTTTTTACATTTATTAACATTCATTCACCTATTATGTGCTGGGTCACCAGATTTGTTCAAATACTGGGGCAATATTCATTGCCTCCTACATAATTCTGACTAAAGGACTTTTTTCTCTTAATATTATCTGAGAAATTTAAATGAAAAGCAATGTCTTTGATTAAGATTCTAGATACCTATTTTTTGTTATTGAAGTATAAGTTGACATACAATATTATAACAGTTTCAGTTGTACAACATAGTGATTTATATACATTATGAAATGCTGACCACAGTACTATAGTCATCATACAAATTATTACAATATTATTAACTGTATTCCCTACACTGTACTTTACATCCCATGACTTATTTATTTTATAACTGGAAGTTTGTACATCTTTTTTTTGGTGGGGGGAGGGACAGAGGGAGATGGAGAGAGAGAATACCAAGCAGGCTCCACACCCAGAGCTGAGCCCAATGTGAGGCTCAGTCTCATAACGTTGAGATCATGACCTGAGCCAAAATCAAGAGTTGGACGCTTAACCGACTGAGCCGCCCAGGCATCCCAGGAAGTTTATACTTCTTAATCCCCATTACCTATTTTACCCATCCTTCCTACTCCCCACTCCTCTGGCAACTACCAGTTTGTTCTCTGCATTTTTGATTCTGTTTTGTTTTATTTATTCATTTTTTAATATTCCATTATATAAATGAAATCATACAGTATTTGGCTTTGTGTGACTTATTTCACTGTAGTATAGTACCCTCTAAGTCCATCCATGTTGTCACAAATAGAAAGGTTTCATTCTTTTTTAGTGGTCAAATAATATTCCATTGTACATATATGTCACATCTTTATCCATTCATCAGTTGATGGACACTTGGGCTGTTCGTAATTTGGCTATTGTAAATAATGCTGCTATACACAACAGGGTGCGTATATCCCTTTGAATTAGTATTTCTGTATCCTTTGGGTAAATACCTAGTAGTGCTATTGCTGGATCATAGGGTAGTTCTATTTTTAACTTTTTGAGGACCCTCCACACTGTTTTCCAGAGTGGCTGCACCAGTTTGCTTTCCCAACAATGCCACTAGGGTTCTTAATTCTCCTCATCCTTGCCAACATCTGTTGTTTCCTGACTTGTTAATTTTAGCCATTCTGACAGGTGTGAGGCGATATCTCATTGTGGTTTTGATTTATACCTCCCTGATGATGAGTGACGTTGAGCACCTTTTCATGTGTCTGTTAGCCATCTGTTTTTTGTGTGTTTTTTTTGTAAAAATGTCTATTCAGGTCCTCTGCCCAAATTTTTTAGTTGAATTTTGTTGTTGTCGTTGTTGTTGATGATGTTGTTGTTTCTGAGTTGTATGAGTTCTTTATATATTTTGGATATTAGCCCTTTATCGGATATATCCTTTGCAAATGGTAGGTTGCCGTTTCATTTTGTCAATGGTGTCCTTGTTCTAAAAGCTAAGCGTTTCAGTTTGGTGTAGTCCCAGTTATTTATTTTTGCTCTTATTGCCTTTGCCTGAGGAAGGCAAACAAACAAACAAACAAACAAAAAAACACGAAAAAACCACTGCTAAGACTGATGTCCAAGAGTTTGCTGCCTATGTTTCCGATTAAGAGTTTTATGGTTTCAAAACGGTCTTACATTTAGGTCTTTAATCCATTTTGAGATAATTTTTGTCTGGGTCTCCCCCTCTCTTCAGCCTCCCCTTGCCCTGCTCCCTTCCAGGACATCCACCAGTCTCTTCAGTTCCTCCTTTGCCATGTTTCTAAATGCGCCCCTTCTTTTCCATTTTCACTGTCCCTACCTTAGCCCAGTAGTAACCCTCTCTTGTCTGGATGTTTTCAAATTTCTTCCTAACTTGGCATCCATCCCACTTATTGTCATTGAACAGTCTTCCTGCACCACTGATTTGAACCATGTCTTCACCTGAACAAAGTCATCAATGACTCCACATTGTAGACAGATTGAGACCCACATTCCTCAGTCTGGCATTCGAGACTCCCATTTCCATTTGTACTTTCCTCATAGAATCATTAAATAAGCTACTTTTGCTGTCCTGTGGATGTTATTTTTATATTCTCACCTCTGTACCTTTGTTCACACCATCACCCCCACCTCATCTGACAGTTCAGATCCACACTACTGAGCACTTACTACATAACAAGCATTCTTCTCACTGGAAAAACAAAATGGTTCTTGCCTTTAGTCTTTCTAAGACCAATTCAAACCCTTTCTCATTGATTGATTGATTCACTCATTCATTCAAGTTATATTTCACCTATATTCTCATTGATTGATTGATTCACTCATTCATTCAAGTTATATCTCACCTAGAAACCGTGAGGGATGGAGTTGAGGGAAAACCAGCTCTTTCTGTCCACAGGCCTCAAGCTCGAAATCTCTCTGGCTTTCTCCATAAAACTTTATGCTCCGCCTCCCCACCCAAGCCCATGGATAGCTAGTTTTTCTCTGAAATCCCATAGCCCCACTTTAATCAGATCTTTGGATGGCAAGAAGCAGAAATTGACTCGAGTGTTCTTACTTGATTGTTTAAGGCTAGACAAGATACAAGGAGGAAAGGAATCATCACCCATGGCATGTCCAGAAAAAAGCAGGGACAGCCTTACACCAGGCAGTTAGGAGGGTAGGTTGGGGACTAATGGCATCCAGGGCACCTCTGAGATCAGCTGCTGCCTGGTTGTGTTGAGAAAGCCTGTAGGTCTTGCTTGTACTGCCCTGTGCTGCCACCCAAGTCACCTTCACCTTCACTCCATGAGGCTGGCTCTTCTCTGCCTTCTCTTACCTTACAGAATCTGCCACTCCCCTCAACAAAGATCTGTGGATAAGAGCCTCCCAGGAGGGGATGGTCGCCTGGGCAGGTATCATTGGCAGGCCAGTGTATGGCTCATCTGAAACTTCTCAGACTGTACCCTTAACCCTACATTCTCGTTTACACACAGACCTCTCTCTCCCACATGCTTGCAAACCTCCTAAGGGAAGGGGCTGTATTATGTTCCTTATTTACAACCTGTCAGGCTGTAACTCATAAACTTGGTAGAATCACCTGGTAGGTTTTTAAAAAAAGATTCTTCCAGAAAACCATAAAGGCAAAAGATTTTGAAATTTGACCACATGAGAACAGAACAAAACAAAAACCTTCTTTATAGCTAAAAAACAAACAAACCAAAACAAGACCCTATGAACCAGTCCAAAGAAATGATAAACAAGAGAAAAAATACTTGGAACAGAGATGTACAAGCCCTCATTTCTTTAATTTGCAATGAGCTCCCATATATAACACAAACAACCTAATACATGCTGGGCAGAGGATCCAAACTGGCCGAGGAAGAAAAAAAATTACCAATGACCAAAAAGCACACGAAGAGTTGTTCAGTCTTACTCAGAAGTAAGGAAATGCAAATCGGAACAACGCCAGGCCATTTTTCATGAATTTGATTGACAAAAATTATGAAGTTTTAAAATGCCCACTGCTGGTAAGAGTGTGGGGAAGAGCCATCCCTTCACAGTGTTGGAGAGAATGACAATGATGGAAACTCTGGTGGCACCTGTGGCCAGGCAGGGCGGTGGCACTCACACCTGGCTGAGCTCCAGAATCACATAACGAGAGGTTCAAAACACAGGTTCCCAGAACCCCGTCACTCCAGTGTCACCAGATGTGACCATGGGTAAGGAAGGGCAGCAGTTGTGAAGTTTCAGATGGTAATAGAGTGGATTGGATTGCAGAACCTCAACATCAGGGCAACATACATCGACGTTCATTAAATGTGCACAGCCCTTGACCCAGCGATCCCACTACTAGGAGCCTGGTCTGTGCAATCAGCCACAAAAGAAGGTCAAGAGAGATGAAGAGGGATGTTCACTGCAGCATTGTCGGTAACAAACAACTGAAATGTTCATCATGACAGAAAGCGTAAAATAAACTGTGGTTACATTCTTACATCTTCTAAAAAGGTTAAAAGGAACTCCATTTACTAATAGAGCACAGTCTCTGAGATATTTTCTAGGGAAAAAAAGCAAGAAAAAGAAGAGTGTAAGTAGTGTGTAAGTAGTGTGATCCTTCCTTATAAAATTAAAAAAATGATACATTATATATTTTGGTAAATGCACAGATTCTTTTGTAACGGAAAATATACAAGAAACTGCTAACAGCGACACCTTTGGGGCAAGGGGGTTGCCTGGCTGACTCAGTCGGTAGAGTGTGCAACTCTTGATCTCAGGGTTGTGAGTTCAAGCCCCACGTTCGACACGGTGCCTACTTAATATAAAAAAAAAAAGAGATCGAAAACTAAGTTGTGATGATCGATATCAACCTTTGGGGGAAGGGATGGGAAGAGACATTTTAACATTTCATTCTGTACTGTTTGATTTTCTTCCTTTGTGTATTGATTACTTTTACTGGAAAATTTCCGTGAAGTGTCTTCTGGAAGGTAACATTAGGGAACAAGTTTGGTTTCTCCTTTATAGGCTTCTATAAAAAAAAAAAAATTAAAGATTTTCAGGCTGTCCACCAGGTATATTGAGTTTGGGATGGAGGTGCTGGGGTAGGGTAGCTAGGAATCAGCTTGTCATGTGATTCTGCCAATCAGTCAGGTTTGAGAATCACTACAGAAGCTTCTGGAAGAAAGACACTCTCTTCTGTAGCTCAAATGTGTGAGGACATGAGGTCTGGAGAGCCGCAGCTCTTTTGCTTCCATGAAATGAGAACCTAAGGTGACTGTGTACAACCTAAGGACAAAGCAACACATGAATGGTAGGTCAGAGACAAAGAAGCACTGGAACCTTCGTGACATCATTAGGCCCCAGCATCGAGCCTCTCCTGAAGAAAGACAACCTTGTCTCTAGACTTTCCAGTTATGAAGCCAATAAATCCTCTCTGTTGATTAAGGCTGTTTGAGATGGGTCCTCTGTCACATGCAATATTAAGAGTCCTAGCTGACAGACCTCCATTAACTGACACAGAGTATGTCTTTATCCTCTCATAGCCTGAAATTGCCTAATTTATAAAGTATTTAATGATGTTTCCGAGACAATCCCTTCTCTGGCACCCTGGGCCACATCTGATTGCCTGCTATATTTTTACCTCTAGAAATAAACTGTCAAACCAAGAAGTATGTCCTTGGAATGCATCCTCCATGTTAGCAAAAGAATTATTATATGTTTCAGTTACTCTTCATTATGTAATTCTTGAATTAAATTGGATTCCACAGGTTAAGTGCATAACCAGGAAACACTTCTTGTGGCTTAAGTGATATCTGGGTTTTTTCATTTAACCATTCATTCAGCAAATATATATTGAGGGCTCACCATGAACCAGGTATCTGGGTAGGCATACAATTGTGAGCAAATAGACACGGTCTCTGCCCTCATAAAAGTCACACCATAATAGGAGAGGCAGACATTAAACCAATAACCAGTATTCACACAGATAAATAAGAAATTTATATATTTAGATAATTGTATGAGAGAAAAGTGCTGAGTATTATTGGAGAACGTAGCAAGGGTTTCTAACTATGTGAAGAGCTTACAAAAGACCCTTCTAAGGAGATGACTTTAAGCTGAGAGCTAAGATATGAATAGCTGTTAATTAGGCAAAGAGTGGAGAGGAGAACATTCCAGGAAGGAAGGACAGCATGTGCAAAGGCCCTGAGGCATGAAACAGCTTGACTCATTTGGGAGCTTGAAAGGCCAATGCAGTCCATGAAGTGAGTGAGGGGACTGCAAAGAGGAGGGCTGGAGAGACAGGCAGGGGCAGCTTAGGAGGAGCCTTGCAGTTCATGTTAAGGATTCTGTATTTTATCCTGAGTGAATTAGGTACCACTGAAGGTGACCTGAAGCAGGAGTGATATGATCTGAGTTGTGCTTTTAATCTCTTTGGCTCTTGTGTAGAGGATGGACCAGGAAGGCCTAGGGTAGAAGCAATGAGACCAGTTATGAGGTGTTGGGGGAATGCAGGCAAGAGTTTCTAGGGCCTTGGACTCAGATGATGGCTATAGGGCAGAGAGAGTGGAAGGATTTGACACATATATTTTTAGGTAGATCTATAGGGCTTGGGGACAGATTGGTTATGTGTATGTTGGAGGAGTTAGGGGCAGGGAGCTGTCAAATCAAATCAGTCGAGGGACTTGCAAAGGCCCATTAGATATCAAGAGTTCATTTCGAATTTTATTTGCATGGACATATTTTGCCAGGATAGGTAGAAATTTTGTCTTCCTGTCTCAGCTGATTACCTATACCAGATCTTGTCCAAAATAAGCTTTTCTAAACTTGTCTAGAAGCCACCCAACTGTGGGATAACATGTCCCACTCGTCTTCTAGAAAAGCAGGAAGGAAAGGAGCCAGAAGCCAGGGCAACATTAGGGAAGCTGGGGTGAAGGAATTGGGCATAGAAAGTGAGAAATTCCCCCAAATCAGTTCCTCTTTCCCACCCCATCATCTTCTCAGTTTGGACCCTCACCAGGTTTCACTTGGACCTCTGCAGTAGCCTCCTACCCGTCCAGTGCCTGCAGGCCTGGCATGACTGAAGAATATTGTGGTTGAATGAGAACAACCAAGTCACATAGCCTCTCAGCCTTGGGGACATCCCAGAGTCAAAGTCCTTTTATTTTTAATTTCTTTAAGATTTTTATTCACTTGGCACATAAATTCTAGAAGCGCCTAAGACTCTCTTTTTCAATTTATTAACATA
Source organism: Halichoerus grypus (assembly GCF_964656455.1). NCBI lineage: Eukaryota > Metazoa > Chordata > Mammalia > Carnivora > Phocidae > Halichoerus > Halichoerus grypus. The sequence continues at coordinate 70,849,229 of NC_135715.1, forward strand.
TCTTCTTGGGGTGCCTGGGTGGCTCCATCAGTTGAACATCTGTCTTCGGCTCATGTCATGATCCCAGAGTCCTGGGATCAAGCCCCTCATCAAGCCCCACATCGAGCTCCCTGCTCAGTGGAGAGCCTACTTCTCCCTCTTCCTCTCTGCTCTCCCCCACCCATGTTCATGCTCTCTCTTTCTCAAATAAAGAAATAAAATCTTAAAAAAATAAATTTATTAACATATCTTCCAACCAACTGTACTAACAACTATATAAAAGAAATTTTTGGAAAACATATTCATGATTTCATTACCCAAGTACAACAGTGGTCTTCCTTGTTTTTGTTTTAATTTTTTGATTTTGCAAATAACCTTCCAGTCCTCAATACATTCATTCATTTCAGCAAGTTCTTATTGAGCACATACTGTGTGCCATGCATACAGAAGTGAACAAAATAGACAAATTCAACAAGCATGCATGTTGCAAATAGTTATAGTGTATATGCCATTCGGAATTAATCTTTATGAATTTTAAATAGTATTTGCATCTTTTAAAATTACCATTTAATGCCTGCGTGTTATGCCAACATGTTAAGAATATAATTTATTAAAACTTTCACCAGTTGGGAGTGTAGGCTCAAATAGGGACTAGAATGATTTTTTACCATTGCATTCCCCAGCCCCTAGCACAAGGCCCTACAGATAGAAGATACTCAGTAAATATTAGCTGAATAAATAATGGCTTTTTGTTTTTAGTTTGGGAATAGCAATTATGCTGCAACAATCATCTCGGTACCTAGTGGCTACAGTTTTTGTTGAATTATTTCCTGAAGACAGATCTTTTCAAACTTGCCCACCAAAGTTCTAACAGCAGAAGAAAATGAACATTTGGAGGCTGGAGGGATATGGTGACTGTAATATATAAATATATTTAAATCTAATTGGATCCAGAAAACATTTTGTAACCTATAGCCTTGAGTGATTTCTACTCACTTCTGCATACTCCTGGGAAGGAGAACACCCAGGTCTGACCTACCCAGCAGGTGTAAGACACATGCCTCGGAATGAAATCTGTGGATCAGAGGATATTCATCTTGATAGTTACTGTTGCACATTACCATAGGCTTCCCTAACATTTTATAGCTACTTTCACTGCTATAAACAGCACTGGAGAAGCAGACCAGTTTTACCCCAACCTTGCCAGTGCTGGGTTTGCTACAGGTTGAATTGTGTGTCCTAAAAGAAGGGGAAACCCTAACCCCCAGGACCTGTGAATATGATCTTATTTGGAAGTAGGATCTTTGTGGATGATCAAGTGAAGATGAGGTCAGACTGGAGTAGGGTCACCCCTAATCCAATATGACTGGTGTCCTTATGAAAAGAGGAAATTTGGACATAGACATGCAGGGAGGATGTCATGTGAAGACAAAGGTAGAAATCAGGGTGAAGCATCTACATGCCAAAAAACAACAAAGGTTTCAGCAAATCATCAGGAGCTAGGAGAGAAGCTGGGAACAGATGCTCCCTCACACCCCTCAGAAGATACCAACCTTGCCCACACCTTGAGCTTGGACTTCTGGCCTCCAGAACTGTGAGACAATATATTTCTGTGGTTTAAACCACCCAGTCTGTGGTACTTTGTTTTGGCAGCCTGAGCAAACAAATAGAGATGTTCTATATAAAAACATTTTTTTACAACCTAATGGGTACAAAATGACCCCTCAAACCTGCTTTTATAAATTTTATAACTTAAAAGAATGAATACTTTCCTGTGAGTTTGTTTGAATATAGTACTTTAACTTGATTATAGTCCTTTAACTGTGTGTTTTCTGGGCTGGGGGTCTTCCTCACACATGGGATGGGCCTGGGTCAGTAAGTGCTCATTAGATGAAGAATAAAGAATCAATTAGTAGCCCAACTGAACATGATTCAATGAAATATCTGTCCAATTAGTCTGATCAAAGAAAGGATGTGCTTTGATTCCTAGATTTCCCATCAGCACCTGTGACTGTTGGGAATTTGCTAGAACAAGAGCTTTGAGACAATTCCTAGGAGATAATTATTTTGCTCGCACCATCTAGACAGGTGTGTTCAGGAGTGCTCTTTGACTGTGTCTGTCTCGCCCCAATAGACTGCACAGTCCTTTAGGGGAGGTGCCGGGAGGGGTTCACGCATCTCCTTGACCCCAGGCCCACAGTGCCGGGCCCACAGCAGGGGTTACACACCAGCTTGAGAAACGAGCTCGGGATAATAAAGTTGCACCAACGACCCACTTCCAAGAACACGAAACGGGCTTAAAGTGAATAATCTACCTCTAATGCATGTGAAATGTGAAATGTGATCTGATATTAGTGTGGTTTACCGAAGCTAGCAGCCACAATAAACCAACCTTCATATCTCAGATTTGTATCTCTCACATCTGATATGGGTCAGGTGGCCCTTCTCCATCTCACAGCTACGCCGCCTGCAGAAAGTGAGAGAGATGGAGGCCTCCAGGACAGGGAAAGAAGAAATGGAGGAATCACAGCAATTGTTAACGATCTCATCCTAGAAATGAAAGGAGTGGCTTCTGCTCACATTTCATTGGCCAGCACTGGTCACATGACACCGATTTAACTGGGGGCGGGGCTACAAGGTGCAGAGGCGTGCCCAAGAGCTTGTCTCTGCCCCAGGTTTTATTGAAAAGCAACTGGCCAGATGAGTGTATTCGTGTGTGCAAGAGTGTTTAGAATGAAAATCTACTTAAAAGTAGCCTGGAAAAAATTCAGAGTTTTTGAGATAAGAGATTTGAAAGCTGTCCATCTCTCCCTTTGGAGTAACTCTTGTTCCTGCTTTGGAGGACAGATAAGGAAATAAGTGAACTGAAAGCTTCATTGCCAACCAAAAACCAGAATGGAGCCTAAATGCAGAAGACAAACAAAAATATTCATGCACATTTGTAGACGTTTGGACAGCACACGGGCCACTCTGAGAGATTGCATGTGCACCTGTGGTTGGTTGGCATGTGCGTTAGTTTAGTATTAGGAACTCCTGTCATTGGGATTTCTGGGCTTCTGGCAACTTTTTTATTTTTATTTATTTAATCCCAACGGTACTAACGTAGGCTGTGAGGATGGTAGGTTTGGATAAGACATTTGTTTGGTTTCTAGGAGGAAAGAATGAGAAGATAAAAAAAAAAAAGTTATATGTCTTGTCAGAGGGGCTCAGTTTCCAGAACAGAAAAGAAGGGTGGTTTATCATTGAGATGCTGGAAATTTCCTTGAGAAACCTGGACCCAGGGTGTCTGGCTGGGCAAAGCCTGAGAGTTCCCAATGAGGAGAGGTTTCACTGATGGTGACTTCTCCCTGGTCAGGAGGGAGAGGGGAGGCAAGTTCCTGTTCTGAGTATGGAGCTGCTCTTCAGCACCTACTCAGCACTCTGGCTGGCGACTCCAGATAACACTTTCAACCCAGAACACCTTTCGAAGTCCTCTTTTCCTCTCTTTGAAATAAATGGCAGCTATTGATCAGCAAAAGGTTGCTGGTTCACTCTTGACCCTCAGTCACTTCTAATTATGGCTCTGACCTGTTTGTCTTTTTTAAAGTCACTTAAAGCAGGAGGAAGTTGGTCTGGGCAAAGTGCAAGGGTTGGATTTTGTTGCAGGGCTCTGAGCCACATTTATCCCTGATTTGCTTCGCCAGCCCCATGGAGGCGAGACACTCTGTGATCCTTGAGTTTAAAAAGCGATAGTGTCGGCCTGTTTCACAATTCTATCACAAGCCAAGGCTCCTAAAACTAGAAGAGATGATGGTGAGAATATCTACGTATGTGCCTGTCATGTGGCTGGCCCTTGCTGGGGGCTTTATACATGTCACATATTAAACCCTACAAATTCAGTATTATTATCATGCCCATTTTATAGAGAAGGAAATTGGGAACTTTAGGAGCTTAAACATATAAACCGTCCAAAGTGATATAATTAGCAAGTCGGGGAGTCACTTTTCAAATTCACAGGAAGCTAGTGGTTATCGGACTTAGGAAGTCTCGTGGAAATAAATTAAATACACGTTCTGCTGGAGATGGAGAGTCTGTGTTCACAGGAGCCTTTGGCCTGCTCACGTGAGGCTTGCTTCAATTTACACCATGGGCTTCCCAAGCTGAGCACCTCCATCCTCTTAGTAAAACGGACGGGATGAGAGTGGATGGGGGTTGAACAAAGAGAGCCTCTTTCTGACGGTGAGAGGGACCTGGATGTTGGTCATGACAGGTATCCTCTGTCCTGTGAAAGCTTCATGGATGTGGGAATCACGTCTCTGCTGCCATGTCGGGGGCGCTCTGAAGGTGTCAATGACTGAATGAATGAAGAAAGAAATTAACGCACTGCCCCCTCTGCAAGTACAATGTTTTGTGCATTTGGAAATGAATGAAGGCTGGCTTTCACTGACACCATCAGTCACTCCTCAGAAGTTTACATTTCATCAGCAGAATCAGAGCCAGAAGAAAGTGTGGGCTGCTGCCCGCTCCATCGTACTGTGAGTCCGGAATCAATTAGATGCACGTTCTAGATTCCAGTATACGTGTGGGTGCCTCTTGACCACACCAACTTTGAACTTTAATATCGTTTTTAAAAATTGCTGAAAACAATGAAACTGCATCAGAAGAGGTCCCCCAAATCAAAGGAGAATGCAAACTCTATGAAAGCAGAGGTTTAGAGGTTTTGCTTACCGTTGTATTTCCAGCACCTAGAATAATGCCTGGCACATAGTAGGTGCTTAATAAATAGGATTATTGAATGAATGAATGAATGAATGAATGAGAAGCCCCTGCTACAAGGGCAGGTGTCAGCATTACATAAGAAACTTACATTCACTGTCTTTGAAGATTGTTTAGACATACTAACTTCTTTGTCAGCTGTGGATAAGAAAACCTAGGACAAATGTTCTGCAAGAAAGCTCCCCTTGAGGGTGCATGCCACTCAAAACTCATCTGAGTGAAGCCAAGAAGTGTTGGAGCAGTTCATAGCCTAGCAACCAGGTACAGTGAATTGGTCCCATGATAGTGGGAGAGCAATTGCATTATCAAATCAAAGGTAAGGTGTTTCCTGCACAGTCTTGTGTCCTGGTAGGGGGGAAAATGGCACCAAGGCAGATCAAGGACAGTTTCATGAAGGGATTAATCACAGGTGGTGTGAGCAAGGTCAAGAGAAACCAGCAGGGGATGGTAAAGTACCTGGGGGCTAGCAATAGTGGGAGCCGACATCTGGAGCGGCAAGGGGAGGGTGTGGTTTCCTGGACCTGGGGAGTAGAGTTGTAGCAGTTGTAGGACCCGGCGACCTGGCAGGGAAGGAACTGGGGGCATAAACACCTGGGCTTTGCCCTCCTCTATCCTGTTATCTCCCATGGGCTGGATCCACCTAGAAGCCAGAGGGCAAGGGAGCCCCCTGTGCAGCTGTAAAGGTTGCCTCTGAGGAGTCAGAGCAGAGTGGGCAATTGGGGAGTGAAGCTGGAGGGGCATTAATAAGTTCCTTGCCCAAGCCCTTTATAGGGGGCCTCTTGGAAGGCAGGCCCCCTGGTTAAAAGTGGACACAGCTGGGTCCCATAAAAACTAGTTCTAGAAGTTACCAGAGCCATCCACTCTCATCTGACATTTAGCCTTTCCATTAGTTTCCCAAAGATGTCCCCTGGAATGCTGCTTTTAACAACTCAGAATACCTGTCTGAGGCCCTTTCATTTTCTCCATGTGTACTTTCAGACGTTGGTCCATGCTTCACACTACATCCCACAACCACTAGCCCCATCTGATTCCAGACCTCATGTCTTCCCTCCACCACCGCACATGGGTGCCTAAAATACAAACATGAACTTTGCTGGGGTTCAGCTTTTCTTCTACTACAAGGGGACCACTGCGAACCTCTTCATTGCTTGCTGGAAAAGGCACCAATCATGCCAGAATGGGGACACTTCTAAGCTGATTAAGCAGTTACTCATGACTGAGACTGCACTGGAACACACATTAAGTCACTGGTTCCCAGCCCCTTCCCTCCCCATATTCTTCTCTTTACCATGTGGGAGCTGTGCCTAGCCAGAAGAACGTATTGGTACCAAGGCATCACTGCCCACTGCTCAAGAATAATGTCACCTGTGAAACATCATCCAAGACAGCCCCAGTGATCCTTGCCTCCTGGTGTTCACACCTTACACAGTCTCCTGTTAGGAACAAGCAGGGCCAACTGGCCAGCCATGTGAAGACCCACCACTGAAGTAGACCCTTCAGCCCCAGCCAAGTCTTCAGATGAGACCACCACTCCTGCCAAGATTTCATTGGCAACCTTGGGAGAGACTCAGCTAAATCCTGACCCACAAAACTGTGCAAGATAATAAGTGTTTATTGTTACTTTAAGCTGCTAAGTTTTGGGTAATTTGTTACATGGCAACATATAACAATAAATCACCTTTAGGCCTACTTGTAAAGTGACAATGAAGTCCCTCATGTTGTCACATGAATCAAGAAATCTCACAACTATGTAGAGAGCCACACATTCCGTTTACAGTCATCAAACTTTTTTAGGGACTGTTTTCTAAGGATGAGGCAAGAACATACATAATCCTGGGTCCTCTGGTTCACTGCTTGTGGGTGAACACATGGTTTTAAGCCTGATATGGGGAGAATTTAATGCTGACAGCCTAGCATGTCTGCCACTGCAAATCCTGGATCATTTTGTGGCAGCTATGTACAAAATTTTAATGCCAGAAGACCCCCTAGCCACTGGGTGACTAAAATCATAGATACAACATGATTTAAACAGAGAATTAATGAACACTTAGTGGAAAATTTGTCTAAGGAACTTATGCAACCTCCCCTCCCCTACCACCAAAGAAGTGGACCCTTCAGCCCCAATCAAGTCTTTAGATGAATGCAGCCCAGCCAACATCTCATTTGCAACCTCAAGAGAGACACTGAGTCTCTCTTGTCACGTCTGTTTTAACCATTTGTCATCTTTTTTGATGGCTAAGCATCTGAAGCCTCCAGAAGTCTGCAGAATTCCTTCCCATATGGGTCTGGGTGGGAGGGAGAGCCTGTTTTCTGCCATGGTGACTGTGAAGACCAAATGTTTGCTTTCCTTAGTAGAGACTGCTAGCTATTCACTAACCCTGAGGCACGTGGCCAGAACACATTTCCCACCTCCCTTGGAGTTAGACCAGGAGACTGAATTCTAGTCAATGGTGTGGGGCCACTTCCAGGCCTGGCCATGGCACCTCCCATCCATGACCCCCTCTCTCTTTCACTTTCTCCCCCATGTTCTGGATGTTGGTGCCCTGGGTGGCCTCAGAAGCCATATGTTGAAGATGATAGAGCCTTTTTCAGTCTTAGCCCCTGTAAGATGGCATGGCTTAAAGAACACTTCCCCCCCCCGGCCACCTGCTGTGCATTCTATGAGGCCCTCAGCCAGGATCAATTTCTGTTGCTTGCAACTAAGAATCTAGACTTGTACAGCATCAGTGAAAAAGTACCTGCCTATAAAAAATTTATTTTATGGGTAAATTACACAGTTAGGACAGAGTATGGTGATCACTGTAGCTGGTCATAATTCATACAGCACTTGTGGGAATTGTTAACAAAGCATCATAGGCTGTTAGCTATGACCTATGGCTTGGAATTAATTCTGACTTTGAAAAGCCTGTATACAAGGATAGCAGGTCATATATCAGACACTTCAGACTGGTTTCCTGGGGTGGGGAAAAGAAGTAGAGGTCAGGGGTGCCTGGGTGGCTCAGTTGGTTAAGCCACTGCCTTCGGCTCAGGTCATGATCCTGGAGTCCCGGGATCGAGTCCCGCATCGGGCTCCCTGCTCAGCAGGGAGTCTGCTTCTCCCTCTGATCCTCCCCCTTCTCATGCTCTCTCTATCTCATTCTCTCTCTCAAATAAATAAACAAAATCTTTAAAAAAAAAAAAGAAGTAGAGGTCAGGAAAGAAGGGGAAAAATAAAATAAACAATAATAATAATACAGGAAGCACATTGCATCTACGACACATCAATCATAGCTCTCAGGGTTTTATGTGAAATTACTCGGGTTTTGTTTTTTTGTTTGTTTGGTTTTTTTTTTGGTCATGACAGGATAATGGTGGCAGGCATCATTTTTATTCTAGTTAGCGGAGAGATTGAGTACGCTGTCCAAGGCCACATGGCCACTAAGTGGTAGAACCAGGATTTGAACCTGTCGGCTCTTAACCACAGCTGCTGATGACAACAAAGAACTGAAGAATCTGATCAACTCAATTGTCTCTGGCCTTGAGGTATAATTGGGAAAACTAAAAATACCTAAGAGAAGAAAAGAAAAGCTAGTGATACTTGGCAGGGCACTTGGAATAATTTGCCCCAGGCACCTAATTTTCCATCAGATATCATCAGTAATCTTTTATTGGTCAGGTAAGGGGAAGACTTGACTGTGGGAGAGACGCCTCGAACGGCCTCAAGTGCTCCTGGCTCCCTCCCCTGTCTGGCTGCACCTGTGTGGCTGGGCTCCAGTTGTTTGCAGCACCCAGGTTGTTGGGAACAAGCCACAGGTGCCTCTGCAAACCACTTATGTTGATATTGGACTTACCAAGTATGTGGACAGGAAGCCCTCCCACAGAGCCCTTGCATGGCTCATCACCTCCCAACGAAAAGACTGGAGGCGTGAGGTGTGAGGTGGAGTTCTGTGGGTCCTCAGATGGACTGTTGGAAGAAAGAAGGACAGAGTTCTTGCCAAGTTGCCCTGGACCCACTGGGGCTGAAAGAGAGGCCATAGTGGGTGGTGGCTCGTAACAGAGGGGGCAGAGGGGAGCTATATGGGCTCGTTTTATCAGCATCCATGGATGTTTCCTGAGACTCAGGCCTTGGTGTTGGTGTCTGTCCCCCCAACCCACATCAGCCACTAAAGCATTTCCCCTGGGCCATCTGGCCTGGACTTGTGAGCCACAGAACGCAGGGAGTCCTTGTGTCACAGGTGTGTGATGGGGGCACCTGCTGTTCTACACAGGGACAGGCTCTGGAAGGATCAATGCCCTCTGGTTTCCAAGATTTGTGAGCTAAAGGCCGGCTGTTGTCTCTGCTGGGAGCTCTGGTCCCATGTGACCGCGTGGAGTCATTCACAAATTGTAGTGGAAAGCAGCTCGTGAGGGGCCCCTCTCTGTCCTCTCCCTCACCTGGAGACCACATCCTGTCAACTTTCCCAGTTGCTCCCAAGAGCCCTCAAGTGGAAGATTCCAGAGTCTTTTGTCTAGTACTGTGCTGCTACTCCCCTCACCTGGCCTGTATTTGCTGTGGGACCAGGTACCCAGCACCCAGAGCATCTCCTAGCGTAAGAGTCTAGGCTCTGCAATCAGACTGTGAGGAAGGGCCTCCTGGCTCCACTTCTGGTGGGTCATCTTTGTTTTATATCCCCTGTGCTTCTGTTCCCTCCCAATATAATGGCTGTCACTACTTTATAAGGTGGTTGTGAGCATTACGTGAGTTGATGGGTGGAAAGTCCTTGGCACGTGCCACATGGTAAGTGCTAGGTTGTGTGCTAAATGTCATTATGATTACAGCTGCCTTTGTGGGTAGCAGGAGTGCAAGAGTAAAATAATAATAATAACACAAATATTCATAGTCAGCAACTATCTAGTGTTCACTGTGTGTTCTGCTTCCCTCCCCCATACCCCCATCTCTTCCTGATTAACTCCTCATTCTCAAGTGTTGTTTCCCAGGCTAGATGGGGCTTCTGCTCTATTCCCCTTAATTATAATGTGACACTTGCCAGTCTATAGCATTACTGTTTCTTCCCATTCTAAGCAAGCTCCTGGGGTGGGGGGCGGGGTACCAAGGCTTTTCTTGTCATGTTCCCAGCATCTAGCACATCCAGATGCATAGGGACACAGAAGCAATTCTCTAGCCCCGACTGCAAGGAGAGCCTCCATCATTCCTTGTGGTTTCCAGAAGGAACTCCATGAGCATTAGTAAAGGGCCAGGGGCTGGAAGGGTCTCTGAATTCCCAGGCTTCCTGCTCAAGCTCACAGCCCTATGAGCAGCAGAAGCCTTGTTGACCGACTCCTGCCTGGCAGTGAGGCCTTGAGGCCATTCACTGGCCCAGTGCCCTTCACTGGCTCTGATCATTTAGAGCAAGAAGGGAAAACCAGTCCTCAGTGGACGTTTCACGAGATAAGTGTATTTCAGATATAATTGGGGTTGACATCGGGGCAGCTAGGCTGGATAAATAAAAATACCCTTTGAGTCTCATTCAATCCTCACCATGAGCCTCGAGGTCCCACAGAACAGAAGAGACTCCCCAGCCTGGCTCTGAGTAGCTCCCATCTTAATTCATTTACTGCAAACAGGCTACATTAAGCTGAGTCCTGCTGACAGCGGGGCGTCTGACACATGAAATACCGCACTGAATGAGGCAGTGACATATACATTATCTTCACTAATATAAAGATAAGGCCACAGGAGTACAGCCCCTGGCAAGGTGGCATCCCTCCCCACTAGACCCATCGGGGGATCTTTAAAAAATGCGTGTGGGAGACAGAGTAATTCCCCTCAAAGATGTCCACATCCCAATCCCTGGAACCCGTGAATATGGTCCCTTCCATGGCAAAAGGGACTTTGCAGCTGTGATTAGGTTAGAGACCTGGAAATGGGGAGATTATCCTGGATTATCTGGGTAGGCCCAGTGTCCTCACATGGGTCCTTAGTTGGGAAAGAAGGAGGTAGCAGAGTCAGAACCAGAGGAGATGTGAGAACAGAAGCACAGTTGGAGAGACAGAGAAAGTTTCAAAAATGTTACCTGCTGGACTTGAAGATGGAGGAAGGGGCCACAAGGCAAGGAATGTAGGTGGCCTCTAGAAGCTGGACAAGGCAAGGGGATGTATTTTCTCCTAGAGCCTGCAGAAGGAACACTAGCCTGCCTATCCCTTGACTCAGTCCAGAGAAACTGAATTTCTGACTTCCGACCTCCAGAACAGTCAGATGATAAATTCGTGTTATTTTGAGCTACTGAGTTTGTGGCGATTTGTTACAGCAGCCGTAGGACACTAATACCATAGGCAATTGCTCTAAAATGCTCTAAGGAAAACCCTTTCTTCATCATACATTTCTTTCTTCGTCCTTTGTTTCTGGAGCAGGAACACGGGTGGAAGGGCAGGTTTAGGAGGAGATGAAGGTAACCTCAGTATTTGCCACCCACCCACCCATCTGTGGTGAACTGGTACTGCTTGGCAAAACTATCGACAACAATTGTTTTTTTGGGGGGAGAGGAGTGTCCTTACTTCTTGAAGCTCTCACGTTTAAAAATACTTCTGCATGACTACTGTCCCCCATCCTCTATCTAGCGCCTCCTATGGGCTATTCAGTCTGGTGAGACCCTAGCGTTTCAACTCTTACACTCAAACCCCCAGCCTTTTTCAAAAGTGGAAGACAGTGACATTTGTCAGTCACACCTGGGTAGAGTCTTAGACTGCCTGGGCTGGTGGCTGGTTCAGTGACATTGGCATCCAGCAGTCCCAAAAGTACTTCTCAAACTTTAATATTGCAAGCAAGTTAAGGGATCTTATTTTTTTAAGATTTTATTTATTTTATTTTAGAGAGACAGAGTGGGGCACGGGAGAGGGGCAGAGGGAAAGGGAGAGAGAGAATCTCAAGCAGAGTCCATGCTGAGCGTGGAGCCCAAAGTGGGGCTCGATCTTACCACCCTGAGATCATCCCCTGAGCTGAAATCAAGAGTCAGACACCTAACTGACTGAGCCACCCAGGTGCCCCTTGAGGATCTTATTAAAATGCAGATTTGATTCAGTGGGTCTGGGGTGGTGCTGAGATTCTGCTTTTCTTTCTTTTTTTTTTTCTTTTAGATTTTATTTATTTATTTGACAGAGAGAGAGAGTGGCAGACAGAGGGAGAGTGAGAAGCAGGCTCCCCACTGAGCAGGAAGCCCGACGTGGGGCTCGATCCCAGGACCCTGGGATCATGACCTGAGCCGAAGGCAGACGCTTAACTGACTGAGCCACTCAGGCACCCCAAGATTCTGCTTTTCTAACAAGCTTCAGGGGATGCCCAGCCTACTGCTCCTGAACCACACTGAGTAGCAAGGACATAGAGAGAGGATGACCAATATCTGAGCAGCCTGGAACCCATTCACAGCTCGCCTGGGGGCACACAGTTCTAGTAGAATCTTGCTCCTCAAAGTGTGGTCCCCAGAGAAGCAGCACTGGTGTATCTTGAGAGTTTGTTGGAAATGTTTTCTCTCTGAATCCATCCCTTCAGATCTACCAAATCAGAACCTGCATTTTAACCAGATCCTTTGGGGATTCCCATGCACATTGAAGTTGGAGAAGCACTGCCTTAGAGCCTGGTTTTGACCTTTAGCTCGCATCAGAAGCACCTAGAGATCTCATTAAAAGACACATTGCTCCACCCTCAGAGTTTATGATTCATGACATTGTGGATGGGGCTTGAAATGCATATTTCTAACAAGTTCCCAAGTGAGGCTGTTGCAGCTGGCCCAGAGACCCATAGTGAGAACCACTGCCTTCGAGTAAGCCCATAACTCAAGAATGGTGGGCAACATACCCATCCAGAAGATCTAGAATGGACCCTAGAGACACGCTTGCTCCAGCTTTGGATTCTGAGGTCTACCCATTTTCTTTAGCGGTGAGTTTTTGGTATGTAACACAATGAGAAATAGATATATTTGGTTTTGCATACAAGTGTTTTTCGTGTGCTAATGAGATGACTGGTGGCTGGGGGCTCCTGGGTAGCTTCAGGATGGGGACTGGTGACCAGAAAGACCAGGGCATGATGAGATGGTTGAGTCTTTCAGCCCCATCCCCCGACCTCCAGGGAGTGGAGAGGGGCTGGAAGTTGAGTTCAGTCACTAAAGGCCAATGGTTTAAATAATGAAATGTCTGCAAGACCCTCTTACCAATGGGATTTCAAGAGCTTCCAGGTTGGGGAATGCATCCACGTGCTGGGAGTGTGGCGCACCCCAAACTCCATGGGAATAGAAGCCCTTTTGCTCAGGACTCTACCAGACCCCACGCTATGTATCTCTTTATCTGGCTGTTCATTTTTATTCTTTATAAATAAACCAGTAATAGTATGTAAAACATCTTCATGTGTTTTTGAAGCTGATCTAGCAAGTTATTGAACCTAAGGAAGGGGCCGTGGGAATGCCAGCTCTATAGCCAGCTGGTCAGAAGAACAGGCGGTAATCTGGGACTTGTGACTGGTGCCTGAAGTGGGGACAGTCTTGTGGGACTGAGCCCTTCACTGGTGGGAGCTGTGCTAAGTGCAGATAGTGTCCCAGGTGAATGGAATTGTTCAACACCCAGCTGGTGTCCAGAGAACTGGAGAGTCTGTGGGTGTTGGGGAACACATCACACATTTGGTGTCCAAAGTGCTGTAGTAAAACACCTCACAGTGCTTTCTTATAAATAGTACAGGCATTTTCAAGATGTCCATCAACAGATGAATGGATAAAGAAGATGTGGTATATATATACAATGGAATATTATGCAGCCATCAAAAGGAATAAGATCTTGCCATTTGCAACGATGTGGATGGAACTGGAGGGTATTATGCTGAGCGAAATAAGTCAAACAGAGAAAGACATGTATCATATGACCTCACTGATATGAGGAATTCTTAATCTCAGGAAACAAACTGAGGGTTGCTGGAGTGGGGGGTGGGTGGGAGGGATGGGGTGACTGGGTGATGGACACTGGGGAGGGTATGTGTTCTGGTAAGCGCTGTGAATTGTGCAAGACTGTTGAATCTCAGATCTGTACCTCTGAAACAAATAATGCAATATATGTTAAGAAAGAAAAAAAGAAGAAGAATGTAGCAGGAGGGGAAGAAGGAAGGGGGGGAAATCGGAGGGGGAGAAGAACCATGAGAGACAATGGACTCTGAAAAACAAACTGAGGGTTCTAGAGGGGAGGGGGTTCGGAGGATGGGTTAGCCTGGTGATGGGTATTGAGGAGGGCACGTTCTGCATGGAGCACTGGGTGTTATGCACAAACAATGAATCATGGAACACTATATCTAAAACTAATGATGTAATGTATGGGGATTAACATAACAATAAAAAAATTAAAAAAAAATAGTACAGGCATTTTCATTTTATAGGATTCTTATAAAATGAAACAACAGGTGCTCACTGCATCTTCACAGGCAACCGTGTGACCCTGACAAGGAAGTCCATGCTTCTGGGCCTCCATTCCCTCATCAAGGAAATGAAGGGATTGAGTGAAGATCATCAAATTCTATAGAGCTTAATTTCAATATCTCAGGTGAAGGTAGAAGTTCAAAATGACTGAATCTTGCCTTTTCTCATCACCCATTGGTGATATCCGTGGTTTATTTATGTCAGAAATGCAACCGTCAGCTATATATAAGAAGGTGCAGTGGGGTAATAAAGTCCCATTTCCTCCAAATTTAATGTATTGGAAAACACTGTTTTCAATAGTAAAGACAATTGGAGAGGTTAAAAATTTCATTCCACTTTAACACACAGCTGTGTTCATTTTGCTGTATTCCCTTCATGTACACGGGTAATCTTAGGGCACATACACATTTGCATTCTGCTGCTTCACTTAGTGTTTGATCATAAAAGCACCACCAGCAAGATATAAATAAATTAGCTTCACGACGAAGTTACTACCATTGGCCAGTAACTTTGTTTGGTTAATGTGATAGGTGTAACTGGTACCTCATTGATGTTCTCGGTAATTTGGTATTCCGAGAGATGTTGACCATGTCCCCCATGTTTGTTTCCGCAATTTTTTTTTTTTTTACTTTCCTTATGTATGAATTGTCTGTTCATGTTTAATTGAGAAAACTACTGAAAAGTGCCTCAAATAAGGCCTGGCAGCCAAGAACAATCTCAACAAATAGGAGTTTGCCACCTCTCTGAGCCTCCTGTTCTCCTCCGGAAGTAGTAAGGTGGCGGGGAAGTTGAACGAGACACTATGCGACAAGGGTCTAGCACCATGCCTGGCATATAGAAAAGGGGGGCTTTTCCAGTATCCTCTGCCCATCTGTCAGGGCTTGTGGTGTTCTAAATTTATTATCCACTGTAACAGTGAGGGTTCCATGAACACATTTGGGGAAAAAGTGAAGACTTTACTTGATGAAAGTAGACACGCTCAGTTTTCCTCATTTGCAAAATGGGGGTGATATACCTACTCACTGAGTTGCAAGAATTAAATGAGCCGGTCCATGTGAAACACTTAACCGTGTGCCTGGCGTGTCGGAAAACATCCAGCCGATATTAGCTTTATTACTTGCTCTGTCACATTTATATCCAAGGAGATTATTATTTTTAATTTGAATAATCTTTGCCAGATTGCTTTCTAAAAATTTAAAGTAGATACCATTTAAATTTAGAAGAATATTCTGTATTTTGAATTGAAACACTTCTTTGCATTTTAAAAGTTTCAAGCCACACATCGTACTGAGCCTGTTCCCAAAGCTCCCATTTAAGAAACAAGGAGAAAACATTGCTAAAATAAGGGCATTTGCATAGTGCCAAGCAGAAATAACTACAATCAGGAAGAAAGCATCTTTTAAAAATTCCTATTTGTTGATGGCAAACATTGCTTTTTTTTTTTTTTTTTTTTTTGCCCTTGTACTTCTATCAACAGACTCTCTTGAGGGAATTTCATTCAACATTATAAAAGAGGTTTACCAGGAACTTGGATTAGCCATGAACGACTTCAAATTGAAGATATATATATATATACATTTTTCATATGTGCGTGAAAGTAAGGAACTCTACAAAGGAGACTTCTCATTTCTTATGACACAGCACATCAATAACACCTCGTGCATCTAAAGTGCTTTACAACCTGTAAGGGATTTTCTCGGACATTTTCTAGTTTGATTCTCATCGTGGGCCACCGCAGAGGCCTAACAGGTCTCACAATCCCATACTGGAGATGGGGACACTGACCCACGAGGCCGTTCTGACTTGGACACGCCACAGCCCCTCACAGAGCCGGGTCTGTCCGTGGGCCCACTGGCTTTGGGTCCACGCTTCTGCTCCTCAGCGCATCGCACCTGGATCCACTAAAACTCACTGGTCTTGGTCAAACGCACCTAAACCAATGGAGAGGTGGAAAGAACAGTTCTGAATCTCGAAACGTAGCTCCCAAGCCATTTCCGAACGGCAAGCCTTGCCAGTAGAGACGAGAGTGGGCTGAGTGCCGTTAAGGATGGTAAGACGGCTGTGCTGGCTGGAGCTGCCACTGTGATTCACTTGGCCATGTCACAACGCACACTCCTCACTTCTCAGGGGCTTGGAGCTCTCGCAAGTACGCACAGGGTGTGTTGGGTATAGATGCTGATGTGACAAAGGAACAGTTCCCAAACCCATGCCCCCAGGAGGGCTTCTGGCAAGTGAGGACTCGCTCCAGCGCGACACCCTTCTTGTGGAGCCAGCGGAAAGGGGGGGAAAGGCACCTCGTTGACACTGAGGAGGGACACACTAGGACCACACCCTCTCCCTCAGTAGATGATGTTTACGAGCATTCTTTTGGCCATGTGACGTAGAGTCACCCCGTGAAACTAGCACCGAAGGCTCCAGATGATGTGATAAGATTACTGACCAAAGCTGACTATTTCAGGCAAGGGTAGACAAATAGCCTTGTTAGATACGTATGGTAAACACTGATAATCGCACACGCACAGGTGTGTTCTGTTACAGGCTGAACTCATTCCTTGCCTGGAAGGACACCATCGGTCACTTTCCGGTGTCGCTGCTCCTTTTCTCTTACCGGACACACTGGGTGGGTGGTTACCGTACACACTGGCTGGGTGGTTACCGTACACACTGGGTGGGTGGTTACCGTACACACTGGCTGGGCGGGGGCGGGGGGGGTCTGCCCAGACCTCTGCACGAGGGTCAAGAGGCCTGGGTGGGGGATGGGCTCCCACCATGAATAGTCTTGTGGTCTCAGGCAAGGCAGTTGCATATTGAACTCTGCTGCCTTAACAGTAAAATGGAGATAACAGTGTTTATTCTTCTTACACAGTTAGGAGGTACAAAGGTGGCCGTGTGGGAATGAGCATTTACGATTTCAAAGAACCCTTTTTTTTTCTGGAAATTTTTTTGATTTTCTTTTTTAGATTATGAGGATACAGCATGTTGATTGTAATAGGTGAACGGTCCCAAGATACATGAAGAGAGCTCACCATTACTAACTTCCAGTCCTGCCCCCCTGACACATCCAGAGTCTACGCATCTCTGTATATCGCCGCTCATGCAAGTGTGTGCACACAAACCTACACGGATGCTGGGGTTGTTGTTTCTTCCTTTTTACTGACGTGGAATCATACCAAACATATGGCTCTCTAACTTGCTTTTCCATTTGATGCTTTGATATTCAGAGACTTGGAATGTCTATGATATTCCAAGTCTCTGAATATAAACTTAATTTGGTCTTTTTTTTCCTTAATTCCTTATGAACACACATGTATGTGTATGTGTGTACGCTTGTGTGTGTGCATGTGTGTGAATTGTATACGGAATCATTTAAAAAAACCTTTTCCTCTCCCCCACTACACCTAATGACATTACCCCTTCCCTATATATCCTTCATACTTTCCTCCATGTTCATGTAATCAGAAAATATTTATACCCATATATATTCCTATTAGGATTTTTTCACTATTTGTTTCAAAACTGGATTAGATGCATACTTTTCTTATTCCACTCAATAAAACCTCATGCAAATACTTATAATCTAATTGGTTTGGTGCAGGATTTGTAAGGACTATGTATCATTTACGGGGTGGAGGCAGTTTTGTGCTGGTAAGTATTTAACAAGGAGCCCTCTCAGGGAAAGCCCTGAATGGTAGTGTTTGCTGATATCTATGCCAATTTAAGTTACCATTGCATCATTTCACAATGAAATCATTTTATGATGAACTAAATGATAAATCAAATCATGTTTTGTTAGAGTAAAACAAAAACATATGTAGTTGAATGCAAAATTCATATGAAGTTTAAAGGGAAACACATGACATCTAGGAAATTTCCAGCTCGCAGTAGGGGTTGTGTTGGGCTGAACACGAGACTCCCAGAGCTAGGTTGTATTCTCTACTGCCTCAAAAGTCCTTACGAGAAAGACACGAGAGGCCTGGGGAGACCCCACTCCAGATCAGCCACTATTCAATGACTGATGATTGGGGGCGGGTAGAAAGATCTCAGCTCTCACCCCTCATCAAGATGATTCTGGGTTGTGTGTTTGCTCCCGGGATTAAACTTCATTAGCTGATTGTGGTTGCTGGCTCAAGAAATGCCTTCCTTATAAACTGCCCTCCCTGTCTCAAGCCACCTACTCATCCGCCCCACCATCCCCATCCCCAGGACTAGTGCTAGCACACTGAGAAACAAATTCCTAAAAACTATTAGAATCAATGGGAAAGATTGCTAATGTGGCCAGATACAAAAGTAAAGTGGAATGGAGACACCAAAATCACTAATAGTAGGAGAGCTTTGTTGGATACATAATATAATAAACTTGAATTACTAGAGAAATGAAATGTAAAAATCAAACAGAAAATCCCCAAGACATACAAAATATAAGTCCCAATTTTTATCATTAATGAACAGACATAAAGTTATTCCATCAGATTGCTATAAGAGTTTACTCTCAATTTCTTGTCACGTCCTGGAAACAGTTTGCCGACTGATACCAAGCCACAGACCACGCTTGGAGTACCACATTGCCTTTGTAAATTCCTTTATGAGGGACTAGCTTCAAGGTTAACAAGTAGTGAATACTCATTATTGATATTGTGAATAAAGGGGGTAGTTAATAGGAGACTGTTTGGGTGTACTAAGACAGTCAGGGGACTCTTTTTTTTTTTAATTCAATTAAATAACATACAGTGTATTATTAGTTTCAAAGGTAGAGTTCAGTGCTTCATCAGTTACATATAACATCCAGTGCTCATTACATCACATGCCCTACTTAATGTCCATCACCCAGTTACCCCATCCTCCCACCTCCCCCTCCAGCAACCTTCAGTTTGTTTCCTATGATTAAGAGTCGCTCATGGTTTGTCTTCTTCTCTGACTTTGTCCTGTTTTATTTTTTCCCCGCTTTCCTCTATGCTCCTCTGTTTTGTTTCTTAAATTCTACATATGAGTGAAATCATATGATGTCTTTCTCTGATTGACTTATTTCACTTAGCATAATACCCTCTAGTTCCATCCATGTCATTGCAAATGGCAAGATTTCATTTATTGATGGCTGAGTAGTATTCCATTGTATATGTATATAGATATACCATATCTTCTTTTTCCATTCATCTGTCGATGGACTTCTGGGCTCTTTCCATAGTTCAGCTATTGTGGACTCTTGCAGAGGTCAAAGGGAGCTGCCACAGCTGTGGTTTAAAGAAAACACCAGCAACCTACATTTCACACCTCCCTTCCCCAGGACAGCAGCAGCTGAGCATATAGGGCCCAGCATGAGAGTATCACAGCCCGGCCAGTCCATCTCTGGGGACTCAGAATTCTGCTCCCTGTCATCTGTGGGCAACTTTTCTCTCCTTGGCACTCTTCCTGATTTCCTATAGAGAGAAGGGAGCAACAAAGGGCTGTCTTCTCCTTTGCTCCAGGGAACTGACCCATGGTTTGGAGTCACAGAGGCAACTTACCAGGGAGGTGGTCAGATCCAGATCAGAATTCGCTGACTGCTCCAGCGGCGAGCACACTGTTCCAAGTGCTTGAAGACATCGGTGAACAAAACAAGATCCTTGCCCTCCATGTGCTCACATTCTGGAGGGGAAAGGCACAGTAAGCAATACGCAAAATGAAACAGGGAATTGATGGTTATAGCACTTTATGAACGTACTTAACGCCGCCGAATCGCACACAATTGCTACCACAATAAAAACACATGGATAATTTTTTTTAATAAAAGGAAATGATGTAGTATGTTCAAAGGTGATTGGTGCTATAGAAAAGAATAGGCATGGCAGGGTAAGGCCGATGGGGTGAGGGTGGGGTCTATACACACACGCAGGTGGGGCCACTGTAGGGTTCAATACTGAGTGATCAAGGCAAGCCATTCCTGTGTAATACCCAGCTGCCAGCAAGGCCAGTCACGGGGCAACTTGAGGTTTTCTGCTATTTAGGCCTCAAAGATGGCAGTGAGGATTTCTTAGACCCTTGAAAGCAACTTTTGGGAATGGAGAAAAAAACGGTTTATGGTTTTTTTGCTGCTTCATTTAATATTCAACTTTTTTAGTGTTATAAATTTTTTATTTTTTTATTTTTTATTTTATTTATTTATTTTTTATTTATTTATTTGACAGAGACAGCGAGAGAGGGAACACAAGTAGGGGGAGTGGGAGAGGGAGAAGCAGGCTTCCCGCCGAGCAGGGAGCCTAATGTGGGGCTCGATCCCAGGACCCTGGGACCATGACCTGAGCTGAAGGCAGACGCTTAACGACTGAGCCACCCAGGCGCCCCTAGTGTTATAAATTTTTTAAAAACTCTTTCCTTGGGCTTTAAAATTATGTCTTATAATTCTGCTTTAAAATTAGTAAATTTTAACAATTACCTTCAAAAACCTTTAACAGCTTAGTTAATTAAACTCCCTTAAACATTTATAAATAATTCCATTTTATTTTTTTCTTAGTACTCCAAATAAACTTAACAAAACCTTCCCCCAAATTAATTCTTATAAATAAGTTAAACTTCTAAATACGGTTACTTAAATTCTCTTAGGCATTCCAGTGTTGTTTATTAGCTTTATTCTCTTATACTTTTAAGCTTAAAATCTTATAATTTAAATCAATCACTCAAATACATATCAAATTGGAATCACAAGGTAACCACGTTGGCTGTTCCAACACATCAACTTCTCATAAACATGACTGATATTATAAATACCACATATATACAGATTATTCCTAAGCGTATATAAAGAAAAATGAATCTGATTTTTTTCATCATCTCAGTACTTAATCCCGGCCTTCTCTCAGAGTGAACATCACTTACCTGCTAAGGAGATACTTGTCTCTGGCAAGTTGGAGTGTCCATCTCGGGAGACTGAGGTTAGACACTGTTCGGGAGTTTTTGGCCAGGAGACAGAGTGGGACTTATGTCTGAGATCCTGGTGGGGTTCTGTGAGCTTTAACGGGGACTCCGGGCCATACAAGGACTTGTTCACTTAATTCTTCTTCTTGACATGTGTCTCCCACCTCCCACGTGGGTGTGGACGCATCCTTTCACTAATTGGCTGATTTTGTATGTCTTTGGTTCTCTTAGGACATTTTAAAGTGTTCCTGTCTGGCTCTAAAGACCCTTTAAGACTATTAACCTCTCTGCCATGCCTTTATGAGTCTTTTGTAGCCTCTAGTTAAGAGGCCAACTGATTTGGCAAAAGAATGCTGTATTTCTTCCATGTTTCCTGACAGGTCCATGACTCATAGGGTTATTTAAAAAGCATCCAGTTTGTGACTTTATGGTCACAACACTCAAATCATACTGATGACAAGGAAAAAGCTTTATTACTCTTGAGGGATTCTTTCTGTCTTCTAAAAATTACTTAATATTTGAATAGATAATATATGTGCATGTTTAAACATTCAAAATCACAAAAGAGCAAAGAATGAAAAAGAAGTCTCCCTCCCTCCTCTGTCCCCAGCTTTTCTGTGCTCCTTCCCAGGGGCAAACACTTGCTAGTAATTTATGCTTCCTTCTAGAGATATTCTGTGCATTTAAAGGTGCACACACAATATGTTGTATGTGTGTGTACGTATAGTATATATGTGTATACAGTATACATATTATACATATTATATTGGTACATATTATAGTATACATGTGGGAACATACTACACTTATTGCCCTGTATTTTATTGCCTCGTATATCTTGATGATGGACCCACAACAATATAAACAGAGCCACCTTATTCTTCTTAATGACTATAAGTTGCTGTTCCTTTTTCCAAACCAACTCAATGTCAAATTCACTGGGGGCTGCAGTTTGTAGCTCCTCTTGTACACAGGGTGGGCACATACTTGGTTGTGGTCAGTGAGATGTAATCACGAGTTATTTGGGTGGAGCTTCTAGGAAAGTTGTTGCTTTCCAGATAAAAAGGGACCGCCTTTTTGTCTTTCCTCCTTCTTCTTGCCTGGAAAGCAGCTGTGAGGCTTGAGTGCATAGCAGCCATTTTATGAGCATGAGGAAGAAAGCTCATGTTCAGATGGCCAAGCAGAAGAGGAGAAGGTGACTAAATAGAGCCATCATATCTGCTCCACCAACCTCTGGAGCCACCAACCTCTGGACATACCATCTGGGAAAAGAAATTTCTTATTTGTTGAATCCAGAGTAGACAAATTTCTGCTGCATGTGATAGAATTAATCCTAAATGCTGTGATACTATTTCGTTGTCTGGGTATATGATTATTTATTTAATTA
Source organism: Halichoerus grypus (assembly GCF_964656455.1). Lineage (NCBI taxonomy): Eukaryota > Metazoa > Chordata > Mammalia > Carnivora > Phocidae > Halichoerus > Halichoerus grypus. Next base: position 70,871,645 of record NC_135715.1, read on the forward strand.
GTCTTCTCTAGATTAAAAAAATACTGTACGATAGAAAAACATGTACTGTGTTGTTTTCCATGTGTGAGAGTATAGCTATAGGACAAATTTCTAGAACTAGAACCACTGGGTCAAAGGGTACGTATATTTTAAAGTCTGGTAGATATTGCTAAATATCTCCTCATAGAGTTGTAGCAATTTCTGGAGAATTCTTAATGTGCTGGGGAAAAGTCATCCATATTAACATGTATGATCAAAAGCTTAACTCTATTTTAGAATTTCTCTTGGTGAAGTAAGTTGCTTTTCTCCTTCGAAAAGCTTCAATAGACCCTATAACCAAGCACAAGATTCACTTACTAATTGATAAGTCTTCATCAAAGAAATGCTGATGATCATGAACTGTAAAATCCTTCCCCAGAAATGGGCTTAGGACTGTATATCAGATAAAAATAATAATCTGTTTTAGCCAAAGCCCTCATCTCTCCCTTTCTGACATGATAGTCTCTGGATGAAACTAAATAAATATTTTTAAAATATTTTTTAAAGCTGAAATTTGGAGTATCTCTTGGGTATCCAGCACCATGGCTGGATGGTGGATACTGTAGTGGGTTAAATTGTGTTCCCCCAAAAGATATGTTCAAGTCCTAATTCCTGGAACCTTATTTAGAAATAGTCTTTGCAATGGCACCTGGGTGATTCAGTCAGTTAAGCCTCTACCTTTGGTTCAGGTCACGATCCTGGAGTCCTGGGATCGAGCCCCACGTCGGGCTCCCTGCTCAATGGGGAGTCTGCTTCTCCCTCTCCCTCTGCTTCTCATACCCCCCTTTCAAATAAATAAATAAAATCTTGAAAAAAAAAGAAATAGTTTTTACCAATTCAGTCAAGTTCAGATGAGGTCATACTGGATTAGGGTGGACCCAAGCCCAATGACTGACATCTTCATAAGAGAAAAGAGAAAGAGATTTCAACACAGAGACACCGGGAAGAAGGCAACGTGAGGACGGAGGACAAGATGCCGCCACAAAGTAGCAAAGCCAAGGATTGCCAGAGCCACCAGAATCTAGGAAGAGGCAAGGAAGGAATCTTCCTTAGATGCTTTAGAGAAGCATGGTCCTGCTCACACCTTGATTTCAGACTTCTGGTTTCCAGAACTGTGAGAGAACAAATTTCTGTTGCTTTGGAACAAATGTCTTATTGCCACTAAGTCTGTGGCAACTTTTTATGGAAGCTCTGGGAAACTAATACAGATACCAGGGTTGAACCCCTTCTAGAAAGTAGAAGAGCCACTCCTTCCTTCATGCCCTTAGTGATGTTCCTGACATATATGTCTATTATTGACCAAGTCGCTTATAGGGACCATGATCTGTTCTCACATCTATCCTCCCCTCTAGATTGGACTTCTCTAGGGAATAACTATGCCTTATTTATTTCTGTATTTCCAGAGCAGGAGAAAGTGGCTACCACATGGCAGGTGTTCACTAAACGTGGACTCTACCTGTTGATTGATCAATCAGTCATCTGTTTATCATCTAGCTTTAGCAGAGGAGAAGCCTGGTAAAAATGTCAGCGTTGTAGAGAGGTGTCATCACATGGTGTGCACTCACTGACTTGCTGGCAATGATGAGACATGGCTCCTCACTTTCTGCTTCCTGCTGATTGTCCCTGTCACCCAGGACAAACTAGCCACCTTTACCTCCTTCTTCTCTCTGTATTTTGCAGTTGGCTGGACATCAGTTTCTGTCCAGTCTTCTCTACTTGTCTCTATCACCCTTTCTCACTCTAAATACCCTCCCATCACACCTTCCTTCTCTGTGACGCCCTTCTCCTCATTGATCACAATTTCCAGCTCGATGTTGATAATTTCCAGATCCTTATTATGAGCTCAGATGACCTGAGTTCCAGACTCAGTTCTCCACCCCTACTTAAATCTCTACTTGTTTATCTTGGAAGTGCTGGACCAAACCTGTTCAACTTGATCTTGTAGTTTACTCTGTCAACCTGCTCCTCCCCTAAAGATTCCTACCTCAGTAATTGACTCCATGATCTACCCACTTGTTGACACCCCAAAGCCCAAGAGTCAGCCTTTGTTTCTCTTTCTCCCTTACCGCCCACATGTTGGTCATTACCAAGCCTTAACCAGTCAACCTCTTCAATATCCCTAGAATCAATCGACTTTTCTCCACCACCACCACCACCACTGAGTGTAGGCTACTGTGCATACTCACTTGGGCTCCATTAGTCCTGTATTAGACCTCCTAACTGGTCTTCTTTCCTCCAGTCTTACTCCTCTGCCATCCCTTCTCCAGCTTATACCAAGAGTGATTTAGAGATAAAAACCCACCTCAATCTGATCACATCACGACCCTGTTTAAAACTAGAGTAGCCCCAAATATTGAGGTAGTATTCCTTTGTAGTTTACAATACCTTTCGAATTCTGGCACCTGCTTCCAGCTTCTCTGTTGTCCTCTGCTCTCACTGTATTAGGATTTTTTTTAGTTCTTCAAACTTGTTTTCTCTCTTGCCTCCTGAACTTTGCACATACTGCTCCTTCTGTGTGGAATATTCCTCTCCCCATTTCCTGAGTTGCCTGACCCCAATTCAATCTTCCAGGCTCAGTTTATGAGTCCCATTTCCTTAGAGAGGCTTTTCCTAATCGTCCATTCCTCTCAGTCTTCTTCCATTGTGACTTTCCCTTCCTCTTCCTCAGTGCATCACACCAGTCATTATTAGTTTTAATATCTATATTTCTTTCTAAACTGCAAACCTACATAAGGATAGGGAAAGGATAGAGACACACTGTGTTTCCAGAATCTAGCATAGTTCCCCCCCTCCACCCCGCCAATAATAGATGCTCAAGAAATATTTGTCTAACAACTGAAGAATGAAAGAATGAGTCTCCAGGGTATATAGCAGATGCTCAATAAGAATTCGTTGAATTAATGAATGTAAATAAGTTTTCATATATTTCATTTGCAATCGCCTTACTTCAAACCTTTATGAGCTCAAAATTGGATTTTTGCAGTGGTACCCTTACTGGTGCCTGGTGCCTCTGCCTCAGCCTGCACTGCGTAACACATCCAGATTCTCTATCACTGAGCACAACTTCCATCAGGTAATGAAGAAGAAAGTTCATTCACAGCTTCTCAATAAATGCAGAGCAAAGCCTAACTCCAAGGCTATGTCAAGTCCTACGGCATGTTTACCTTAGATTCTCCAGATGTTTGTGTTCTAGTTATGGAGTGAGCTAATAGGCTTCTGCAGGCTAGCATGGTGCCTAACCAGCATTGTTTGGTGAACTGCCTCCCTGATCCCTAGCACCCTATTTACAAATCAACCGAGACCCAGCCTGTGATTAGGTTGAGGGCTGCTTAGTTTGAACTACTTTGGTTGTTCCTGGAGGTCATCACTGGCACATTCCCAGTCAACAAAAATGGGCAGGTGGGATTTCGAGAATCCTAAATTAGTGGTAGTGCTTGGGAGGGCTTAAAAGAGTAAGATGCTACGTTTGGCATATATTTGAAGGGTCAACTCTCATGAAGCTTTCAAACTTTAAGTGAGATGATTATGTATTTGTCTGTTACTTTTTTAAAAATTAGAAAGCCGGTCATCCTTGGGCTCAGGAATACCTCAATCCAGCCCTTCTTGATTTGCAAGACGCTGTCTCTGTAGCCCTTGTGGTGTTAACTTGCTGAGTCAGCTTATTGAGGTGGGAAGAGGCCTGGCTAGGGGTTCTCTTTGGTTCTGGGTGTAAGGTTGGCCTGGGTGTGGACCATGGCCCCACACACCAGTCTGTGTTCTTCCTCTACCAGGACACACCCACATGGCAGTGCACTGGGGAGATCCAAGTAAATGGTAAAGCTGGAGACTATCTTTAGCTCCCAAGTCTTTCTTTTCTTCCCTCTTACCTTCAGGCACCCACCACCCGTGCTATCTCCAGCCCCTTCTCCATCAAAGAAGGAAGTCATATGATGCAGTCCTGCATCTCTGAGAAGCAGGATAGGGCTGTGCATAAAAGGAGAGTTCTGGAGTCAGTCAACCCCAGACTGATTTTCATCTCAGTTATACCATTTCATTCACTGTGAACTTTGGGCAACTTATTTAACTTCTTTAAGCCTCAGTGTTCTCATCTCTACAGCACAGATCACATTTGTTTTCATAGCTGTTTTGGGGATTCAGTGCGATGATCGAGGAAAGCATCCGTCTGGGATGTAGTGAGTGCCCATTCAGCATCTTCAGCTTCGTTGTTAATTCTGTTGTAGGAGGGCATTACTGTTGCTGGAGCCATGCGTAAGGTGTAGGTGGTTTGAAGAGAGGTATCTTCGGGGAGGGTTCCTCTCTGTGGTTAGCCAGTAGGGCCCTCCTCTATTACATAAGAACTGCTCCCAGGAGTCACTGGGACCTGTGAGACAGACACATGACTGGCTTGTCCAGGTGTACACTGGACCTGGAGCCACACCCCGCACCCCAGCCCTGTCCTAGGATGGATATCCCTGACTCATTATCTATCTGTTGAAGGCCACCTTCTCTATCTGTCATCCTGCTCCTTTTCCCCCTGTATCCTCAAATGATGGATGCTTGAAATTCAGGATTCATCTTCACTATGCCTTGTGCTACTATCCATGGTCTGGCTGTCCCCAGCCTAAGTGCTACTGTGACCATATTAGTAACCCCATCCCAAGCCACACACACACACACACACACACACACACACACACAGACTTATGGCCAAGGTTTCCATCACCTCAGGCCTGGGGAGATAAATATAAATGCTCTGAGGTGCTCCAAGATGGCCGGGGAATGAGCATCAGAACTCTAGAGCACAGTTAAGGGACCTGGCCATAAATGCCCAGAGTCAATGGGAGAGGTTCTGGAAGCTTCACCCCAGAGCAGAAGCTGAGCATTCAGAGTCTGAAACTACTGGCAACATAACAAGGGAAAGGAAGGTTGGACACTTTGTGGGGATGACCTAATTCTCTTTTGTGGAGAACGCTCAGGGTTGCTTGTAAAAAATTCTTGCCGATGGCATCATAAAGACATCACCTCGCACCTGACACTTCACACCTGACACGTGACAACAGATGTCTGACTGGGTTCCTTTTCACCCCCTAAGTTGGACCAACATTGGAAGTCACAGTCAGGTTTATTATTAATAGTAATAGCATACACTGTTTCTATTTATTGAGCACCAACTATGTGCGGGGAAGTGTGTTAAGCACATTCATTAAATGCATTATCTCCTTTAATCCTCACAACAAACCAGTAACTTAGCTACTACTATTACCTCCATTTTACAGGTGAGGAAATGGGGGCTCAGCGAGCTTATGTAGCCTAAAGTTAATTAAGGTCACCGAGTTAGTTAGCTAGTTAGCTAACCTATGGGTTATGGGTTAACCTATGGGTTATAGCTCATGGCAAGCCCAAGCTTGAGATCACTGTACATATTGCTTTCTGACCACTACTCCGGTCGCTGCTTGCTGGTGATGTTGCAACAGAACAGAAACTTTTGGACCTCAGACGCCTCTCTAAGATGTTCACTCCTACTGCTCTTTGTGTTCCCTTCCTGCGTGACTTGTTTGGTTACAGTCTCTGCTCTCCACTCTACTGGTCACCTGGGGCAGGTCCTGACTTGCCTTGTCCTGGTGTCCAACTGGACCTCTCTTAGCTGGCTGAGTCCTGCATCCAACACCTTTGCACCCGTGCTCACCTGCTCAAAGTATGCCCATTTCTACTTCTGGTCCCTGTCCTAGCTGCATCCCTGTCCTGGGTTTCTTCTCTAGGCTCCTGGTCAACCCAAACTGCCCTCTCCCCTCTCTATCGTCCTTGAGGGCCCTGATCATGATGTGTCCATTCCCTGCCAGAGTGGCACCTCTCTCTCAGCCCAGGCCTCGAAGATGTGCTCTTCTGATGAAGTAAGTTCTCTGCCCCACGCAGACAGGGCCACGGAGAGAGAGTGGGGGATGTGGGACCCAGTCTGCAGTGTTCATCTATTCCTTTAGCTTTTGTTTATTTATGAGAGAGCATATTATAATAAGGAGCATGGGGAGCATCATGTTTGATCACAAACACACAAGAAAAATCATAAACACTTGTAGAAGGTCAATTCCATATTTCTTAGTACACCTATCACTTTTATAAATTGAATTTCTGCCTAATTTTCACCTAGTGCAATGAAAAGTTTGTCCTTGAGTAAAAGAGCATGTTAGTCTTGTTAGATTAATTTTAATTTTTTTTATGTGCAACCCTAATCTCTACCTTATATAACCTCATGCTTCCTGGATACATATTGATTAGCCATATTTATTTGGCCACAGCTAAAACTAACTAGGTAATGTTGGTCTACACTAACACATCTGTGCTTTTCTGGGGCTGTTTCCAGAAGGAGTTCATGGCCCTGAGGGTGAGTGAGAGGAAAAAGGATTTCTCTACCTTCTCTACAACCTAGAAAAAACATGCAGAAGTGAAAATGGAATAGAGAGGACAGCTCACCCCAGCAACATGTGGACGGGAACTATTTTGTGGGTGACTCTGGCCCATGCTTCTACCTTTAAGGGAAGAAACCCTTTGTGAGTCTATATTATGATTGCTGTTGACCCATTAGTCAGGTTTAAATTACTTAATTTCATTTGTTAGTGCAGATTTTTCTTTAAGAAACGACAGAAGCAATCCAGTTCAGTGTTTTATTTCTGGATGAGGAATCAGCCTGCAGAGAGGGCCACTGTTTAGCACAGAGGGAAGCCACCCAACCACCGAGTCATTCCTGAAGACATGAGCAGACACTGGCCAGGCCTGCCCTCTGACGAGGGGATGCTGAATTTGCTGCAAGCCCTGGAAAGGAAGGGGTCTGCCTTGGTGATATGCTGGGGAATAAGCAACCCTGCAGAGTGAGGAAGGGGAAAGGGACCTCACCATACGCAGAGCACAAAGGGGGCCCAAGATGGCTCATTTCACTTAATGTCTGTCTAATCAAGCCTCGGGCATGTTTTCCAAGGTGCTTGCATGCGTAGCCTTAAGGTATGCTTCACTCAGCTCACACTTTAGATGTTGATAATAAATGATACACTGATCTTTTAATCATCTTTTATCCTGGGTAGTGGTCCTTTGAGAAAATGAAAGATTACAGATGTGTGAGAGAGAAACTGTACACCGTCCTCAAATACCTATTTATTATTTTTCAACTCTGGTCAAATTTCTAAACTAGAAGGGAGGCAGATGGCTTCCTGAAAATAAAAATAGATTTTATCCCCTGAAGTTTTGCAGCCTGTGTGAGGGGAAGTAGCTGAATCTACTATTTGAAAGATTCTCTCTGAAGATACACATGTGGTTTTTATGTTGCATATTGCAGTGAGACAGACAACTAGACATCTGTGAAAATGAGTGGTGGGGAGGCACAGATGCTCCAGAGAACAGACTCCTGGGTTGGGGTTTATTGCCATTTCCATGGTGGGCCTCTGGAAGAATAACAAGATTGTGGGAAGGATCAAGAATGTTGGACCCAGGGGTTCCTGTGTGGCTCAAGTTGGTTAAGTGTCTGACTCTTGATTTCAGCTCAGATCATGATCTCAGGGTTGTGAGATCGAGCCCCACATTGGGCTCTGTGCTGGGCATGAAGCCTGCTTAAGATTCTGTCTCTCCCTCTGCCTCTGCCACCCTCCCTCCCTTCCGGCTTACACTCTCAGTCTCAAAAAAAAAAAAAAAAAAAAATGTTGGACCCAGATAATTTCGGGGTTGAATCTTGGTCTAGCAATAGTGTGGCCTTTAGCAGTTTGCTTTATGTCTCTGAGCCTCAGTGTCCTCACCAGCAAAATGAGCTGCTGTGAAGATTAAATGAAATAGCATGTATTAGTGACCCCCTGCTGTGTAACAAATTACCCTCAAATGTAGTAGTAACTTACAACAACAACGTGTGTCACCTCCCAGTTTCTATAGGTCAGAGGACACAGCTTATTAGCTGGGTCCTTTAACTGAGGGTCTCATAAGACAACAATCCAGATGTCAGCCAGGCTGCAGTCATCTCAGGTCTCAATGGAAGAAGGATTTGCTTCCAAGCTCATTCTTGTGGCTCTTGGCAGGCTTCAGTTTCTCATGGACTGTTGGACTGAGGCCTCAGGTCTTCATGCCCTGTTGGCTATCCCTTAGTTCCTTGCTCTGTGGACCTCTCCAGGGGGGCAGCTCACAACACAGATGCTTGCTTCGTCAGAACAAGTCAAGGAGAACAGGCAGAGTGAGAAACAAGGAAATCTCAGTTGTTTATAACCTAGTCTTGGAAGTCTTAGTATGACAACCTAGTATGTCAATCCCATCATTTGTACTGTATTCTATTTGTTAAAAATCTTGGCACAAGATCCAGCCCACCTATAAAGAGAGGGGATTGTGCAAGGTGTGGATCCCAGAAGACAGAGATCATTGGGAGCCATTTGAGAAGCAGCCTACCACATGTTGCATACATCAAGTGCTTATCATTGCTTCACATAGATGGTGCTTAATAAATGTAGCAGCCTTCTTCCTCAAGCTGACATAGACATGTAGAGCTTTGCAATGACAACACTACTTGGATAAGGTATAGTCTACGGTCCTTGGGAATCTTCCACAAGCCATCCAGAGCTGCAGAGATTTTTCAATCTCTCCCAAGGTGGATCTCCCTCCCCACAACGTGGGTCTCTGTGGGAGGTGTGTGCCCAGAGGCTAACAGGTCCTCATTGAGTAGCTCCTGCTGGAGCCCAAGGAGGCCAGAGAAGACTTCCTCCAAGTACTTCCTGAGCTCCTACTATGTGCCAGGAGGCAGCAAGGGGCAAGAAAGCCTGGAGGCCAAGCTCACATGGAACTTGCATTTTAGTGAGGGCAGATAGACAGCAAGCAGAATAAATGAGGACAATGCATTATGCTAAATGGGAAAAATCATGTCTTACAAGTCCACCAAAACCTCTAGTCAATTTCCTGCCATGTAATCCAAACACAGGTAACACCTAGAGAGTACATGATTATGAATGCTTAAACCATTGCTTCCTGATCTCTAATCAATTAATAAGGTTGTTAACAGTCACCCTGTGTGCTGGAACACATACAGTTTCATGCCATATCATAAGCATTACCTTTAAGGTGGGTGGTAGCAAATAAATAAGGCAAATATCATCAATTAACAATTTTCGGGTAAAAATGAAGATAAAATTTATAGTAAATTTTTATTTTTATATCAAAAACACAAAGCAACTTCCTGAAATGAATCATCGTTATTCACCAAGGGAAGATTTTTGAAGCTGGAGGGGTGGGGAAATGTTGAGATGTACGGCCCTTTGCTCTCACTTGGAACACTTTTCAAAACATCTACATACGCATCTGACATTTTACTTACTGTATTGGATTGTAACTCAAGATTCTCCTGTAAATCATTTTATTAAAGATGTCACATTGAGCCAGTGGGATATAAGTATGCATTTTTCCTATACAAACGTCAGCTGAAGAAAATATTGCTTTGAGAGATGTGCATATTCTTTGAAGTTTAAGTATTAAAAACCAGAGGGATCCTACTGTTAGAATATTAACTTGGAGGGGATGTCCTGAGGGGGAAGTGGGGTGATATGCTATGGAGAAAAATAAAGCAAGGAAGAGGGTGGTGAATTGCAATTTGAAATAATGTGGCTAGCAACAAGGGTGGTATTTGAATAGAGTCCTAAGGAGAAGAACGAGCAAGATATGTGGATGGCAAGGCGAGGAGTGCCCTGGGCAGAGGGAATGGCTAATGCAAAGTCCCTGAGGCAGTGTTCTGGCATGTTCTAGGGAGAGCAAGGAAGCCTTCATGACTCCCTTGTCAGCTCAGTGGAGCAGTGTTGGACGGTGGAGGAGCCGAGGTTCCTGAAATAAAGAGGACTGGTGGAGGAGGGCCCCAAAGAATTTTAACTCTGAGTGGGATGGGAAGCCATTACAGGCTTTGAACTGTTACCAACCTGAACATAATTGTAGATCTTTGAGGAGGGGGACTGGCTTTCTGCGTCTGTGTCCCCAACCAATTAAGTTGTGGCTGCGACATCTGCCCCACTGAGCCAACATCTGTGGGAGGAAGCAGTGGGCAGAGCAGAAGGGCATGAAATAAGCACAATGAGGCTGAGAAACAGAGCAGCAATGGAATTGGCCCTGACCTGGCTCAGCAACCCATCTGAGGTACAGAATGCCAGGGATGGGAATGGGGAGGAGCACTCTTAGGGAGGGATGGGCATCAGTGTTTGTTGTCCCAGAGAGGAACCCGTGGCAATTGATGGACAGATATTTTAGAGGTGCTAAGAGGGCACCCCTTTCTTTATTTCCCCAATATGGTCCCCCCACTCCACCCCCACCGTGGTTTGGGAACCATCACCTCACACCTTTCTGGATCATAACGTTGCCTGTGGTGTCCCCACACAAATGGGCATTTGGGGTAAGTTAAATAAGGGTAGGTTTTCGTGGGGCACCTACCATGACCAGGTATAATGCTCATTGTTTTACATACATGGGCTCATCTAGTCAACTCAACAACCCTATGAAGTCATTATTCTATCCCCGTTTTATAGATAAGAAAACTGAGGCTCAAGGGGTAGGTAATTTACTCAGAGTCACAGAGCTAGTAAGTTTTCTGAATGGGATTCACATCCTGGACCATCTGATGCCAAAGTCAACGTTCTTCACACTAATGTGTCTAGACTGATAGGTGACCAACATCCACCATGAATATCATGACTGTTTTGTGGGATTAGACAAGGTAAAGATCTGGGCTTTAAATGGTCAGGTATCTTCTCCTTGACAGGCAGGTCCATGTAGAAAGCTCCAAGGCAGAGCGTGAGCTAATGTTTGGCAGGGCAGGTCTTGGGGGGTCTAAGAATAGGGGGTGAGTGGTGGGTTGCAGCTGGAAATGGGGGTGGGGAATGCAATGTTTCCTGTCCTATTCGGAGACCAGGGCCAGACCACCCTTTTTCCCCACTGGGTGGTCCACACCCTTTGTGTTACGTGTCCAATATATTTAGTTTGGTAATCATTTACATTAATGATGTAGAGATTCTCTAAATGAATCCAGCCCTCCAACGCTCACACATTTCAGTAAAGATCCATAGCTTGGGAGTTATTGCTGAAGAAAAGCCATTTTACAAGATATGGTTCCATTAGCAGATGTAAAAGGAAATGAGACAGAAGAGAGGGCTGGACATTCTTCCTTTCCTCCTCTTTTCACAATGACAGGGTGATTCCAAATAAATGTGGACTTTAAAATCACAACTGGTTTTTCTTCCTGTGCTGAAGTATGGGAAAATCTTTAATTTTTACCAGTCCTGGGGGCTGGAGGTATGAAACTTTGCTAAATAGGATGCACCCACCAAGCACATTTTATTAGCTCTGCTATCTGACGGTGCTTCCAATTTTTAAAACAGTTGCTTTAAAACGCCTCTGGGGACATGCACAGCAATCTCAGTTAATCTCATAATGATAAAAACCAGCAACTAAAGTGCCACTGTAACAACAAGGACCAACACATGGACTTGAAGATGGATTGTAAGGAGGATTTCCTGACAAGGAGTGTTAAGGATTCACCTTCGACTCCCTTTCCTTCCTTAGCAAGCAGAAGGAGGATCATCTTTCTTGTCGGGCTTTGCTGAGCTTGCCTGGAGGCAGAGATAGATGAGGTAACCTCCCAGCATCCTTTCCCATCCGGTGAGTCTGAAAACATCCCTGGTGACCTATGCCAATGGGAATTGCCTTATCCATTCTGGGCTGACTGAGTGAAAATTTAGCGAAGTTCATTCAACAAACGTTCGCCAGGCAGCCCCCATTTTCCCAGCCCAGGGAAGTTTTGGAGAGGGAAAAGATGAAGAATGGGCCATTGACCTCTGCCCTCAAAGAACTGAATCGAATGGGAGACAGAGGGATGCTCATGGGAACCTGAGGCCAAATGAAATAGGTTGTAAGTTAGAAGTAGCCCCCCAGTGTGCAGGGGGTTTATTAGAAGAAATAATTTATGACAGCTCAGTGATGGAGAAGGCCTTCCAGAAGAGGTAGCAACTGAGATCATTTTTTAAAGATGAATGGGAATTCGATAACTGGAGAAGGGGTAAAGGGCCCAAAGCTGAGGAAACAGCATGAGCACGAGATCGTGGTGTGGCCCTTGTGGGTTTCTTTAGGTTCCTTCTGGAACCACAGTGGAGCAAGGAGAGATGTGGAAGGAAGAAGGAGCTGGGAGAGAGAGAGAGAGAGAGAGAGAGAGAGAGCTGGAACACAAGCAGCCTTGCAGGTCACACTCAAGAACTTTGCTTTTATTCTGGGGATGATGGTGAGGTTTTGGAAGGAGGGAATGAGCTAAGCTTTAGGAAAGAAGCCCCAGTGATGGTGTGAAATTAAAAAGAATAACTAAAGAGAAAAAAACTTGAGGGCATATTACACTTTGTCCACAAGGTCAAAGAAATCTTACCCTATCAATCCAAGTCAGAATGAGTTCCAGCATGGGAAACTCCTCACTTAGATTTCAAATGCCGGATCATCATTGTGGTCTTTTGATAGTCCGGGAAGCAGGGTATTCACTGGAATTTTCTAAGGAGGTTCCATTCATAAGTGCTCATGTGACAGTATTGAAAACAGAAGTCTGACTTGGAGGCCCAGAGATGGTGAAATACCTCTGCACGGTTTGGCTCCCCCCCCGATTTTGTTTTATATCCATGGACTCCACGAGCACCTTTGCTATTATGGGAAAGTCATGCTTGGCAGAAGCTGCCTGTGGCAGAGCAGAAAGAAGACTAAATTTCGTGGGGTGGGGTGGGGTTGTCTGTACAATACTGGTCAGGTACAAATACACCTCCATCATTTCCATGAGCAATGGTCTTTGTCTCGTTGGTTTTTATACCCACTGAGTCCTGTCTACAAGACCATTGGAGCACATTTCATTTCACTTCTTTATTACTATTATTTTTTATTTTTTTATTTATTTATTTTTTAATGTTTTTTATTTATTTATTCATGAAAGTCAGAGAGAGAGAGAGAGGCAGAGGCAGAGGAAGAAGCAGGCTCCCCGCCTAGCAGGGAGCCCGATGCGGGACTCGATCCCAGAACCCTGGGATCATGGCCTGAGCCGAAGGCAGACGCTTAACCATCTGAGCCACCCAGGCACCCCTATTACTATTATTTTTTAAATTTAGTTTGTACTCCACTTCCTTGGTCATTATGCACAAATGGCACTTTGCGGTGTTGAGTTGAATATGGTTTGCCCGTACTCGCTCTGGGCACCAGCTTTTGGGTGGCTGGTATTGGAAGAGAGGAAACTTCTTCTCTCATCTCAGGGGGATATCTCCTCCCTCTAGTGTTCAGGAGTGCCAGGGCTGGGATGGACATAGGAACAGGGTCAAAATGACCCTCTCAGCCCACCTCCCATCAATTCACATTTTCATGGATTTATTCACCAAATACTTACTGAGCATCCACCGTATCAGGCACTGCAACAGATACTCAGAGAGTGGAAGACAACCAGGCATGCTCCCTGCCCTCGAAGAAGAAGTTCTGTTTTAACAAATAATTCAGGCGTGGCTAGTGGGTATGGAAGGGAGAGGACAGAAGCTGCAGTGGGGGGGTGGGGGCTGGGGTGGGCACCGCTCAGGGAAGGGCTAGGAGTTTGCCATGTGAAGTGAGGGGCTGGAGAAGGGAGGTGCAAAGACAAGCAAAGACAAGCATCTGTAGGTGATAGAAAGTGGGGTGCTGAGGACCTGAAAGAAATCTGGGGGATGGGGAAGCAGGGTGAGCAGGGACTGTAGAGAGTGACGTGCAGAGGAGGTTGCGAGGCAGGCAGGTATGTAATCGTGGACTTCGCTATTGATATTAGTAATGGTATAGCACAACTCAGAGCAAGTTCCTTAGCCTCTCCAGCTTCCGTTTCCTCTCTGTATGATGAGATTAGGGTAATAGACCCGGGCAGACTGATAGAACAATGACATATGCAGAATTCTTTGTAAGCAATAAATGACTATGAATAATAGCCAATCATAAAGCACATGGAGTTTGGTAACTCCCAGTTATATAAGCTACATCTCTCACTATATACCATAGAAAACATCCTGGGACGCTTGGGTGGCTCAGTCAGTTGAGCATCTGCCTTCAGCTCAGGTCATGATCCCAGGGTCCTGGGATTGAGTCCCGCATCGGGCTCCCTGCTCAGTGAGGGGCCTGCTTCTTCCTCTGCCTGCCACCCCCCCTGCTTGTGCTCTCTCTCTAACAAATAAATAAATGAAATCTTAAAAAAAAAAGAAAACATCCTAACACACACCCGAACACAGAGCCTGACATTCCATAAATGTTGGTTGCACTGACCTTGAAAGAGCAATTGTTGAGGTCATTTGCCAGACTGCAGGAGGGAGTGGCAGGCGAGGGGGACCCTCCTAGGGAGTTGCATTCTGCGGGGGCAGGACCACAAGATAGTCTGGTCTTAGAAGTCATCATAGATCAGACCAGCAATGCTCCGACTTCATAATGAGTCTGTAATTCAGATGAAATAAAGTTTCTAAATGGACTCATTCTAACCCAATTTATTTCACTTTGGTACCTTTTAAACTCAATTTTATACACACAACTCACTACCTGGCAAGGAAACTATTTACAAATCTTATTGCCCATACTAGATTTCTGTTCCCATAGATAGTACAAGAAGAAAACACAAACCCTGAGCATAGAATATTCATAAATATCTGAGACAGTTTGTCATTACATTGACCAAAAGAGAACCCTTGTGAGCAATATATAAATGAATCATTAACAATCTGTTTGTATTTCTCTTCATTTGTTTAAAGTGTACGGAAATTACATATACGTTAAAGAAAAGTATTGAAAACTGGCGAAAGCTATTTTAAAAGATTTGAAACAAAGCATAATTTAAAATGCTCAGAAGATATAAACTTCATCTGGAGGAAGATTAAACAGAAATATCTTCTTATTTCAACTCTTGTTGTTGAAAATGCTCCTAAATTGTTTATTTATTCCACTTTCCTGCCTCAGTGAGGAAAGAATTCTGAGTCTCTTCTAAACTTCCTTTGACAACCAAGGGTCTTGTCTCAGCTCTGGCAGCATAAACACATGAATATGACAATGTCACCACAGAGTTACAGACAATCAAACGGAGAAGGGGGCAAGAGTGAATCTCATAATCTCCTGTTTGACCCAAAGTAAAAGAGAATTTTAAAGAGGCACAGTGACTTAAATGTGATCTAGCTGGAGCCAGAACCCAGATTTCTCTCCTCTCATCCTGGCTTATGGTTCATGTCTGTGAGGCTGGAGATAGAACCATCCAGGAATTTAACCCTAGAAGGAGAATTTTTTTCAAAGATTTTTTTTATTTAATTATTTGACAGACAGAGAGAGAGAGTACAAGCAGGGGGAGCAGCAGAGGGAGAGGGAGAAGCGGGCTCTCCGCTGAGCAGGGAGCCCGACGTGGGGCTCGATCCCAGGACCTTGGGATGATGACCTGAGCCAAAGGCAGACGCTTAACAGACTGAGCCATCCAGGCACCCCAGAAGGAGAATTTTTATTACATTTTTATCCCCCTGTGTGTGTGTGTGTAAGTTTCATCTTGGGTCTTGGGTCCTAGAATATAGCTTTTCAAAATATGGTGACTTGAAGGTTCTGAGTTATGTTCCTGTTAATTACAGTTTTATTATAAATATATTTTACTATAAATTGTTAATATGAAATGTGTAGATAATATTGCTTCTCTTTAAAGGTTGAGATGATAGAAACTAAATAAACAAAACAATGCCCAAACCTCCTAGACAGCTTTGAGTTTATGTGACAGAGATGTATGGGGCCAAAGTATGTGGAATTTGAAGTAAAGATGATTTAAAAAAAAAAGACAAATCAGGATGTGAAGATGATCTGGCTGTGACATCTGTCACCCCATTGATCGCCAGGGTTGATTTGGCTGATCTGGCTGGCTAGGCGGGTATGCCTTCCCTCCATCAGCGCTCCACGTGCGTCCCTCCAGAAGCTGCATGCTCAGTTGAAGAGGACAGCCTTCCCCAAGAGAGGAGGACCGTTCTTCGGTCAAGGGTATACCAGTAGCTCCTGCGCTCCCCTGCTAGATCCTCTACACAAGCTCTCAAGGTCCATTTGTAGGAGAACGTAGGGTAAGCTTGACAGCTTCCAAGACTCCAGACAAAACTGATTGAGGCGCTACATGGGGCAGTCTGCCTTAAAAAAAAAAGACAAACAAATGTTCTTTTTTTTAAATAAAGATTTTATTTATTTATTTGAGAGAGAGGGAGAGAGAATACGAGCAGGAGGAGGCACAGAGGGAGAGGGAGAAGCAGACTCCCCAGTGAGCAGGGAGTCTGACGCGGGACTCAATCCCAGGACCCCGGGATCATGACCTGAGCCAAAGGCAGACACTTAACCAATTGAGCCACCCAGGTGCCCCCAAATCACTTTTCTTTTAACCCTTAGATGACATAAGAAAAAGTTGTTGCTCCCCACAAGGCAGCTTCATCTTTCCGTCAATCCTATATGCCAGCACTGGGTGTGATGCACAAACAATGAATCATGGAACACTACATCAAAAACTAATGATGTAATGTATGGTGATTAACATAACATAATAATAAAAAAATAAATAAATAAATAAAATAAAATCCTATATGCCAGGCACTGTTTGAAGAGCTTTGCACACAGTAAGCCCTTTAGTCCAAGAAAGTCTACAACTTGTAGTTTACCCTGTGTGCGGTGGTAGGAGGCTCACTGGGGGACTCCTTCTGGCCATTGCACGTGAGGTTTCAACACCATGAGGGGGGCTGAAATGTCCTCTAGCCCCCATGTGAGACAGGGAGGCCTACCGGTCTAGGTGGGAGGTAGACTCTTGGTGGTGGGAGAAGGAACATTGTACTGAATCTCACTATAATTTTATTTTACTTTAGAAATTATTTATTTTAATTGTGGCAAAATAGACATAACATAAAATTTACCATCATAACCATTTTTAAGGGTACAGCTCAGTAGTGTTAAGTACCCTCACATTGTTGTGCAACCAATCTCCAGAACGTGTTCGTCTTCCAAAACTAAAAC
Organism: Halichoerus grypus; assembly: GCF_964656455.1. NCBI lineage: Eukaryota > Metazoa > Chordata > Mammalia > Carnivora > Phocidae > Halichoerus > Halichoerus grypus. Next base: position 70,888,667 of record NC_135715.1, read on the forward strand.
CAGAACCACGAAACAACTCCCTATCCCCTGCTCCCCCACAGCCCTTGGCAACAACCATTCTTCTTTCTGCCTCTAGAAATATGACTATGCTCGGGATCTCATGTAGTAGGATCCTACGCTGGCATACGTCTGGCTTATTTCGATTAGTATAATGACCTCAAGTTTCACCCATATTGTCCCACATGTCAGAATGACCTTCCTTTTAAAGACTGAGCATTATTCCATTGTGTGTGTACAACATTTTGTTTATCCATCATCTGTTGATTCACACTTGGGTTGCTTCCATCTTTTGACTATTGTGAATTCAACTTTACAGTGTTAATTGCTTTCTAAAACTGAGGGATCTTTGTGGGGAGGGGCGGTGAAGGTAAATGCCACTTTGGACCTCCACTGACTCTATATGTATGATTAACAAGAGAGAGATCTAGATCTAACTTCAGAAAACATGACACTTGTTCTACTGTGCCTTTTCAAAGAGCTATTTTGCTCTGACACTCATTGCTATCGTCACAAGCTGGACACTGACCACTTCTCGAGGGCACCAGGTCCATCCTCAAATAAGGATACACATAGGAACAGCATAAAGACTGACTTTGTGAAGTCTCAGAACCTCACCATCCTTTTTTTATCATGACATGATTTTAGGGTAGAATTAGAGCAGAAGGAGTCTTTGCACAGCCTGAGGATCTGGATACGAACTGGAGGCCTTAATCTTAACCCCCAGATCCACCCCCCTCAAGCCACTGCATAGCCAAGAGCAGGTGTTTGCCCATTCATTCCCTGGAAGGCAAGAATTCCTCACTACCATCTGTGCCCCTGATTTGGTGATGCAGTCTTCCTTCATCCACTCATTCATTTGTTTAACAGTTATCCGTCGACTGCCCCTGATGTTTGAGGTACAGTATCATTGCTCCTGGAGAAGTGTCCTTACCGTGGTGCTAACTGTATCAGACACCAGCATCGTTCGCACTTGGCCTCTAAAGGGTGGCGAGCCTGCAGGGCCTGCAGCCTTATGTGAGCCCTGGGCTCCAAGCCGGGAACCCCAAGCAAAGATTCAATATAGTCTAGTCAAACGTATCCTTGCATATCTTTCAGGAAGGATCCCTGGGGAAACTGAGCACCCACCCATTGACAGACATCACAGCCTACTTTTCCTCCATTGTTGGAATGGATTGTGTGTCCTTCAGCCACACTTTAAATGCTTCTTTACTTTTTTTTTTTTTTTAAAGATATACTAAACAAAAGTAGTACAGGAAGGTATTGTTCAGTGGATTCTCTATTCCCAGTAAAACCATACTGAATAAAAGATTTGTTTTCAAAAACAGGAGAATACGTGAATCATTATGTATTGGCTGTGGAGCCAGAATGCCCGAGTACGAACACCATCTCTGATGCTTCCTAGCTGTGTGATCTGGGGCAAGTTACTTACCCTTTCTGAGTCTCAGAGAGTTTTAGTCTGAAAATATAGATGGCAGTAGTATCCAGATCGTGGCTGCTGAGGAAGAAATGAGTTAAAACATGCAGAGCATTTAGAATAGTGCCTGGCGAATCAATCAATCGATTGATAAATGGGTTAAGACACTGTCACAAAGAAAGATCTTTATTATGATGTGTATTATTTAGGGAGATAATGAAATTATCTTCCTTGAATATATCTGTAATAGGATTGGCTCCCAGCTGTCCAGCTCAATATAGATGAGATTCTTCTTGAGAAGATAATATCATAAGACCCACAGAGGTCACGAGAAGAGGGGTCCCCAAAGGGTAGGGAATGTGTAAAAAAAGAATGGCTTCCCAGCCTGCTACTGTGAATCTAAATGCTCCCAAGACTCAGGTGGAGCTGATGGTAGCCTCTGATCAAGAAAGAGCTTTTAAAGCATCAAGACAAAACCGATCATTTGACAGAGTCTAATACACTGTGACCACCATTCATTATCTTTGTTACCCATGGGGTTGTCTTCACGCATAACAAACCACCCCCCAGTGATGTCAGCCGGGAATCTGGTGAAGGGGACGGAGCACCACGCAGTGGGCACACAGGGGACAGCACGGCCTTATGGGTGGCTGTGGAGGCTGAGGACATGAGGCAGTGGGGGGATGAGACCCAATTTATCGCAGAAGTTCACTCCCCTTCCTACAGAGTAAGAGCCTGTTACTCTCTGGCATAATGGCCAAATAATGTCCCTATCTCCACCTGCTCTGGTGGTGACAGAATTTGTTCCATAATTGCCTTGACACGTGCAATTCTTTTCTAGGCAATAATGCAAAAAGAATTACCCAAAGGGGATCCTGGCTCAAAAAGTGTCTCTGCTCCTGGACAGGAAGTAGGGAGGACACGCCTGAAAAATTTTCGTGTCGTGAATGGGACTCATTCATTCTTAAAATCCGCACTCTCTTTGAGTAGGCTATGCACCACAGCTATTAGAGAGGGAAATGGTAGCTGGGCATATCAGATTCAACAGCCATCTTTCTCTTCTCTAACCTCATAACCAATGGGCCACTCTCCCTCTGCCTCCTTCTCTCTTGTTCTACCTACACAAGGGGAACCACTCCTCTTCAGTTGCCTTTTCCTTCCCGCTCGGCATTCCAGAGAAATGCAGTGTGGCCTCTATCTGCCAGGAAGCTTGAGGATGTTTCCAGTGCTGCTGTTCCTGAGGCTTGAATGAGATGCTCCCGAGGCAAAATGACGCCTTCGCTGCCATGTGGTTTGGTCATGTGACAGGCCAGAGCCATCTTCAGGAACTATTTCACTTTCCTTCCTGTTGAAATTCTCATCACCTCCAGGAATGCAGACCCTGTTCCTGTTCTTGTGCTATGAGATACTACTGGCTCATTCCCCATTGTGGTTACCAGACCATTCATCCATGCAATTTACTCATTCCTCTGTCATTCAGTGTTCCTTTAACAAGTATCTGTTGCTGACCTAATTATGGGCCAGGCAACCTGCTAAGCTTTGGGGATGAACAATGTATCGGGCAGAGTCCTGCCCTCAAGGCTCACAGTTTATGGTTTTATCATTAAGGTTGGGGAGCAGGTGGGAGGAGACATGGCACACTCAAAGTTTCACCTGAGGGAAGTTTATTGAGTTGGCTATTTACTGAGGGTGGGCGGGGCTGAGGGAAGCAGCGAGGGACGCTCAGGCCTCCAGGGTAGTAACAGCAGAAGCCATTACCACCCCAGCCAGAAGGGACAAGGGGAGGAAATAGTGTTTCAGAGCCAGTGAGGACTGGAGCCTGCAAGAGAAGTCTTTCAAGAGGGTCCGCCCTGTAAGAGTCGTACTGGGGAAAGAGCTCAGCCTCTGCCAGCGTCTCGTCTAGTGGGAGAGAACGGCAGTAGACGAGGTCGGGGGTGGGGCTGTGCGTGCAGATGCTCTGACTTCTCTCTCCTCCCAACTTTGGTCTCCCATGGCTCAACCCAACTGGCAGCCAGAGGACCAGAGCACCCACATGATACAAACTTTAGAGTTAGCATCCAGAACACAGAGAAGTCAGAGAAAGGTGGAGAGTGGATCTGGGGGCCAGGAAGAGGGATCGGTAGCGTGGCCCCGATGTGTCACCTGGCAGTGGGGATGAAGGGATTGGATGGGCTCGCACTGAAGTCTCAGTCATGGGTGCCTCAGAGCACAGGATGGGAGGCTCAGTGGCTCCCATCTGCTGGGCATCATGGCCAGAAACCACTCTCCTACTGGCTGTTGGCGTCTGGACCCTTCAGGACAGTCTGCAGACCCGACCTGGCTTACTCCAGGATCCGCAACGAAGCAGCAGTGGTGCGGTCACCGGGGAGTCAGGGATCGGCTGAACAAAGATCAGGGGGAGCCGCCCTGGCACTGTCTCACGATCACACCCCAAATACAGCAGGGCCTTCATTCTCAAGCAATTTATCATCGCACTGGGGAGAGCAAACCTATACAGAAATATAAGAAATAATGACAACTCAGGCAGCAGAAACCAAAAATGGTCAAGGCGGCGGCCCAGCGGCAAGTGAGTTAGTAGTGGCAAGGGCGGCCCGTTCCTTGGCCTGGCCGGCAGGTGGGGCGGCCGCGGGCAGCGAGCGGCACCACCGCATTCCGCGCCCGCTGGGGCCGCTCGCTCCCCGCGCACAGGCACACGTGCACCTGCGCGCACAGAGGCCGGCGCCGGCGTGCAGGCTGGTACACGTGTGCACACGCGGACACACACGAAGATCGATTGCCACCCTTTGTGGTCACTCGTGGCGGTTTTCTTTATCAGCCTTTGCTGAATGAACACACGACAACGCGGGGGAGAGATGAGAGGTTGACAGACTGACAGATTGACATTGTTAGTGGTTCTGGGGCTCTTTTTTCAACAGCCATATCCGTTTGGGGTCTGGGTTATCTTAGAAGAAAAGAGGCCTTCTGCCTTGCTGGATTCTTGGTGATTTTATTTATATTATAATATCCAACTGAACACTCTTGCAGTTTGGGAACTAAGGTATGGATAATTCCAGCCTAGCTCCAAAATGGGCAGTCTGCACAAGGCTTGGACAATGGAAAACACCTCTATTTCATGATTTCCTGCCAGTTTCCACCTCTCCAGCACCCTGAGGACCATCTTTCCATGATGGAGGGTGCAGAGTCCCATCAACAGGGGAGAGAGGGAAACTGGCTTGTCACCACTTAATTTTTCCTGGGAGATGTTTGCCATCGGCTGCCCTCCTTCCCATCTCCTCCTCCTGACATTCAGTCCAGCGTCTTAGCACCTGCTGATTCCAGTATTTTTGTGTCATGAGGCAGGTGTTCAAATTATGCAGATACTACATGTCAGGGGAGATGGCTAAATATTTCTAAGACAAAGGGATGTCAGGTAGCATCATGCGGGTCTTTCTGCCTGTTAGGAAATGAGGGAGGCTTGGAGAATAACGGGAAACAAACACTCACCAGCGTAGCTTCAATGTCAAGCCCAGAACACACTAGTTCTTATCTCAACCATCTTCAAAAGACAGCTTGAGAGTTCTACCATCTGCAGAAAAGTCACTGATGGTAACTATCAAAACAAACCTGGTATTTTTTAAAGATCTTATTTATTTATTTGACAGAGAAAGAGAGAGCGAGCGAGCACAAGCAGGGGGAGCGGCAGAAGGAGAGGGAGAAGCAGATTCCCTGCTGAGCAGGGAGCCCGATGTGGGGCTCGATCCCTGGACCCCAGGATCATGACCTGAGCCGAAGGCTGATGCTTAACCGACTGAGCCACCCAGACGCCCCAGATGAACCTGTATTTTGGCAAATGGTTTTGTTTGTGACTCTGCCTCAGGCTCCACCACATATCCCAAACTAGTACCTCTCACGGGGCCGATTAAAACCTAGAAGATCAGGATTCAGGAGAAGTGCGACAGCATTCACAGGACTCCGGAAAATGGTTGCTGACACCTGGTCATATAATTTCTTGTACTCATGCATTTTTTTCATCTGCAAAAATGGGTCCTCAATAACTGGCCAGGGAATTTTGTGTGCAGGCCTATTATCAGCTGAAGTGTCATTTGGAGACTTGAGAGAGGCTAGTTCCATTCTAGACCGGATCCCACACTTTGCAATGTCTGCTTTTCATCAGCCCTGCCTACCGTGCTTCCTTTCCAATCACATTTATGTACGCTCCCCACCCCGACTCCCTCAGAGCCTCACAAAGCGTGTCGATTGGCGAGTAACAGCCAGGCACATAATACACTCGATAATGCGGAAGCGTCTGGGCCCACGATGAAGGGAGTGTCAATGGTAGTGCTCACGTGACCTACCACCGGGCCGCCCATCCTTTGTCTTCTATTCCAGGGCCGTCCTCCAGCATTACAGGTGGCTGGTTCCTACTGCTGAAGATACACCTTCCTGAGACTCCTCCAGGGCTCTGCCTTCTCCCCATCAGTGGGGTCCCCGGGCCCCTTGACTCAGTGCTTTAGCGTTTAACCTGGCATTTGAAGTAACCAGTGGCTCCCTAGAAGGCCACCCCTCCTCTGTTTAACCCCCCTGCGCTACTACGTTAGTAGAAAACGATTCACGTTCCAAAGCCTTTGGGAATTATCCAGGTCACACCTGGCCATGCTGTCATTAAACCCCACACTGTATTATATGTGACAGTGAAGGAAAGTGCCCTAGTCGCCACCCACCAAGACATCATTTGTGCACCAACCAGATGCTTGTGTGAGGAAGGTCAAACCCCCTCAGGCCTGGACAATTGTGTGTCCTCTCTGGGCAGTCCGACACTCAGCAGGAGACCACAGTCACCTCTCTTGCTGCAAGACCCTATTTTCAAAAACGCCAACCGCTTGCCCGGAGAGATCGAGACTGATGGAAGAGGCCAGGGGGACGTGATGCCATCATATCAAATAAAAAGAATTGGGGGCTACGTATTCCTCTGTTGGGTGAGACGTCAGGAAAGCCTTCTTCACTTATGGAAATTCCTTCAAAATAAGCAAGAGCCAGTGAGCCACATTCTTTTGTGAATACTTGCTGTTCTCTTTTTCTTTTCATTTTCACCATAAGAATCCATAACCAGGCTAAAGAATAAGTCTTCCTACCTAATATAAAAGCAGTAGAAGTAGTGGTGATATTAATAATACTTTACATTTATAGAGCATTTTTTACCTTTAAAGCCCGTTATAAATATTAACTAATTAATTCCCTTAGCAACAAAGTACTTACTTTGTTTGCTTCTAGACATAAAGCAGTGGTGGACTGAATTATACATCTCCCTATGGAGTGATTTGGCATCTTTTTCAAATACGCAGCATTGGTTGAGAGGGTTTTTTTGTGTGCAATTCTAAAGTCAAATTTTAAAAATCACTATTAAAGAATGGAGGAAAAAAACCCCAGAATTCTAGCCAGAGCCAATCTATCCCAGTTTTCAGCCGGCCTGTGCTAAGGGCAGCATGTTTTTAGCACCGAATCTCTTCTATGGCTTTCTGGGTATCAACCGTGCCCTAGATGTTATCATCTCTGACGGTTCAAAGAGAAAATTCCAGAAACAAACATCCTGGATTCTATTTACGTGCACAGTTATTTAAAAATAAAACTGACATCAATACCAATATTGCTATGGGCTATTACTGCCTCAGGTGTATTCTCCACTTTCCTCTTTGAGGCTTCAATCAATAGACCAGCAAAGACATTAGGTAAAATGTTTCCTCCCTCCTCTTCTCCACTCCTCCCTCTCTGCCTTCCACTTCCACTCCTGCACCTGTGGGTTCATTCTGTGGTAGTCCCACTGCTTAGCACATTTTCCGGCACATAGTAGCTGCTCAATAAAAACCGAACGGCCAAATGAACTTCAGAGAATTTGAGGAGTTCAGTATTGTACAAAGCACCGATGTGTCAGTCCAAACCATTCATTCCCAAAGCATCTGCTAGTGGCCTCTATAACTGGAAAGCCCATTGAGCAGGCTTCATCGTGTTCTAGAGGGCCCGTCTGTTTTAACCCAGTAGCTGGAATTGGCAGTCCGTGAGCAGAAGCTGGCTCCATCAGATGCTGCAAGGAATAAAAAAGAGGCCAGAAAAGTCCTTATCCATCACAAGGACGAATCAATGGGCCCGCCCTTCCATGCTTCCGGATTTGTCCCTTATGTTCCATGTTGTTCTTCTCTAAGACCCCTTCCCTCTTTTCTCCCTCCATGACTCTCTTTGATTTTTATTTTAAGCAGATTTTGTTTCAGAGCAGTTGGCTGGGCCGTGAGTTATCCTGTGTGTTTTGTTGGGCCCCAAATTCTCCTGGGAAGTCCCTGATTTTACAATAGACTCAGGAAATTGCCAAGGATTCTGGCCAGTCCAGGCTCCTGGGCTACACAGCACTGACTTAAATGACCGCCTTGACCTTCCCCAAACTATCTATTAGAGGTAACTCAAAGATGAGCCGAACCCTGGAATTTCCTCCACTGAGATAGTTCTGAGGGGACCCTAAGACACCTGAGGGTTTCAAAGATTCTATCTAGTTCAGCTCTCTCTCAGAACCGATCTGGCTGCCACCCGCCAGGCGCCAGGAGGGGACGTAATTCTCTGCCCTGCTTAGGGCCAAGTTATTCTCCAGCATCTCAGATTCTGCTCTGTGGGATATTTCCTTAATCTACCCAATTAGAACAAAAGTCATTTGGCCCAACCATTTCAAATACTTCCACTTACTAAGCCTCTAACAGACATTTCTTTTTTGGAGCATTTTACAGGCAGGGCAAGAATTGCTAACCTTTACCAGATTCCGGGTAGTGCCCTAGGAGACACTCTCTCCTTTAAGCGTCTCGGCTACCCTGCAAGGCAGCATGTAGCAAAGCCATTGGATCCAAATCCAGCATGTCCGAAACAGAACTCATGATCTCCCCGAAGTCAGGTTCTCAGCACAATCCCTTAGCTCAGTGAATGGCACAGCTATTCCCATGGTGCGAGCCAGAAACCTGGGTGTTATCCTCCGTATGTCCTATTCCCTCAGCCCAGATCCAAGTTCTACTGGCTTGATTGCCTCACTTGGTTTCTCGAGCCACTGTCACATCTCTCCCCACTGTAAGCTTCATGAGGACGGAAACCTCCATTGTTCTGTCATCAGGCAGAGAATTGTGGCTGGAACAGAGTAGGGTCCTAACTGAATAAATGATTGATGAGCCATTGCCATGGCTCCAACCCAAGCTACTGTCACCTCTCGCTTCGGCCACCAGAGCAGCCAGCGCAGAAATCTCCCAGTATCTACTCTTGGCCCCTCCAATTATCTCCACACTCTGTACCAGCTCTAGTCTTTAAAAACATACATAACTCACATTCCCCTGATGGCCTCCTGGGGATCACAGCTTAGACCACCTTCCTTCCTGGCCTGCAAAGTCAAGTATGATCAGCCCCCACCCACCTCTCAGAGCCCTTGCTCAGGACTTTCTCCTCCACCAAACCCACCTTCTAGCCTTTCATCTAAAATGATTTCCCATACCCTGCTGCTCTCAGCCCAACAGTGGCTTCTTCATGCACCTTCTCCTGGCTCCTTGGTCAGGGTCTACTGCGAAGCTCTCATCGCTCCTTATACTTTTCCTTGACACGACCTATTAACAGCTTGCGACTATACTATGATTTCCTCTCTTTGTAAATAACTGACTCCCCCCACTAGACCCCGAGTACCCCGCCTGTGAGCACCCAACACGGTCCGTAGCTTCAGCTCAGCACTGCCCTAGCAGCGTGCAACACACTTGGCACTCAATAAATTATTTGGCGAATGTACTGGCTCGTTTCCATTTGATCCCGCGGCTCCATCCTCCACCCCTCCCTGCCCTGCCTCCTGCGCTGGCAGGCTGACCCTAAGGAGCTGTGCGGCTCAGGCCCCTCAGCCCCCTGGCTTGGCCTGTGGGAGGAACCGAGGAGAGCCGGGAGGGAGGGAGATGAGAGCCGCCCGTGGGCTCCCTCTCCACCCGGCAGGCTGGCGCTGGGCAACGGCTGTTCTCTCCCACCTCGGACTGTCTCACCAGGGCCCAGCACATCTCGCTTGGGTCGGCTTCCACTCTCACCAGTCCCTGAACTGGGAGCCCCACCATCGCTCCCTGCATCTTGGTAGAGAGTCTGATTAAACGCTCCTCAATCCCACTCGATTGTGCCACCTTTTTCCTGCCATGATCTTGATGAATACAACCATTGCTGCTCCCTTTTGACAGTTGAGGAAACCGAGGCTCATCTCACACTGGTGGCTGGTGATGGGGACGGCGGGCAGACAGGGACATCCTGGGACAATCTGCCAAGGGGCCTGTAGGGAGACAATGCTCTACTCTCAAGTTCAAGCTCAAGTCTGTCGACTTTTCAAGCCCACATGCTCTTTGCTCCCTCGCACCATCCTGAAACCCCGAGCCCCACTCTCCGTGACTGGTTAGGAACGGACACCTCTGTATGGAATGAATTTAGAGATGTTTGCAAGCATGGACCCCCAAATAACTCTAGCTACCGTGTGAGTTCGCAGTTAGCCGCCAGAGCCTTGCTGGCTGTTGGAGGCACCTGAGAACCCCCAGCAGTGATTCTGTTTTTGCTCCACTGCCCAGTCCTCTCCCTGGGTTAGCCGTCCTGCTTCTGCAGCTGCCCTGTGTGCCAGTGTCCCTGTCCATCCGGACTGGCCCCATTCCGGCCCTTCCCAGGGTACGCGTCCGCTCATAGTTGCTCTGCCTGAAAACAGGCAACATTGAATCCCGAGGGTGGGATGAAAACACTGTTTTTGTTGCTCTTGATCCTGCCGTTTCTGGCCTACTTGCTTTTGCCCCAAACTAGGGTGCCCAGGCACTGTGGACAGCGTTCTCCCGTGGGCCTGCTGTGGTTTCCCACCCTTCTCCCAGACTCGCTCCGTGAAGCCATCAGCCCAGCCCTGTGGCCCTCCGGCTCCAGCTGCCGGCAACGTCCTCTCTCAGCCCCTCACAGCCTCCCTGGCCGGTCCACCTTCTCATCTTTAAACCTGCCCTTGGCCACTCCTGTGGTTAGAAGTCCCTGTGTAGAAGCAAATTCTATTTTCACAAAGCATTTGCTTGTAGATATTCCACACCCCACCTCTCTGCTGCATGGAGGTTACAGGTCAGTGAGCCACAAGCTGAACTCAAGTATCTGCTGACCCTTCCTAATAACTGGACTTGAAGCCGGTTTCTAAGGAAAACCCCAACACTGCTTAGAACATTGGAGCCCGTGGAGAGGTGAGGACCAAAGAAGTCATGCCCATGAAAATGTCTCAGCTCATGACGTAGCGGGAGGTCATGGCCATTCGAGTGGGATGGACCTGGTTCGAATGTCAACTGTACCACCCGTTGGGCGCCCCAAGTCACACAACTGGAAAACACAGAGCCAGGATACAAACCCTTGTTCTGGCTGCTGGATTCTCCCCGCACCTTGGGTTTCTCATCTGTGAATTGGCCTTCTCATAGCTACCACACAGGGTTGTTGGGAGAGCCAGATAATTACACAGAGGATGCATGTGAAGACCTTAACTTGGCACTTAGTAAATACTGTTAATGTTCCCCATTTTCCCCTTTCATGGTGGGAAATAAATGTGCTCCAGGGCATCGATTCCAGGCTCTTTCTCCATGAATGCAGGCCAAGTTTGCACGGAGATATTCAGGTCCACAGAGGAGGGATCTAGTGAAGATCTCACAAGGGTCCACCCCCAGCCACCCCACCCCAGGTGCAGTAAGCCCACACCCACACAATTCAAACTCACTCTATTTACCAAACAGCACATTCCAATGCAGCTTTGTTGCCATGGACAACAGTGACTGTCCCACTATTAATCAGAACACTGCTATATTCTCTCTCTCACAATGGAGAGAAAGGAGAACATGTTCTAATGAGGAGTGGGTATGAAAGGGGCTCAGTAGCATCAGGGCACCCCGAATACCAAATCTGAATGCTAACGCAGAGACAGGAAGCACATTTAGACCGGCGTGGCAGATGGCCCATGCTAGCCAGGTGGCCACATCTTCAGCTTCCTGTTGGCTGATCTGGGAACATTCCAGTGTATTGGTATGGCTGAAATTGGGAGGCGGCTCGTAGAGCTAGGTGCCTGAGCTCGCAAATGGCCAGGTGGCTGGGCCTTTACCTGCCTGTCTCAGGCTGCACTGATGTGTCCTTACATGTGATGTCCACACTGAAGGCCAGCCCATTACTCCCCACATCACAGGGCAGACAGGAAGGGAGCGAGACGGCTCACCCATCTGGCTGAGTCCGGGGAACTCATCCAGCTTCAGAGACAACTCTGGTACCAGACATACACCTGGCCGGGGCAGAGCACCTTCCCTGGGTAGTTCTGACAAGTATTTAGCCTTAGGAATTCCAGAATAAAGAGAGAGTCCCGTCAAAGGGAAGAACAAGGCGACAGAGACCTCAAGCTGAAGTCAGGATCTGGATGTCGGGCAGACAGGGACATCCCAGGACAATTTGCCAAGGTGCCTGTAGGGAGACAATGCTCTACTCTCAGGATGGGTACTAGCCAATAACCCAAACCCAAAGGCCAAAATAGGAGTGGGAGCGTGAGGACACAAGAGGCCTGCCTACAACAGCACAGGGAGCCTCTCCTTGGCTCCAGAGAGGGCACAGGTGGAGGAAATAGGGAACCCTTCGCTGGCCACGACTCAGGTGGGCATGATGCATCTATCCCTCCTGCGAAGGCAGAGGGAGGAGGCACTGAAGACAAGGGAGGAGAAGAGCTGGGAATGGGAGAGGCTACCTTCTCTGGTTCGGTCCTGCTGTACAAGCCTGCTGGGAAGAAGATGCTGGCGGGACAAAGGAGACCAGCTGATCACTCGCCTGTCTGGGAAAAGAGATGGAGGCTGAGGCCAATAAAGACAGTGCCCACTTGCCTTCTGCAGCGTTCCGGTGGCACTCCCAGGAGCCCGAGAGCCCGAGGTGGCCTGGAGACCGTTCTAGTGACACTGGTGACGAGGAGTGATTTCATGTCAAGAGCACTCCCAGGAACGGGCCGCCGTGGCCCTGCTGTGGGGAGGAGGACGTTGGGTCTATGGAAAGATGGGGCAATGAGCCGTGCTCTTCTGGGGATGCACTCGCTCGCTCTGGGGAGGGCCCTCCCCTGCCCGCCTGCCTGCCCGCCTGCCTGCCCGCCTGCCCGTCATGTCTGAAAACGGAAACACGCGTAGAAATCAGAGCATCATTGTGAAAACCGGTAGTTCCTGACAGAAAACGATCAAAAAGAAGCTCCTACTTAAACAATTGGCGTTAGGAATAGATTTACAAACCCAAAAACTACAGTTAATAAATGTGCTGATGCACTTGAAGCTGAACCCTAGCTCAACATTCTGTTTTTGGCTGTGAGCAAATAACAAATAAGAAAGTGCCTCAGATGTATGGGCTCAGCACGTTCCCAGGAGGTTGCTTTACATCACATTATTTTGTGGTAAAATATACAATCTTTCCAGGTGCCTATTATGTGTTTGGAAAGTTAACAAACAAAAACTGCAGCTTATTTCATTTAAAACAAAAACACCGAAGAGAGGTTAACCCTTCACTAACCAGACATTTAGAGAGGAAGTTGTGGTTTCTCTGGTAAAGGGAATTCAAAGTCTGATACTTGGAGCTGGAGCCCAAGAGGAGCTCTTTCTTATCTGGTACTTGATCTGCTAACTTCATTTTCTCCTTCCTTTTAAACACCAGCCTTTTAGCAACCCTTCGCTGAATGGTGTTTATCTTCTGGGTTATCTATTAATTGTCAGTTTATTTAGCAAACGTAGTTTGCCTGGGGTTGACGGATCTGTTTAATATCCTTCTTTAAGGTAGACTGGCATGTCTTTACAAAAAAATGTTATCAGGTGTCTGCTCAAAGGATCATTACTTTGATTTATTATTTCTTCTACAGCAAATATCCACTAATGGGTTTTCCTTAAGCCATATCTGTACCTCTTTTTTCTTTTTTTTCTTCCATGCATCTTCAGGGCCTTTCTTATTTCTGTTTCTTAAATGCTGTGCAGATTGGGGGATGGGGAAGTCTCAGGAGCTCAGTCAGGCCCTGTCCACCTGGCCCCACAGCCACTGATAGGCGAGGGGGAGAGTGCCCGGGGGAAAGCAGTAAAGATGAGCATGACCTCCAGCAGGGGATTCTAGTTCCTGCTCTCCCCAGGGCTCCAGGAAGCAGGTGCTCAGGGAGCACCCAGAAAGAGCCGAGACATCATATCTGTCGTATGCGAGATCCCAGACGGGTACTAGTCAAAATCTCCCAGATGAGTAGGGACTAGGCTGGGGTGAGGGTGGCATGGTGGCGAGACCCAGGGCTTTGGAGAGGGCAGTGAGGCCTGAGTGGGCTTGGGGAATGACCAAAGTGCAGCTCCTGCAGGTGACACTGGGTCCTTTGCCCAGAGTTCAAAGGCTTGAGAGCAGAAGTCATTTTGGCTTTGATTTGTTCTTTATCTCTGGTGTTGGACTGAATCATCTGCTCTCCCTTTGCCTTCCATTTTTAAAATGAACGTATGAGTAATACTCTTAATATTTTCCATTTTAAGAGAAACTCAGAAAGTTTAGACAGACTGTGGGCTGTTGTGTGTTTTTCACCAGATTGTTTTTCTTTAAAAAAAAAAAAAAACCCACAAATATACACATATATTTAAATCTCTTTCTCCCTCTTACATATACACATCAGAGATAACTGCATCTACTATCTTTTTTTTTTTTTAAGATTTTTATTTATTTATTTAACAGAGATAGAGAGCACAAGTAGGCAGAGTGGCAGACAAAGGGAGAGGGAGAAGCAGGCTTTCCACTGAGCAGGGAGCCCGATGTGGGGTACCTGAGCCAAAGGCAGCCGCTTAACCGATTGAGCCACCCAGGTGCCCCATTGCTTCTACTATCAAACTCTAACCAAGTCATGTGGGGGGCAAGAAAGACACCATCTTGATGTTTCTGAACATGACCCCTAAGTACTCGCTATTTGAAGGAAAAGAAAAAACTGCATGAAAGTTGTAAACTTTCCTAAACTGCTGAATTACCCAGTAATATTTAATTAGTTGCCTCGGAAATTTTAAGGGACATGGGAAATATGAACTATGAAAGAGCAGAACAGAATGTTTGTGGTGGAATAAACCAGACTGCCAGGTTGTGTGTGTGTGTGTGTGTGTGTGTGTGAGAGAGAGAGAGAGAGAGAGAGAGATCACAAAGAGAGAATACCCCCCTTCCACTTGTAGAAATATAACACTAATTGTTAATGGCCAAAATTATTACTGATAATCACACTGCTGTGAAGCCCCATCATTCATCACTTCGTACTATGTTTGCTTGTGTATTTCAGGAGGGGTGATAATACCAAGCCCATGGCATTCCTTTTAGTTTCATTTCTGCGGGAATGAGGAGGGGGTGGAATGTGGGGAGAGAGCTCCCTTGACATGTAAATCTGAGCCCTGCCTTTTCTCAGGGCTGCCAGTTTGAGGAGCATGTGGGTTGTGATCCTTTTGTTCCTTTTGGAAGGAAAAGGGGAAAAAAATGTGCTCGGGGTAAAAATAGTATTTTAAAGTCTTTAAAAAAATAATAATGCCACATCAGAGCTGATGACAAGGGAGGCACTGGGAGAGAGTGACTGGGTTGCAAAGGCTGACGTTCTCTCTGCACCCCCCACCGCCCCAGGCATCTCCCCTTGCCCTGGGTTTCCCTCAGCAGCTGTGTCTGGGGAGGGAGCTCAAGATTCCCACTTCCTTTTCCTGTCACTTGCTTTCCCATGTCAGGAAAGTTCACCTGCTTAGGACATCTCGCTGCAGGCAGGGAGACAATGCCCAGGCTGACTGCTCAAGGCTCAGCCTGCCTCATGTCTGCTCCTATTTCTCAGAATGTCCCTCATTGCCTCCTTCTGTCGCTTTTTGGAGTCTCTGCTCCCTTGCTTCTCCCCGCCCCCCTTTTTTGCCCTGGTTATTCTCTGATTTTCAGTTAAGAATCCCAGGCCTATTCGTTAAATTTTCCCATTCTTAGTTCCTTATTTACAGCAACAGCATCTTCCTCACTGGAGAATGGCAGTTTAAAAAGAATTTCAGCTCCATCTGGGAAAGCAGACTCTCGTAGGCTTGTCTGGGAAACAACCTCTCTTCTCCATTGGGCTGGAGCGAGAAGTGCCAAGGGAGGCTGGACCTCTTCCTTCCTTCACCCCACTGTGTATTTTCCTTCTTTGGTGACACTTCGCTTTGATCCAGGAAGTGGCTCTTACAGGAGCTAAATAAAATATAATCAATAAAATCAAAATAAAAGCTCCTGGCAGTGGGTAGGGACCTCCCCTTCTGCCACCACTCCTGGGCCCTGGCTCCTTCCTGCAGCACTTGGCACGGTTCTGACACAGCCCAGGGGCCCACCCAGGGGGTTGCTCCTCACCGCTAACCTTGAGGGCTATGGAGAAGAGAGAGGAGAAGGTGCTCTCAAAACACTAGTCCCATCATTTTGGAGGGTCTTACTTATGGGTAAAACCAGTAGTAACTCACTTCAAAGCTCTTGTAATCCAAGCATTTTAAATTTTATAGACGAGGAAAATGGAATTCAGAGATGTTAAGTTACTGCCCTGTAGCTCAGAGTTAGTTGGTCTAAGAGACGTTGCGAGGACCCAGATAATCTGGATTCTTTGCCCACTGCTCTCACCTCCAGGCTACAATGTGTCCACTACAGTACGCTAAGTCAAAAACCATTTGGTCACTTAAAACAATTTTTTTTGTACTTTTTTAAGTGTTGCCTAAGGCACTCAAATTGGCCTACTTTACAAAGACAAAAAAATATCTATATAAGTATCTTTTTAAACAACTTTAAAATCAGTATTACATCATGGCAGGGCTGGATCGCCTTAGAGTTCACTTAGAGCTTACGAGGAAGGAGACCAAGGGGCTGGTCAGGGCCAGAGTGCCGCTGGGACCGCATGATGTTGTTCTCAACTTCACTGGGCCTAAAAATAGCCCTTAAAATGCAAAATAGGTTCTCTTTTGTTGTTGTTATATAAATCAGGACGTCTTAGATGAGATCGGTGTTCTTCATTTCCTCTGACAACGGGCCCACTTTCCATGCATCTGGAGCAGTCAGTTCCACAGCCGTTCATCACATGTCCGCCATGTGCAGGGCGCCCGCGTGCTGCCAGGAGGTCACGGCCCCGGGGAGGCCAGTCAGCGGTCTTGTCTGCCCAGGGCTGGGTGTGGGACCCCACTCTCAAATGGTGTGGTCCTCAGGCCCACGGCCCTGGTCTTCGCTTCTGAGCAATAGTGGCCTGCTGAGGTTGCCCCTGCCAGCCAGAAGTGGCAGAGACCCATCATTTCCATTTCTAGATTAGATGTCACGTCCGTGGCTTACAGGGGTGGGCACTGCAAGAACTCAGCTCGGATGAGTGCAGAAGGCAGGTCAAACTACACCTGGCCTTTAACGTGGGCAACTGAAGCATATTGGAGAGGGGGGTCTTTGGGGGCTGTGCGCACGTGGATGGCTGCACCATGATTGCTAACTGGGAGGGTGCAGGGCAGTGACGTGCTCGGAAGGGGACGTGGGGCAGGGGCTCTGAGTGTGCATAGCAGGCTTGCGGCTTAGATTGTTGCTTCTTGGGTTGGTTCTGGGGGCACTGGTGGAAATCATGGGGGAAGGGGCGGTTTCCTTCCTCCTCAGCCAGCTTTGGGAGGCCCGATGCTGCTGCGTGGGGGAGAGCATCCTCCTCCTCTCTGTCTCTGAGTCACGAAGGAGAAAATAAGTGAATATTGCTTACCTGCTTGAACTCCCTGCACATAAAAGAAATGCCAGAGACCTGTGGAGTTTCTAAGCCTCGCTTGAAAGAGCCAGAATCACTTAGGGAACAGGTTGGGAGCACCCCTGTGGCAGGCAGGAAGTGTGTGAGTGGCAGGAACGGTAGATTGTGGGTAGCTGGAACAGAGGAGCGGGAACAGAAGCACCCATGGAGGAAGGGCCATGAGGGACAGGGGACGGACAAAACTCAGTACCTAAAAACCTATGCAATGTTCACCTCAGTCCTTGATTGTCCCAGAGAAGTGGGGCCTGGAGGAAGAAGAGGTGCGTGCGCATATGTGATTGTCTTACGTGTGGTGCTCATGCACACAGTGGGCACGGCCATTCATGTTCTCCTCTGTCAGCATTATCCGATTCTCCGCCATCCGAGGACTCTCCTCTCATGCCGCTGTGCTCTCCCGTCACAGGCCACATAGCATGATGGCTTGTCCTCAGTCAGGAGAAGGTTGTCAGCAAGGTCAATTGTCCTGCTTAACAGTGAATCTTAGCAGTAGTCCCTATGTTTGCAGGGGGCTCCAGGGGACACATACCCTCTCATTCCCTCCCCACTGTCACTTTGAGGGGCAGGTCTGGGGTAGAAGAACAGCACAAGATTTGGCTATCAGGCTCCTCTGGCTTTAAATCTCTGTTCTGCCAGTTACTTTTTTTTTTTTTTTTAAGATTTATTTATTTAGTTTGAGAGAGACAGGGAGTGAGACAGCGCACACGCATGCGTGCATTAGCAGGGGAGGGGCAGAGGGAGAGGGAGAAGGAGAGATCCAAGCCGACTCCCCACTGAATGCAGAGGCTGTCACTGGACTCCATCCCATGGCCCTGAGATCATGATCTGAGCCGAAACCAAGAGTTGGATGCCCAACCGACTGGGCCACCCAGGCGCCACTGTGCTGCCTGTTACTTTATTTCACTTTGGGCAAGAAACTACCGAGTCAGTTTCCTCCTCTGGAAAATTCGGATTATAACACTAACTTACTAGGACAAGGAAGGCTTTGGGGCACAGAAGAAGCTAGTAGGCAAATTAGAACAAGAAGTCTTTTCCTCAAGACATTTTCTTTCCATTTGTCAGAAAATTATCATAATCGGTGGTAACTATGCATGAAAGCTGTCCCTGGGATGTGGCTCCCTTATTCCAGGGAGGCCTTTGGCTTCCAATAGCAGTGAGGCACTTTGTACAGTACCTGGCGCACACGGGCTCTCAGCTGTCACCTAGTGGGGTAGCCTTTGTCCCCATCCTGTCTCACCAGGGAACCTGAGGTGACACGTAGGACCAGGACTGAACCTCAAGTCTGTTGACTTCTCCTCCGGCTCCCCTTCCTTCATGATTTAAATGCACCTTCAGAAAATATTCTTATCTTTCTATAGAACACCTCACCATGCATTTTGCCAGAAACAAAAATGTGGACACACTCTAACTTTCTGCAGGAACTGGTCGGCTTTCTCTAGGCTGAAATGCTGCATTACAAAGAGCGAATAATATGATTCCCAAAACACGAGTTCTCAGGAAGATGGTGAGTAAACCCCAAATGGGGCTCCCCAAACTCCGCCAGATTCTATCCATTCTACTTGAGGTCCTGATGGAAGGCTCAGCCTCTGGTGATTCAGCTCCCTAACGTGCAGAATGGAACAATACTCATCTTTCTTGCAGAGATATTATCAGATGGAATTTATGAGCTCTTCAAAGAACACTGAGAGAGAGCCAGAGGTATACGGTACCAGAGAGGGCAGAGCATTAGTGTTGCTATTGTTATCAAAGCCTCATTGTTGTTCATGTAAAAACATTTTGAAAGTCTTCTTCGAAGAATCCCAATTAGTGGGGATAATTAAATTTGTCCAAGGAGGTATAAAGGACATGTGATGCTTCATTTATTTGGCTATTCAATAATTTTTGATTGAGATTCTACTCTGTGCCCAGCAATGGGATTGCAGTGATAACAAGAAATCCATAGACCTGTCCTCTGGGAGCTTACAGACTAGCGGGCATATGGCAGGGGACCCAGAAAAAGCAGATGGAGAAGTCCCAACATTATTGGGGGTAACAGGGAAAATAGACTCATTTGTTTGAGTACTGTTTTCACTTTCACCTTGGTGTTCCTGCTGTCTGTAGAGTAAGCTACAGCGAGCACCTGTTGTTTTGTTTGCACAACATACAGCCCTGTCCGGTAAAGCCTCTGACTTGTGAGCATTCCCTACTCCCAAGCCATGGGGTTGGGATGGGGCCGACCTCACTCCTAGGATCCGAGTATGGGCGTGTGGCCCAGGGTGGACTAGTTAAGTTCCTCATCTGCCTGGCCAGAAGCTGGTGGACTGGTGCAGGGATAGCACTGCCAGGTAAAATACAGGATGCTTATTTAATTTCATTCGAATTTAAATTTGGATTTTTAGGTAAGTAAGTAATTTCTTCCATAGGTCCAAATATTACATGGGATATACTTATACTAAGAAATTATTCATTTTTGGGGCGCCTGGGTGGCTCAGTTGTTAAGCATCTGCCTTCGGCTCAGGTCATGGTCCCGGGGTCCTGGGATCAAGCCCCACATGGGGCTCCCTGCTCGGCGGGAAGCCTGCTTCTCCCTCTCCCACTCCCCCTGCTTGTGTTCCCTCTCTCGCTGTGTCTCTCTCTGTCAAATAAATAAATAATACCTTAAAAAAAAAAGACTTAAAAAAAAGAAATTATTCATTTTTTAAATCTGAAACTCTGATTTAATGAGGCATCCTGTATTTTTGTTTGCTCAATCTACCAACCCTATTCAGGGGGCCAATGAGAGCCCTCCCCCAGACATTTCTGGAATTATTGGCAAAAGTCACTCTTTTCCCACTAGGATTGTGATAGCGGCGGTCACCAGTCTCTGGGGCAACCTTCCTGATAAAGGAGAGGGCCCACTAAACACAGCTGAGAGAGGGAAAGAAACATGCCTGTAATGTCTTTATACCAGCTATTCTCGTTAACCCCCGTCCTTTCCAGTTAGGTGCGCTGCTACTGTTCCTTTGCCCCTTGTAATTGTCCAGAACATACATTCCCAGCTCTGTACTGCTACTCCGACTTCCCACCGTAAGGGCCTTTCTTTCAATCAAAATCTTCCCATTCCTCAGAGCAGTCCACTCAATTCCAATCTTCCCCAAAAATTGTGCTCAGACTATTTAAAGAAGACTGCCCACCATGTTTGCAGGGTCACACAGACAGGTTGTTTTTGTATTCTGGAATGTAATGTATCTGGTCTAGAGACTTAAGCTTAAAGTCCTGGATGCTCCCTGGGCTTCAGGTTTCTGATATCACATGAAGCCTCAATAACATCCTGGAGTAGATTTATTTATTTTATTTATTATTTTAAAGATCTTATTTATTGACAGAGAGGGACACAGCGAGAGAGGGAACACAAGCAGGGGGGGCGGGAGAGGGAGAAGCAGATTCCCCGCCGAGCAGGGAGCCCGATGCGGGGCTCGATCCCAGGACCCTGGGATCATGACCTGAGCCGAAGGCAAATGCTTAACAACTGAGCCACCCAGGCGCCCCCAGAGTAGATTTATTTAAAAGATTGAGCAAAAGCAAGGAGCAGTCACTAGGAGTCAGCTTGGTCTCTCTTGTAGTGGCAGGACATTTTGTGAAGACCCCGTGGGGTCAGGAGTCCAGGCTTTGAGTCAAGACACTGTTGCTGACCATCTCACTGACCTGGATACTTGAATACTCATGTCTTTAAGAGTACTCGTGCAGGTACTTGTGTGAGTACTCATGACTACTTGTTGTGAGTGCTTGTGCCAGTACTTAGTACTCAGTACTTAGTACTCAGTACTTTCCCCATCAGTGATGCCCTGTGTTGTACAACATCTAGCATGTGTGTCCAACTCCATAGTTCAGTGATGCAAAATCATGCTGATATATCCAGGGACTGGTGTGGAGAAAGCGTACCTGGATTTCAGACAGGCATCTTAGGAAGTTTTCATGGTCTTCTTCAGGAGAAAGGTGAGAAATAGAGAAAGAGAAATTCAATATAAGTGACGGAAGATGGGTGAAATATGTCTACAAGAATTCACAGAGGCCAGCATTCCCAGAGTTGACACATGACCTGTCAAAAGGCTGTTCCATTACCTTGGACTTTATCAACAACTTAAAGTAACTGAAGGCATTCTTACCAACTTTCAGGTGACACAGAACTGGGAGGAATGGCCAAAACACTGGAAAACAGAAATAAGCTTCAAACCAATTTAATATTCTGAATTGATGGTTTAGAGCTAAGTCTGTCTGTCTACCTACCTACCTACCTATCATCTAGCTTTTATCTAAAAGAATAGTATACAGCAGGTTAAGAAAAAAGTCAACTACACAAATGTGGTTCATGTGAAAAAGACCTGGAAGGTCTGAGTTACGACAAGCTGAATATGAATCATCAGTAATACGAATCATCAGTAACTGTCCAAAATGCAAATGCAGGGCTGGTTTGCATTAACAGCTGGGGAGAGCCTGGTTCAATGGACATAAGAGCTTGCTCTGCACTGGCCACCTCCTTTTGTAATATTGGGGCTGATCCTGAGGAGGAGATGAGAATGTGATGGAAAAGGTCTAGAAATCACCCATTCATTTGCTCATTCAGGTATATGTGCCTGATTGGCTGTAGCCTTGAACCCTTTTTTGCAATGGAGTAGAGGCGTAAATAAATAAATAAGAGCAAATAAGTAAAATATGCCAGAAACTGTTCTAGAAGGATGGTGTTCAGAGAGGAAAGACCCAGCCTGGAGAAGGGAAAGGCCAACAATGTGGGGATTCAGGCCCCACCACAAAGCACAAAGTGACAGAAAGGGAAGGGAGTGTAAGGGAGGTAAGTCAGTGACACTCTGTTCTGAACACCACTAAGGTATCCCCTTTAATTTGTTGATTCATTTATGTTCTTGTTTTGTTCTCCCTCATCCAGGAGGCAACCGTCTTGATAGGTTGATGTGTATCCTTTGATAGGTATGGGCTCTTAAAAACCATGTGTTCCTGGGCGCCTGGGTGGCTCAGTCGTTGGGTGTCTGCCTTCGGCTCAGGTCATGATCCCAGGGTCCTGGGATCGAGTCCCACATCGGGCTCCCTGCTCAGCGGGAAGCCTGCTTCTCCCTCTCCCACTCCCCCACTTGTGCTCCTGCTCTCGCTGTCTCTCTCTGTCAAATAAAAAACAAAAAAACAAAAAACCATGTGTTGCTGCTCTGTACACATTTTCACATGAATAGTACTCTACGATGTATCTGATTCTCTGTCTTGCTTTTTTCATTCAAGTCTAGTTCGTAAGAACTAACGGGGTTGCTGAACATACAGTCGATCCTCATTATCCTCAGATTCTGTTTTTGCAAATTCACCAACTCACTAAAATTTATTTGTAACCCCCAAATCAATACTTGGGGAGCTTCAGGGCACATTCATGGTCATTCACAGACATGAACAGGGTAGAGAAAAATGTGAGTCACTGGCAGGCACGTTCTCATCTGAGATAGAACAAGGAGACGCTCTGCCTTCTGGATTCAGTATGCTATAATCCAATGTCCCTTTGGCACTCTATTTAGTGCTATATTGTTCACATTTCTGGGAATTTTTGATGATTCTGCTATTTAAAATCATCCCAAACACGGTGCTGAAATGCTGTCTAGAGTTCCTTAGTGCAAGAGGCTGGGATATGCCATACAGAAAACACATGTGTGCAACCTTCCTTCAGGCATGAGTTACAGAACTGTTGGCCATGAGTTCAATGTTAATGAATCAACAATATGGATTAAATAAGATGTCTTTAAACAGAAAAACACATAAACTAAGGTAATGTGTTGATGAGTTGACAAAAATGTTGTGACCAGAGGCTTGCAGGAACCTAACTCTATATTTCCCCTAGGAGCAATGGTTCAATATTTGCTAACTCTGTGTTTGTAGCAACTTTTTACTATTATTATTATTATTATTATCATCTTTTAAATTGGGTGTTGACTTTTATTTTTTATTTTTTAGATATTTTATTTATTTATTTGACAGAGAGAGAGACAGCGAGAGAGGGAACACAAGCAGGGGGAGTGGGAGAGGGAGAAGCAGGCTTCCCGCTGAGCAGGGAGCCCGATGTGGGGCTCAATCCCAGGACCCTGGGATCATGACCTAAGCTGAAGGCAGACGCTTAACGACTGAGCCACCCAGGTACCCCGCAGCAACTTTATAGAACACAACTGCAATGAATAATGAGAATTGATTGTACCTCTGTTTCATTGCTCCTTGCTGCTGTTCAATACCACACTTAACTTCTTTATTCCCCTAGTGATGGACACCTGGCGTGGCTTCAACTCTCAGTCCTCATAATCACGGTTATGACAAGGATCTTCATTCACCTTCCCTCAGAGACCAGTGTGAGAATTTCTCTGGAAGCATTCCCAGAACTGTGATTCCTGGGTCCTAGGTAAGTACATTTGACCAAGTACTGCTGGATTGCCCTAAACAAAGGGGCTGCCCCCCATCTATACTCCGACTACCATCACACAATGGTCCTGTATTCCCTACAGCCCTGCCATGACCTATCATCATCCAACTCTCTAATTTTTGCAGTTGGATGGGCATAAAGTCATAATTCATCATAGTTTTTATTTTATATCTCTGATTAAATGAGTTCCAGCATTTCTTCATTTGCTTATCATTTTGGGTTTCCTCCCATATGAATTGACTATTCACACTTTTTGACCCATTTATCAATTAGGTTTTTAAAAAATTAATTTGCAAAAAATTCCTTGGACATTGTAGATATTTGTACCATGTCAGGTTTAGATATTTAAAATGTGTTTTCCTGATTTGTCATTTGCCTTTTAATTGTGTCCATGCTTTTTTTTTATTAAGTGGAAATCCTTAGTTTTGATATAGTCAGGGAAATGTAACTTTGGATAGTGTCTAGCTGGGAAGAAGGGGTGGAAGTTTGGGAGTGAGTTTTCATGTGAAGGACCATGTTATTTAAGGAAAGGGTAAAGACAATTGAGATTTTTGGGGGGAGGGGTGGGGGGAGGAAGATAAAATATAAATGGTAAGATAGCTATTTTTTTTCTAAAGGGCTCTAAGTCAAAGAGCCTTTATACTTAGTCCATCCCCCAGTAGCAAGATGAGCTCTTTGTTCTCTGAGATGGCCAAGCACAGGGTGGATGAATGCCAGAATGCCCTTGACCAGGGGCAAGAGTCAATGAGCCCTGACGTTGCTGTCAGTTCTGAGAGTCTGTGAATAGGATAGAATGAAGAGGGAAGGAATTTGCATAAAGATAGTTTTTTCCCTTAAACAAGCAATTCTTCGTTCCTGTGCCAACGCTCACCTGGCTAAGCTAGTCTTTCCAGTATCTGTCAACCACAGTAACATTTTCTTGCTGTACTCCATCCCCACCCCTTACACAGGCACAACACATTAACCTTACGGACATGGTATTAAGCTAGTCCTTTCTGTGACTTTATTTTTTTTGAAACTCACAATTCAGTTGAGACTTCCAAATGGCTCCCCAAATTGTAGGTGTGAATCTAGAGAGAGGAGAAGGAAGGAGTGAAAGTAAGGTGTTGAATATACCCTAGTTCAGTTATGAGATGGGCCAAAAGCATTTTTGTCTTTTATTCATTCATTCACGCATTTCCTTATACACTGGCAAGGGCCTCCTCTGTGTCAGCCCCTGGGCCCAGCCCCAGAGACACAAGAGTGGGCAAAACACCACTGTCCTACCCTCACGGAGCTTAGAGCCTAGAGGGACAAACATCTACTTAACACCAAATGTACAAATCTGTGCTCACATTTCTACCTGTCTTCTCCCTTTAAAATTAGTGAAATGAGAAGAACCATGAGAGACGATGGACTCTGAAAAACAAACTGAGGGTTCTAGAGGGGAGGGGGGTGGGAGGATGGGTTAGCCTGGTGATGGGTATTGAGGAGGGCACGTTCTGCATGGAGCACTGGGTGTTATGCACAAACAATGAATCATGGAACACTATATCTAAAACTAATGATGTAATGTATGGGGATTAGCATAACAATAAAAAAATTAAAAAAAATAAAATAAAATTAGTGAAATGAAAAAATGAAATGCAAATTAGAATGGAATAAAAATACCATTTTCATCTGTTGTAGTGGCAAACACCCAGAAGTTTGCTGGTGTGCCTGTGGGACAGTAGGCCTTCTCATACAGCGCTGGTCGGAGCGCAGACTAAAGCAGCTCCTCTGAGGGGGAGTTTGGTAATATTCAACAAAATCACATATACATTTTATTCTTTGACCTAGCAATCCCACTGAGGAAAATATCCCTAAGATAGGCTGGCAAAGGGCGCCTGGGTGGCTCAGATGGTTAAGCCTCTGCCTTCGGCTCAGGTCATGATCCCAGGGTCCTGGGATCGAGTCCCACATCGGGCTCCCTGCTCAGTAGGGAGCCTGCTTCTCCCTCTGCCTCTCTCTCTCTGTCTCTTATGAATAAATAAATAAAATCTTAAAAAAAAAAAAAGGTAGGCTGGCAAAAATACACTAAGGTTTATATACAAAGCTGTTTGTTACAGTACTTATTGTAATAGCTAAAGACTGGAAAAACAACCGAAATGTGCTTCACTAGGGGACTAGTTGAAGAAACCATGGCCTAATCAAATCCACACAATGGAGAACCTTGCATCGCAAAAAGGAATGAGGCATACATACTCCTACATCCTACTATAAAGAGATCTTTAGCATATATTGTTAAGTGAAAAAAGCAAAATGTAGAAATAGTGTATATAGTATGCTACCTTATATCTTAGAACGGGAGGAAATTGTATACATACCTATTATTTTATTTTATTTTAATTTTATTTATTTATTTATTTTTAAAGATTTTATTTATTTGACAG
This sequence comes from Halichoerus grypus, assembly GCF_964656455.1. NCBI lineage: Eukaryota > Metazoa > Chordata > Mammalia > Carnivora > Phocidae > Halichoerus > Halichoerus grypus. Next base: position 70,914,682 of record NC_135715.1, read on the forward strand.
AAAGAGACACAGCGAGAGAAGGAACACAAGTAGGGGGAGTGGGAGAGGGAGAAGCAGGCTTCCCGCCAAGCAGAGAGCCCGATGTGGGGCTCAATCCCAGGACCCTGGGACCATGACCTGAGCCGAAGGCAGACGCTTAACGACTGAGCCACCCAGGCACCCCAACATACCTATTATTTTAAAATTTTAATGAAAGGATATACCAAAAACTAATAAAAATTATTACCTATATGTGAAGGGAGGAAACAAGATGATGGGGCAGACAATATAAACTAGACTATCTGAATGGACTTTATTTTATAGATTTGACTTAGGAGTCATCTGAATGTCTCATGAAACAAAATTTAATCAAAAAGAAAACTGTACTCCCCCCAAAATGTTGAAAACAAAATAAAACGATGTAAATGCCTATAAAATGAGTGGCTTAAGCACATAGAGAAAAATTATTTCAGATGACTTTAAAACCTAGTAATTAGATTGTGCATCCTTAGTGGAGATATGATAAAGAGTCACAAAGAAATCTTAAACTGTTTCAACAATATTATTGTTAGTAATCATATTGGCATTGTTATTTTGAAGTGTGTGTGTGTGTTAACTACTCTATATTTTAACTCTATAATAAAATTGTAATATAGACACATATAGTAAGATAAACCAAATAATTTATTAGAATAAATTTAATGACTAAGAACTAAGATTTTCAGTGTGAAAGAAGTAAGTGTTATAAAGTCATGCTGTATTTTCTCTTAAATTTTTTTTCTAGCTCTATCCACTGGAAAAGTCTGGAAATAGTAATCAACCTGGTAGCAATGAGTGTCATTAGTACCCAGACTGTAGTCTCTAAATATCATTTCCCATTAAAGAAAACCAGAGGTCCTTGGAGAAATGGCAGCTAGATGAACACAGAACATCTTATTGCACCAAAACGCAAGAAAGCCATCAAGCAATTGATGAGGAGTCTTCCAAAGACTCCAAAAGACTCAGGAGTCATCTGGGAGGGACTACGTCTGGCCAAAGATAAGGCAGTTTGATCATCAAAAAGATTAATAATTTCAGTGGTTTGAGATATATCAGTAATCTTCAGATTTATAGCTTATAATAATACTAAATTTATAAAACCTCAGTGGTCGGCTTTGGAGGATACTAGGAAACCATTCAGTATTTTAAAGGGGCTCTGGGTGGTTCAGTTAGTTAAGCATCTGACTCTTGGTTTTGGCTCAGGTCATGATCTCATAGGTCATGATCTCATGGGTCATGAGATTGAACCCCACTTCAGGCTCCATGCTCAGTGGGGAGTCTGCTTAAAGATTCCCAGCTTTTGACAGTTCCTGGGCTTGTGGCAGCATAATTCCAGTCCTCATATGGCGTTCTCCCTGTGTGTGTGTCTGTCCCTAGGTCCAGATTTCTCCCTTGTGGAAGGACACCAGTCGTAGTGGATAAGGGGCCCACCCTACTCCAGCATGACCTCATCTTAACTAATTCCAGCTGCAATGACCTAATTTCCAAATATAGTCCCATTCTGAGATACTGGGGTTAGGATTTTAGCATATGAATCTGGAGGTCATAATTCAACCCATACTAGAATGACAGAGTTAGAATAGCATCATTTTGTCATTGCTAATGAAAGAACGGATCTAGGCCATGGCCATCTGTAACTGCTAAAACCATCAGCAAATACCTGCTGAGGAGCTTTATAGAGAATGAGGCAGGTAAGAGCACCAAACTGCTGACTAATCTGAACATCACCAGATGCAGGAGAACCAGGCATTACAGTGCGTTCTGATGTGATGCCGGAGGAAGGACCCAGCACCACCCAGGAGGGGCTCTTACCTCTCCCTGCTCCAAGAAAACGCCCACTAACCCCGAATCTGAGCAAGCCTTTAGAAGTAAGTTGTAAACTAACATTTTAGAGGATTTACAAGTGAGAAAAGAAGGTGTTAAGTGACACCTTGGGTACGCAATCAGCAAAATTCCAAATGTGAGAAATTCTGTAAGACAAAAGATCTGGTTTCTTAACAGATGTTAAGGGAAGAAAAAGGAGGGGGAAACCGATAGATCAAAAAGAGACTTTAAAAGGTACGTCAACCAAATTCTACATGTGCACTTTGTTTTGGTTTTGATTTGAACAAGCCAGTTACGAATGATAAAGACACAAGAGATGGTCAGAGAAATTTGAACACTCACTGGATATTTGATGACATTAAGAAATTACTAATTATTGGGGCGCCTGGGTGGCTCAGTCGTTAAGCATCTGCCTTCGGCTCAGGTCATGATCCCAGGGTCCTGGGATCAAGCCCCGCATCGGGCTCCCTGCTCCGCGGGAAGCCTGCTTCTCCCTCTCCCACTCTCCCTGCTTGTGTTCCCTCTCTCGCTGTGTCTCTCTCTGTCAAATAAATAAAATCTTAAAAAAAAAAAAAGAAATTACTAATTATTCAATGCAGTAATAGCTTTGTTGTAATCTTTAAAAAGCTCTTATTTTGTAGGCATACTACTCAGGTCTTTGTGGATGGAAAATTATAGTGTCTTGGATTTGTTTCCAAATAATCTGGGAAAGGGTGATAAACTGGGTGAGATTATAGATGAAATACAATTGACCATGTGTTGAAGCAGGGGTGATGGGTACCTGGGGTTTCATTACACTTTTATATGTTTGAAAATTTCCATAATAAAGTGTTAAAAAATTGATGAGGTTGCTCTCCTCCTATAAAAGTCTTATCTATTCATCTCTGCTCTGGATCCCATCCCATTCTATCTTCTCAAGGACTTAGCTCCCCATTTATTGCCTCACTGAGCATTTTAAGTCTCTCTCTCTCTCTCCCTGCTGAGTCATCCCCACAGCTAATAAACATGCTCTCCTATCTCCCGTCCAAAAAAAAGGAAAGAGAATCAGGGAAACCAACTTCAATCACTCCCTTGGCCCACCCAATTTTTCTATTCCTTTGCACAACTCAATCTTTTCTCCTTATGCACATACTTTCTAATTCCTCACCATCCACTTCCTCCTCAACCCCCTGCAATCTGGCTGCTGCTGGAAAATGCTGTTAAGGTCACCACCGACCGCCATGTTTTGTCAACTCCAGTGGACACTTTCGGCCTCTCAACGGCTTTGGCCTGGTTTCGTGTCTCTCCAACCGCCCACTCCAGCCCTGTCCATCTATGTTCCCCCATTTCGTGTCCCTCTCCCCTGACACACAAAACTCTCTCCATTTCCTGTCATTTTCTCAGACACCCCTGATGCCCAGGTTTTGTGCCTTCCCCATGCTCCCTGCTTTCTTCTTGGCTCTTCCCATGATTCGCTCCTCTCACTCTTCGCATCTTCATGATTGCTCTGTCTGACCGGGGCCCTCCACCAATCTTTGTCATTGTACCTGCTTCATTCCCTTTTTTTTTTTTTTTATAACACTTACTGAAGATTGGCATCGGATTTTTATTTGTCCTTTTCCCCCACTGGACTCTAAGCTCCACAAAGAAAGGAACCAAATCTGTTCTCGCTCGTCCCTGCGATCCCAGCAAGTTGTACAGTTCCCAGCACACAGAGACACTTAAAAAAGTATTTGTTGAATGAAAACATTAAATGATACATTAATCAAATGATTACTCAGCTTAGTATAATAACAAATTGTGACTAGCACTGTGACGAAAACACACTGGGGCGTGGATCTAGTTTGAGAGGGCCACAAAAGCTGCCACGTGGAAATCACATTCAAGCTGAGATCTGAGCGGTGGAGAGGAGTTACGTAAGGGGAAGCGGGGTAAACATAACGAGAAAAGGGTCAGCAGACCCTGATGAAAATCCGCAAGAGGAGTGGTTGAAACCAAAGATTGCCTGGGGGCCAGAAGTTGACGATCTCCCCTTCGAGGGTGGGGCTGTGTGTGTGACGGAGGAGTAAGTGACGTAATGCAGACAAGCCCAAAGGTCATGTTGTCCCGGCTACGTTTAACTACTTGTGCGGCAGCAGCCAAGGAAGCATGAGTGAGGTTTTGCTTTCCCCGCTCTTAACAGAGCAGGAAGTGTGCTGAATGCTTTAGTGTGCAGCCCTGGGACTGAGTTCCGCCCTCACCTCACACCTTCTTGTGTGATACCAGCCATGTTTACACAAACAAAACCTCAGACCCTGCCAAATTCCATCTGCCCAGCAGACCTCTTTTGCTCAGATCTGTAGGCTTGGACTAAGGGGTGATCAGAGTTCAAACAGTCTTCTCTCAAGGCAGTTTCCAGGGAGCAGGAATCTGAGGACCCCTAGGCCAGCAACAGGTGGAAAGAAGCTGACAATCCAGTCTCTAAAGGAACAAAGGGCAGGTAAAGGATTTCTGAAGCTAGTTCAAACACACACACACACACACACACACACACACACACACACACACACAGAATTACCAAAAAGCCTTTTGAATATTAACTTGTCCCCTGACCCCGTGGTTCTGTTTCTAGAAGGCTGGGCTGAGGAAATAATCAAAGGCAGGCAAAGATGAACGCACTAGGAGGGCTGCTATAAAGCTATTTACAAAGCAGAAAATTGGAAAAATCTAAACGTCCAAAAACAGAAGGAGGGCTAAATAAACGAGAGTGTGCCTGAGCTAGTGTGTGGCCATTACAATTATGTTTAGAAATAAATTTTAATTACTTGGAAAATGTTCATAACATAACATTAAGTGAAAAAAAGTAAAATGAATAAAGTAACTGCTTCTATAGTATGAGCTCAAACATTTGCGTTTTTACATATACATGAGAGAGCTAGATAGGTAGATGAATACAAAGAAAAAGATTGGATAGAAATCATAATTATAGTCAGATCTTGCTGGTAAAAATTGTGTAATTTTAAGTTGATTTGTATACTCTACTTAGTTTTTAAACAAGTGCATATTATATATAGTCATAAACAAACAATAAGATTCTTTTTATTTATTCACCTATTTTCTTTTTTATTGTGGTAAAATAGACATAACATAAAGCTTACCATTTTAGCCATTTCTAAGAACACAGTTCCAGTGGCATTAAGCACAATTGCGTTGTTGAGCAATCATCACCTCCATCCATCTCCAGAGCTTTTTCATCTTGCAAGACTGAAACTCAGTTCCCATTCAACACCAACTCCCCATTCCCCTGCCCCCATTCCCTGGCAACCACCGTCTACCCTCTGTCTTTATGAATCTGACTTTCCACTTACCTCATAGGAGTGGAATCAGACAGCACTCTTCCTTTTATGTCTGGTTTATTTTATTTCGCATAATGCCTTCAAGGTTCAAGCACCTTAGTGTAGTTCCTACGTTCTGCTAAAGTGCAGTGCTGATCTCCGGATCTCCAGCAAGGTCTTTTGCATGGGACCTTGATGAACTCAAATATTGTGCTTGGAATGTGAAGTTTCCCCTCCAAGGGCTGCAGGGAGAGATGTTAAGAGACAACAACACGTGTTAAATGCCCAATTCTACTTGGCCCCAGCAGCCTCAGGGAGCTGCTGCATTTTTGCGTTAAGTCTTGAGGACGGGTGAGTGGGAGAAGCAGCCAGGAGTCTCAGTTGGAGAAAGGCCTGGAAGGAGCTTTTAAAACAGCTACTAAGACCCTCTCACTTTACAGGGACTGAGGGAATGTAAGTTAATTGCTCCCATGCACAAGACAGGCAACACAGTGTCGGGACACAAGCCTCAAGGTAGGTTTGAATTCCAGCTGCGAGACTGTGGAGAGGTTCCTTGACATCTCTAGACCTCAGTGTCCTCATCTGTAAAATGGGCACCACGAATACATCATCTCCTCCAATTGCACTGGTTACGTTTAGAGTGCTTCAAATAATGCCTGGCAATAATAAATGCTCAATATGTGGCAAGTGTTGTTAGTATCTTAAATTACTATTATTATCGTGGCTGTTGTTTAGTGCCAGACTAAAGCTCGCTTGCTTAACTCCTAGGCCAAAGCTGCTCTTACTCTCTTCTTCTGTGTCCTGCCTTTGAACCTTGACCCTTGACCATTCCCCCTGCTTTTTACCTTTCTCTGCAGAGCTCTGGACCTTTCAGAAGGGAAAGGGCAAAAAGAGGGAAAACAGAAGCTAAAAGTGGAAGGAGAGAGCATAGTGAAGACAGGAGAGGCTGTCTGCAAGAGTTTGCATCCACCCAGAAGGAATGAAGAAGCAAGCACCAAAAACACTGTTTCACAACTTACAGACAAAGCTCAAAACCTTTCTTACATACTGGTAGTTAGATGTGCCAAGAAACAGCTCTGTTTTCTATACCTTATGTTGGAGTGTATGTAGGCCCACCCTCCTTTCAACAGGTGGCACACAGAAACATCTTGGTCATGATAAACCGCCATCAACCTTGGCTTATTTCAAACCGTATTTAATGCCAAAAAAAAAAAAAAAAGACACTACCTAGATTTCTAGAACATTCTGTACATGATCATTTTTAAGATTAGCCATAATTCTCTTCAAAATCCTGGTGTGTGACCTTTTGCTCTCTGTTCCCTGCTTCTGAAGGCGGCTGAGTGCCGTTCTTTTCACACCCTGCTTGAAAGGCAGCTGCCTGTGGGAGTGTACGGTTCTTCTCGGTCTTGTTTCTTCCACTTCAGAAAGGTCTCTTTCCTACTACTTCTGGCCGTCTGCTCTGCCTGGCTGAGGAGACACCCCAGACTTCCTCCACGCGCATGGCCTTGCAGCCAAAGACCCAAAACACAGGAAAGGGTCCAATTAAAAAACCGGGCACACAAGGAAAAGCAGGCATTAGAGGACAAACCAGTCTCCTTAAAAAAAAAAAAAAAGAAAAGAGAAAAGAAAGAAATAACAGCGTGTAAATATTTTATTTCAAGTTGTCTTGTGCAAATTAAGGAATATGGGCAGTTGTTTTCCATAGGGCTAGCAAATACTCATTTTGAGTGGAATCTTTTTTTTTTTTTAAGATTTTATTTATTTATTTCACAGAGCGAGACAGAGCGAGAGAGGGAACACAAGCAGGGGGAGCGGGAGAGGGAGAAGCAGGCTTCCCGCGGAGCACGGAGCTCGATGCGGGGCTCGATCCCAGGGTCCTGGGATCATGACCTGAGCTGAAGGCAGACGCCTAACGACTGAGCCACCCAGGCGCCCTTTGAGTGGAATCTTCTTAATGGACTGGGTTAAACAAGAAAGAATGCCTTCAAGAGAAGTCTCATTATACAGGCACAGCCCCAAGCCATGTTCCCTTCGGGCGTCTGCTGGCTTCCAGGACGTCATGGGCGAGGTGAGATGTGCCCAAAGGAGGTGCCTCTTTCGGAGGGCGTCCGTGTGAGAGCAGACACAGGTAGCCCCAGTCCCCGAGCGCACACTCCAAGAGTGTCATTTTAATTCTGAAGTGTTCAAGTATCCTATTCATTCCCGAAAACACGCGTTCCAGCTTGGCGTCTAGCTCAGGGGACGTCCGATAAATCAGGAGGGAGAGAAAACTGTTAAGAGCCTGAATTTTCTAATTATGTGTGTTTTTTGCTCCTTCTGTCCCCTCCTCACCCCCACCCTTCCCCTCTCCTGCCTCCTTCCTTCCCCACCAGGAACAGGACAGATTTGGAAATGCTTTCAACTCTGTACCACCTTGGCACTCTCTTCCCGTTCAGGGTTTCTCGGCTGCTTGAGAAACCAGGATGCACGGGCCGTCCATCGGTGTCACCTCTCGCTTGGCCGGGAGCACCTGGGTGGGCCAGCCCCTTTGATGGATGCAGTCCAGAAGAGGAGACAATTTCTCTGTTGAGAGCCACTTCTCTTGGCCTGAATTCATCGACCAGAATTTACTGGGAGGGGATGAGGGAAGGAAGGAGGAGGGAGACAAACGTACAGAGTTTATCAAGTAAACACGAGTATGGCTCAGCGCTGAGGGTGAAACGCCATGCACAGTAACAGGCGTAGGAAACCCGGCATGCTTTAAACACGGCCTGATGGAAATTTCTGGGTCAAGGACGATCACAGAGGTTCACAGTCAAAAGGTGTGCCAGGCACCATCCTGGGGGTTTTCACAGACATGGTCCTTTTTAATCCTCCCAAGAAAGGCTGGCAAGGCCAACCTGTTATCCTGCTGGTGCCCTGACAAAACGGAGACTCGGAGGGTCTTGACCAAGGCTCCCGAGACTTGAGTCGTCCGGCTGCACGACCAGTGGTTACCCACCCCGCACAGGAAGAGAAAAAATACTCGCTTTTTAAATGTACCTGATATTGTGATTAGCCATAGGAATATAAATGTTAACAGTAGGGGAAACTGAGTGAGAAAACTCTCTGTACCATCTTTGCAACTGCTCCAGGAACCAAAACAATTCCAAAATAAGAAGTTCATTTTAAAGAAATAGGCCACAACCTGGAGGTATAAATACTTCCCAAAGGGGTGTCCTGCAGGTGCATCCATCCCTACATTGGCCGTGAGCAGCACAGCCCCAGCAAGCATGTGTTACACTGTTGGGGGTGCCGTCTGGGTGAGGAAGGGGAATCAAAGGACTACGTAATAATGGAATGCAGGCCCTGACTTATACGGGAGGCTCAGGGAAGGCTTCTCGGAAAAAATAATATGCCCGAGTTTCAGCTTACTGATTTATGGGTGTGCTAGTAAATTACAAATGTTAAGATGTTATGTCTTGAAACTACTTTCAGTTGGTGGTATGTCTTTCAGCTTTACCATGTCTTTTTTTTTTAAGATTTTATTTATTTATTTGAGAGAGAGCTAGAGAGAAAGAGCACGGGGTGGGGGAGGTGGGGGCGCAGGCAGAGAGAGAGGGATAAGCAGACTCCCCACTGAACAGGGAGCTTGATCCCAAGGACCCCGGGATCATGACCTGAGCTGAAGGCAGATGCTTAAACGACTGAGCCACCCACGTGCCCCTTGGCTTTACGATGTCTTTGCCATTAAAAAAAAATCTCTAAATAAGTTTATAATCAGCTGCCTTCTTCAGTGTCTAAAATGAGAGAGACTATTATTTTTTAGGCAATCTGATTTGAGGGAAGGAAAAGGTGTTTTGGAGCCCAAGAGCTCTGGGTTCAAACCTCAGTTAAACAGCTTTCTAGAAGTATGATATTGAGAGAGTAGCTCGTAATCTCTGAACTTCAGACTCTTTATATGTAGAATGGAGACAATCATACCTACTCAACAGGATCATGGCATTAAAACATACAGATATATGGTGTTTACTGATACATTGTATGTGCTCAGAAAATAAATATATGGGTGAATGATTAAATATGGATTAAGACTTCGAGTATTTATGCTGCCTAAACATTTTTTAACCAAAAAAAAAAAAAAAAAATCAAGCACTCGAAGTCTATTGGTTAGGAAAAGTCACGTGAATGAACAATTATGGCACGATCTCAGTGCTACTTGGGCCGTGTTTCTGTTGATCTTGGGCAGGATGGGGGCATCCAGGCTCCAGGTCTGGGTGTTGGGTATCAAATAGACTTGGCAGTAGCCACTGTCTCCCTTGTATGCTCCGTGAGCAGAGCCAGATGGGACATAGACACATAGAACCAAAGCATCCTCACAAGACATCCGGCTGGAGGGCTGTGGGTAGTCCCAGTGAGGCAGGCAGAAGCATTTCTACTCATAGGTTAGGACTGGCTGTGATATGTCATGAGGCTGTAAAAATCTTTGCCTTCTGTCTTTGAAGGGTCATAAGGATACCAGGAAAATTGTAAGGAGAGCACACCATGACCAGAGCCAGCCTGGTTACACTGGACAGATAGGCAGCCCAGCCAGACAGGGTACCATGCTCCTTCTGCATATGGGCATGGCTTGTCTAGAGAAGCACAAAATCTATGTCTCCTCTTGTTGAGCCAAGCTGCCTTTTTTATTAGCTATCCATATACCTGGCTCTTGGTTTTACTATCTCATAAAATTAGCCTGTCAGTCCTAGAGCACGAAGGCAGACATCTAGCCGGAATTTATTAGCTAGAATGGTGGTGACCCTTAGGAAGGTCTGCCTATCACTCAGTTAGGTTTTGTTGTTTTTTTTTTTTTCTTGGTGAGAAAAGTTCCAACATTGTCACAAAGAAGCCCTTGCCTGGGGCAACTTCATCTTCCATAAAATGTGTATATGTAAGGGAGCAGGAGGTGGGGCTGGGGCTGGATGAGGGCACTGGTTTCCAAATCTGTCTGAACTTAAATTGACTATTGAAAAATGTGTTTAATGAGAAGTTATTCAGGCAGATCCCAGGAATCTGGGTTTTTAGAAAGGTCCCCTGGGTGATTCTGATTATCAGCCAGGACTGGGAGTCACTGGCTCCCGTGATCTACCAGGTCCCTTTGGTCTGGAACATTCTAGAGTACAGAAGTCCAGATTCTTCAATAAACCATCTGTGTAGGAAGCTGAAAAATCATTTCTTAACAACCTGGGGGAAGTTCCTCAATCAAAGGAAACTGTCTTGACTTCCTATGCCATAAGGAAGCCTTCCTTTTGCCCGAGACGCTTCAATATTTCCTATTCCCCCATGAATCATTCCACATTGGGGGCAACAAGTACACCTTGACCTCACCTGTTCAAGTTGTGGTCCGCAGACTGGCTCATTGGCATCACCAGGGAGCTTGGTAGAATTGCAGACCCTGAAGGCCTACTGTAGACCTCCTGAATCAAAGTCTCTACTGGGGTCTCGAGGTGATTCATATACACACTGAAGTCTGAGAGAGCACACTGGCTCAGATCATTGGCTCTCAACTCGGTTCTTTTGGAATCATCTGGAGAGTTAAAAAAAAAAAAATACTGGGGCACCTGGGTGGCTCAGTTGGTTGAGCGACTGCCTTCGGCTCAGGTCATGATCCTGGAGTCCTGGGATCGAGTCCCACATCGGGCTCCCTGCTCAGCAGGGAGTCTGCTTCTCCCCCTGACCCTTCCCCCCTCTCATGCTCTCTATCTCATTCTCTCTCTCAAAAAAATAAATAAAATCTTAAAAAAAAAAAAAATACTGATGGTTAAGTCTCAAAGTCCAGGGTACAAGGATTATTTCAAATTCCCAGGGCTATTCTAGTGTGCAAGAAAGCAACAACTTTCAGCAATAACTTATTTTTAAAAATAATAATAAGCTTTTCTTTAGGGAGCAGGGTTGTGGCAAGGGGTTCTGTGCATCATTACTGATTTGGCTTTTTTCCTTCATTAAACTGATGAGGTTGTTCGGGGGTGTTTGGGGGAGTGAAACAAAGAACAGGGATGGCTCAGAAGCCCTCTGATGAAAGCAGGAGGAAAGAGAAGCAGAAGACGTTGGGATGTGAACTGTCTCAATGTCATTCATTTTTTCTGGAGCCTGCACGGATGGACCAGCACTTTCTGGAAAAGCACTGGTTCGTCCCTTGCCTTGCAGAGAAACATACAACTAACAGACACATGAGAACAAGTCCCCCTGACATAGATGCCTCTCTCTCAATCACAGAAAATGGTTTCTTACGCTCCTGTGCTCTAGTTTAAGCATATTCTTTATTCTGTCAGAAGCTAAGTATATGTGGCCTGATTAGTGAGACATAGCAATGATCCAGTTTGGAAGATCAACAGAAGGTTGTATGTAAAACTTCGAGCTGCGGGGCGGGCGGGGCGGGCGGGCGGTGGGGTGGGGGTGGGGGGAGTGGGCAGGTCAAAGGGCTTGGGTCTGACTGGTGCAGACACAGTTTTCTTACCTGTATTCGAGCTCGTCTAACTGTTCTGCACTCAGAGCAATAGTACTGGGAGTGAAGAAGGGTGAGACCCAGCGTGTGATGCAGCCCCTCCCAACACCCTGCGGGGGCTTTCACCCAGTCGGCGGGCTGCATGGTCTGCCCCACAGCACCCTAGGTTCTCGGCCCCCGCAGGCCTCCCCTGCCCCGTGGGGCCACACCTCTCCCCTAGCTTTGCTTGAGGGCGGCGGGGAAGGGGGGGCGCGATGCGCGGCTGCATTCTCCACGGCTTCTGACTAATCCGGAGTAAAATGTTAGGCTCAGAAAAGCCTCAGCAATAAAAATAGCTTCGGGAAGGTGGCGGCTTCGATTCTTTGTGCTTTCGGATGGCTGAGAGCCGTTTCCACCACCACTCACTGGGAGGCTCTTAGAAACATTTGAAACACCAAATAAAAAGCACGGATTTAGGAAAGCCTCCTGGAACGCTTTAATTGGAAAACAGTTCCACCTCATCCTAGTTCCTTGACCACCTCTCTTTTGGAGGAGCCAAGCTTTACTCTGAGTCGGGGACACTGATATTTCAGATGGGACAGAGATGAGGCATGTGGGGGAGAAGGGCCACAGCCCTGAGGACGGGAGTAGACCAACCTCCCTCGGGCCAGGCCTCTCCCTTGACCTGAGCCAGAGAAACTAGGCTGGACTGATTGTCCAGGTCACTGTGTTTGGGGGATGCCCGCCCTGACCCCTCAGTGTGACCCTGAGGGAGGCTCCCTGCTTCTGGCTGGAGAGGTTCCTCGGCAAATGAGGGGCAAGGCCCAGACAATATCTTAGAATGCTCTCACGGTTTATGACATTGTGACTTTTTTTTTTTGAATGTACAGCCCAGGAAAAGGAAAAAGAAAAAAAATGCTGGTGTGAGTGTAAGATGCTATTTCAGGACAAGAAATAGTATTTTGGGTGAATCTAAGGGAGTAATTTTGGAAAGTTTCAGACAGAAGCAAAAAAAAAAAAAAAGACTGTATCCAAATAGAGTGCCCAGAAAGGCTTGGCCTGGCCCCAGAGAGAGGGGGCTTGCCCTGGAATCTTGCACTGAAAGCCGGAGGGGCAGCTCAAGGGGCGAACCAGCTGGAGCCCAGACCGTGGTTATAGAGCGTCCCCTGACGGCTGCCTCTCCCACACCAGAAGCCCAAAGGAAACGCGTGTGACTCCCAACACCAAGGACACCGAAGAGGAGAGAGACAGGGAGAGACAGAGAGGGAAAGAGGCCAAGACAGACAGAGGGAGAGAGGGATTCTGGAAACAATTCTACATCTTATTCATTTTTTACTGAGTGCCTCCCATGTCCTAGACACTCCACTAGATCCTGGGACAATGGACATCCTAATTTTAACAGCTAAGGATCAATGTGCGACTTTAATCATAGTAGCCTCCTGTCCTGAACATCTACTAGGAGCCTTCAACAATACTCTACTGGTACTCATTACCCCACTTCATCCCCACGACAAAGCTGCGACCTAAGCCGCACTTGGCAGTGGATCAGCAGACCTGGGAGCGTGGACATTGAAGCCAGGTCACCAGGGTTCAAATCCTACCATGGCCACTTATCAGCTGTGTGACCTTGGATGTAGCCCCTCTGTGGCTCAGGTTCATCTATAAAATAGGAACAGACAATAGTGTCTACCTTATAAAATGGGTATGGAGATTAAATTAGTTACTGTGTATTAAGCACCTAGAAAAATGGTTGGCAAACAGTCGGTGCCATATAAATGTTAGCTATTATTTTTATCGTCCCTGATTTCCTGATGAAGAAAGAGGCCATGGCCAGTGGAGCTGGGCTCAGAGTCAGGGCTCCCTTAAATCTCACATTGCAATACCTCTAGACAGGCTCATTCTCAAAGAGTTTGTGATTTGGGCTTGTCATCAGTATTACCTCTCCTAGAAAAGTGTGCAGTGTGTGCTGATCGCCTTGGGCCAGGTAATTTGTCTGAACCGGTTCCATGGTGTGGGCTGTGGACAGATGCCGCAGCTCACCAAGATGAGTGTCCAGGCTGGCCCGGCAGTGGAAATCACAGCATTGCTGCATCTGTGGGCCACTCAAGACAGCTAGCTTTCCAGAAGCTTCCTCATGTTCTCCTAGGAATGATTTTTGTGGCCTCCAGGTCTCAAAAATGTCGTTTGTACAAATGATTTTGAAAGTACTGATGCGTGGGTCGAACCTCCAGAGATTCTGATTTAGCTGGCCTGGGGTATGGCCTGGACATCAACATTTTTTTTTAAGAACTCCAAATGGGCAGCAGAATTTGAGAACCACTGGCCTCAGCTGTCCTCTGAGACCGCAGCTGTGACTGTGTCCCCAGTCCCCATCCTCTCCTTCCTAATCTCCAGCAGGGTGAGCTGGCTCGTGGAGCCCAGCCAAATACTAAATTTCTAGCCCACCTGACAGCAAGATAGGGCTGTGTGGTTATTTCTGTGAGGGAGGCATGCCTCTCCCCAGTCATCGCTACCTCTCTCGCTCCCCCTTCCCCAGGCTGGAGACTGACACGGAATAGGGGCTCTTTCTAAGTGACAGAGCAATGGTGTAGATGAGCCTGCATCCCAGGACAGCCCGAGGAGGGGTCGCCTGCCTGCCCTGGATTGCCTGCCTAGTTTTGGGCTATTAACTGAGAGAAAAATGCAATCCCATCTGTTTGACCCTTTGTAATTTTAGGTCTCTTTCTTAAAGCAGGTAAGCCTATTTTCCAGGCTCTTTTCCATTCTGATTGCTTTAAAGGAGGGATGAATGCCAAGTCACCTGAGGAGCTTTTTAATATACAGATGTCCAGGACCCATCGCAGATCTAGCAAGTCAACATGTCCGGGGATAGGACCAGACATCTGCAGTTTTGGACGACAGCGTTTGCTTGCTTTTAAGTTATTCACTCATTGCTAATGACAGAATGAAATTAAATAATTTTGACCAAATAGATTTGATAGAGACTCAAAGAACCAATTAGCCACACGCATTAAGCAAATGAAATGCCAACAGGCTAATCACTAAGAGAGATTTGGAGGAAATTCTAGTTTTGTCTGCTTACTGTCTGCCTTCCTGCTGTCCTTTTTAAAGTTATTTATTGAGCATATACTATGTGGTCCTCTTTTCCTTTTTTCATAAGACTTGTGTTTTTTTTAAGGACAGTTTTAGGTTTATAGAAAACTTGAAAGGGAAGCACAGAAATTTCCAGATAGCCCTGTCCCCCCACACCCATGCAGAGCCTCCCCATTATCCACATCCCCCACCACAGTGGTACATTTGTTATAATTGATGAACCTACATTGACACGTCATCATCACCCACGCTGTATAGTTGACATTGGGGTTCACTCTTGGGATGGCACATTCTACGGGTTTAGACAAATGTGTGATGGCACGTATCCACCGTGGCAGTATTAGAGGGAGTTTTCTCGCTGCCCTAAAAAATCCTCTCTGCTCCACCTCTTCCTCCCTCCCTCCCCACCTTCTACAACCCTTGGCAACCACGGATGTTTTTCCTGTCTCCATAGTTGTGCCTTTTCCAGAATGTCATATAGTTGGGATCTCATAGTATGTAGGCTTCTCAGATTGGCTTCTTTCACTTGGCAATAGGCATGTAAGTTTCCTCCATGTCTTTCTGTGGCTTGATAGCTCATTTCTTTTAATTGCTAAATAATATTCTGTGGTATAGATGTACCATAGTTTATCCATTCAGCTACTGAAGAACATTTTGATTGCTTCTAAGTTTTTAGCAATTATGAGTATGCGGCTATCAACAACAGGTTTTTGTGTGAACAGAACTTTCCAACTCATTTGGGTAAATATCAAGGAGTGGGATTTCTGGATCACACATCTGTAGCTTTTAAAACTCCACAGGTGAGTCGACTGCCCACCCTGGTGAGGACCGTGTGAGGGCAACGGCCAAGACAGTTTGCTCTGCTGATGAGACACCCTGCAGCCCAGGGCCCCTGGAGGTCTGTGATCGGGTGGAAGAGACACAGTGTGCTGAGTGAACCCTGGGCTGTCCTCCCTGTCCTGTCCCCTACATCAGCTTGCATGGCACTGGGCCCAGGAAGGGAGCTCAGGGGGCATTTACCAATTGATTTCAGTCGGCCACAAGCAAACAGAGAGGGGCAAGTGAGAGGCCTCCCTGTCCTGGTCCGGCAGCAGAAGGCACGCAGCTGGCAAAGCAACTTGTTCTCAAAAGGTTGATATTTTAAATCAGAAAGGGGGGCTTGCAACATGCATATTTACAAATGTCCTTTTTGTGTGAAAGGTTGCCATGGAGACCTGTGACTGTGACACTGATTTATGGCTTAAGAGCACCATCAGCCCCTTTGTGTGAAGCCAGGTAGCCCGCTGGGCCCGTGCTGCTGCAGCTGCTGGTTCTGGGTGGCACCTGTGGGTGTCTGGGGACAACAGAGGAGTGTCTCCTCAACAGGGAAAGTCTTCCAGGACTGAAGATACTTCGTTCTCTTCCAAAACAGCTAATTAGGCAAGGCGAGCAGCATCTGGCTCCCTGAGGCCAAATCCTTTTCATTTCAAAGCCTTTACATATGTGAGCCACTCCCCGCCCCCGCAACACCCAACTAATCTGGCTTTGGCTGGCAGGACTTGGCCTTCAGAGTGCACAAACTCAGTTCGCCCTCCAGACTCCAGATGAGCGAGAGGAGCTCCCAGAACCTTCATCCAGTGCCTAGATCTGCTCCTAAAAGCAATCCGATTCACAAGACCCTTGCTTTGTGCTGCTTTGCAGGAGGCAACCACCATGCTAATAATTGCGTCCATAACTAAACGGAGCCCTTTTCCAAACCGTGAAGACTTCCCTCAAGTTCTTCCTGCACTGCAACTTCTTTTTTTTTTTTTTTTTAAGATTTTATTTATTTATTTAACAGAGAGAGACAGTGAGAGAGGGAACACAGGCAGGGGGACTGGGAGAAGGAGAAGCAGGCTTCCCGAGGAGCAGGGAGCCCGATGAGGGGCTCCATCCCAGGACCCTGGGATCATGACCTGAGCCAAAGGCAGACGCCTAACGACTGAGCCACCCAGGCGCCCCTGCACTGCAACTTCTGTAACTCAGATGCCCAAAACAGAAACAGTAGTAAAACTTTAATGGTGCAGAAATGGTGTCAAAGAAGATACCGTCTTGTGCTCTATGAGAATGTTTCCTGCACTCTGAAGTCCAGGGTATCTGCTTTCCAGGGGGATGGTGGAGTTCTTATGAGTCTTGACTGGGGATGCAGAAGCGACCCTTGCCTTGTGGTTCTTGAGGATAAGGACTCAGACTTCTATTTTGCTCATAAGGACTATTTCATACTGGGAACTGATTGGCCGATATAGTCAGCGACCTACGGCTTGGCCTCTGGGTCAACTTCTTCCCTTCTGAGATTGTGATCTGGTGTCTCAGTGCCCTAGAAGACTTGCCTTCTCTCCGTCCACAAAGTGTCCCCTCTGCTCTCAGAGTGTGGACTGCTCCCAGGACACAGTGTGGAACAGCAGAGAGGCCACCCCAGGGACCATGCCCTCAGGGTCTTTCAATGCCTGTTCCTTGAGGTGTTGTACAAAAGCTCTTCCTGCCCTCTTTTCAAAACAGAAATTAAAGTAGATTAAGAGGTGTGTGGGTTGACAACGCACATGAAACACTGAACATACTCAAAGAGAATTGGTGAACAAGTGCCTGGAAAGACTCCTTCCTTCCACCCCTACTCCCCCCTACCCTTCCCTACTTGCTATTCTAATCTGGCCAGAGCGTTGTATTTGACAAAGCCCTCCACTGTTGCTGAGGAGGATGCTAAAGCTCACTGAAGCTTCTTCAAAGGCACTTCCCGTGTGTGGATGGGAAGCGCAGACCAGTTGAGCATCTTCTCAGTTAAGGAGGACCAGAAAGGAGATGATCCCTGAGGTGAGCTTGAATGCAGACGGCAGCTCAATAGCTGCCACTTAATTCTTCAGGCTCATTAAGGATGGACTAAGGCTAGATCTAACAGAAAGAGACAAGGGCCACTTGGAAGCACCTTTGAATGGAGGTCCACGGTTTTCAGCACTCGGCCCCAGAAACTGGGTGCAGAGGCTTGGGCATCGCTAATTTTCTGCACCTCCTTTTCTGCTTCCTAGAAGGTTTCTCTGTCCCCGAAGCAGTTTCTAATCATGTCCTGAATTAGCCCATGATTCATTGTCATTTTCATTTCCCAAACGAATAGTCATTCTTTTTGACTCTCTGCCAGGAAATTCCTCAGCGCTGTGTCCATGGCTAGCCCAGATCCCACTGGTGGTATCCTGCTCCGGGGCCTGATGGGCCCAGGCACGGTCTGAGCTGCTGTCCTGTGGGGAGGACTGGAGAGGGTGATGGGTGGTCAGGACGGGGTAGAGCAACCTCAAGGGCTCTGGGTCTGACGGGCAGGGAATCAGAGCTCGGCTCCACCACATGCTACTTGTGTGACCTCTCTAAATCTCAGTTTCCTATCTATGAAGTGGGCGCAACAATAGTTCCTATCTCATAGGGGTCCGATGAAGATTAAATAAGATACCAGGCACACAGATAGTGACCAACACAGTTCCAGTCTTAGTATAATGCTATTACTGTTCATTAATTGTTAATAGCATTCAGGGCCACAGAATTTGACATATCAAAAGTTGTCAGTCGTGATATACTATTACCATTGGTCCTTCAGTATCCCTCTCCCCTGCTTCCCCACCCCAGAGCTCCCATTTTTATCTACCATATTTATCCATCCCCTCATTTTGTTTTCTGCTGCTGTTGTTTGATCCCACGTATATGCACCTAAATAATAGATTGCTTAGTTTGACTTTGTTTTTGAACTTTATAAGAAGAGTTGTGGGCTCTATGTAGTTTCTGGGTCTTCCTTTTTTCACTCAAGATTACCAGCCAGTGTTACACCAATGTGGCCACCAACATTCACCCGTGCTGATGCGTATAACTGTGGTTCATTCATTTGTACATTCATTTGTACAACAGTAATTTTTTATTTCATTCATTTTTTTATTGTTGTACAATATTCTGTTATATAAATCTATATACAATACATATTCATTCTCCTATTCGAGGACATTTGGGGGGTTTTTGGTAAACAGCTTTACTGAGATATAATTTACACGTCACACAAGTCACCTATTTAGAACATACCCTTTAATGGTTTTTAGTTTATTCACAGAGTTATGTAACATCACAACTGTCAATTTTAGACCATTTACATTACACTGAGAGGAAATTCTGTATACCCACTAGCATTGGCTTACTAGTCTCTGCAATCCCTTCAGCCCCCGGCAACCCCTAATCTACTTTCTGTTTCTAGAGATCGGCCTATTTTGATCATAGGGTGTACATGGAGTCATGTAATCTGTGGCCTTTTGTGTCTGGCTTCTTTCATTTAGCAAAATGTTTCCAAGCTTCATCTATGTCACAGCCTGAAGCAGTATTTCATTTTATTGCCAAATAATATTCCATATTTTATTTATCTATTCATTAGTTCGTGGGCATTTGGGTGTTTATAACTTTTTGCTCTTATGAAGTGTTTTTATGAACATCATACCACATTATTTCCTGGGCACATGTGCAAGAGTCTCTCTAGGGTATATTCCTGGGGCGGAGCTGTTGAAATACAGGGAAGGCAAATGTTCAACACTGAGAGATAATGCCAAATGGCTTCCCATGTAATGTAACAGCAAACCCCTCACCAGCAAAATAAAAGAGACCATTGACCCACATCCTTGCTGACATTTGGCATCGTCAGAATTTCCAGTTTTCGAAAAGACCATTTTATTTTATTTTTAGCAAACCACCCCTCTGCATTTGACTCATTGCCTGATAATAAGATGCTAATGGAGATTCAGATAGAAACAGCCACCTGCCCATGTCTCCTCCCGTAATTAGCAGTAGTCTTCTGTAATAGTTCTAGCTTTTACTCCTTGACGCAGAATTCTAATGTTATTGTGGATACTAATGTTCTTCCTTCCCAGATGGGCTCTCTGCTCTGTCTACTGGTTGGTCCCGGAGTCCCACTCTACCTCTCTCGTGCAGAGAGCAGGCACAGGCTGTTCTGTGTCTTTGGTCCTGGTAACAACCACCCTCCCACCCTGCCCCACACACAATACAAACAGATACATTCATACCCTGGGTCTCTGGCTGCGATCAGACGGAGGGATGACAGTGCAGGAAGTCAATTCAATGAGGATTGAAGAGGAAAGAGGAAAACCCTGCTCTTCACTGGAAAAGGCTCATCCCATGAATGCTGGGAAAGGAGGGAACCCTTGGGTTTGCTTTCCTACAGTTACTCATCACTGTCCTTTGTCCAGTCCATCAGATTCAAGTTACAGTGAATGTCACTATCATGGGTGATAGACACTGGGGAGGGCATGTGCTCTGGTAAGCGCTGTGAATGGTGCAAGACTGTTGAATCTCAGATCTGTACCTCTGAAACAAATAATGCAATATATGTTAAGAAAAAAAAAGAAGAAGATAGCAGGAGGGGAAGAATGAAGGGGGGGAATCGGAGGGGGAGATGAACCATGAGAGACTATGGACTCTGAAAAACAAACTGAGGGTTCTAGAGGGAGGGGGGTGGGAGGATGGGTTGGCCTGGTGATGGGTATTGAAGAGGGCACGTTCTGCATGGAGCACTGGGTGTTGTGCACAAACAATGGATCATGGATCACTACATCGAAAACTAATGATGTAATGTATGGTGATTAACATAACAATAAAAAGGTGAAAAAAAAAAAAGAATTCTCTCCAGATTCTCATTTACTCACACTCTTTCCCGTTAACTTAATTTCAATAGCATTCTTGTTCCAGAGGGCTCTACAAATAACTTTTAAAATAAATAAATACTTCATAGAGAGACAAGCTCTGAAAGTCAGCAGGGGAAAAAAAAAAAAAAGAAGTGGAAGCAGAGCCTAAGGAATAAAAGAAGCAGGGAGAGAAAGCTTTTGGGACGGTGATGGACAGGGAGATCCTTGCTGTCCGGATGCTCCTGGAGGAAGGACGTGCCGTGCAGCCATGTGCAGTCAGCAGACCCCCTCCAGCTCTCAGCCCCTGCAGGGAGGCCTCCGCGGCAGAGGGCCCCCCGGCTGGCCATCTTGCTCACATCCAGTGACTGAGCGAGGGCAGGTTCTAACAGCCTGGCTGTTTCGACCTGAGCTCCCTCAAGTCAGTCAAAGCTTTGCCAGGCCCGCATCACTGTTCTTTGACTAACCCTGCCACCTCTGGCTCCCTCTCATATATGTACCCCCCCCAACTATTTCCATGTCTGTTTCTGGAGAACCTATTTTTGTGTGACCATATTATTCACTATTTAGCCACTCTCAAGTTGTTTGACATATGGTTATTTATAATTTTTTTTTGTAAATATAAGCAGAGCTGAAATTAATATCCCTGAAACTATGTTTTTCTCATATTCTAAGACAGGAAGTATCCTCAGAATTAATCCCTAAAATGGACTGGCACATTTTAAAAGGTTAGGCCCATTTTAAGACTTTAAATACCTATTGCCAAATTGCCCTCAGAAATGTTGAGCCAATTATGGCTCCCACCGAAAGTGTATGAGGGTTGTAATATTGTGATGTAATAAGAAATATATATTTTGGGGACGCCTGGGTGGCTTAGTCAGTTAAGCGTCTACATTCAGCTCAGGTCATGATCTCAGGGTCCTGGGATCGAGTCCCTCATTGGGCTCCCTGCTCAGCAGGAAGCCTGCTTTTCCCTCTGCCTGCCACTCCCCCTGCTTTGTGTGCTCTCTCTCTGACAAATACATAAATAAATAAAATCTTTAAAATATACATATATTTATATATATAATATTGTATATATATATTATATGTATATATATAATAAATATATATCCTGACACATAGCATCTAAAACCCTTATAATTTTCTATATAAGAGCTATGGTGATATCTTTTGTTATAATATTTAATTTTATTGCAAGTTCCTGAAATAGCTTCAAAGAGATAAAGGTGAAATGGGTGTATTTTTTTATTTATAACAAATTTCAACAACACCTGAGTTTCTGTTAATGAGGTGGCTTTTGAAAAGCCCAAGGGATGACGTTAGTTGCAAGGGAAACAAACCTTGTGATTAGAGGATTGGCACTTTCAGCCTCGCCCCTTGACCTTGGGAGAGAGGAGGGGGAGTTGGGAGAGGAATCAATCACCAACAGACAATAATGTCATTAATCATGCCTAAGTAATGTAGCCTCCATAGAAATCCCTGAAGTATGGTGCAGGTTGGTGAACACATGGAGGTGTTGAGCGTGGTGCACCCACGTAAGGCGTGGAAGCTCCCACCTCTTCCCGCAGACCTTGGTCTATGCATCTGTTCCATCTACTATTCCTGAGATATACCTGTCAACTGAGAAAAATAATACAACTGATTACTGAGTTTGATGTCCTTTATTTTAGGGAAAACAATCCAGAGATTGGAGGAGTAAATGCCTCTCAAGCAGTGAAGCACTATTCCTGAGAGATTTGAGGCAAGTGTGAGTCGTATATGGAATTAGAGGGGGCCTTGCAGAAACAGGGCACGATTGGCTAGAAGGTCGGGGGTTTTCGATAAGGCCCGCAAGTTCTATTTTCTAGGATAAGGTAAACTAGCTAAAGCTGAGTTGGAGGCTTGTGACCGGTGTATATCAAGACTCCTTGACAGGTATTCCCCATCAGTGCAGGCTGACTTAGGTTTAGAGGCATGACGTGGGCCGGGCCACTGGGGCGGCCTCCATTTTGTGGGTCCCGATATACAAATTAACTTTGTCACATCCTTTTATAATCAACTGGCAATCTAGTAAGTAAACTGTCTCATGAGTTCTGTGAGCAATTCTGACAAATTAATTGAACCTAAGGAGGGATTATGGGAACCTCCAGTTTATAGTCAATTGGTCAGAAGCCTGGGTGACAGCCTGGACTTGAGATTAGAGTCTGAAGTGGGGGATGGGCAGTTGCAGGGGACTGAGCCTTACCCTGTGGTGTGTACAGGTAGATAGTTTCAGAATCGAGTTAGACCGTAGAACACCCAGCGGGTGTCACAGAATTGCTTGGAGTAGGAGAACTACCACATTAGGTGAACCAGTAATGAAGTATTCAGTGAGTAGCAGGTAAAGGAAGTAAACTTTTCCTTTATAAGGGTGTAGGAGACAGTCTGTTTCTGAGTCCACGTTTTATGTTTGTAAAAGTTTTTTCCGTATGTGTGAAGATGGTTATATTATTTTTGTTTTAACTTTTGTTTCTTTGATTACTTAGGGAACTGAACATTTATTTGTTTGTTTGTTTGCTTATTTAAGTAATCTCTACACCCAATGTGGGGCTCGAACTCACGACCCCGAGATCAAGAGTCGCATGCTCTACTAATGGAGCCAGCCAGGCACCCACGGACATTTTTTTAAAGGGGGAGGACAGCAAAAGGTAATGTGGAATAAGAACAGACTTTTAAACAGCTCTGTTGACTTACTATAGAATGTATATATTTAAAGTGCAAAATTAGGTGAGTTTTGACATATGGATACACCCCTGAAACCACCATCATAATCAAGGTAATAAACATATCTATGACCCACTAAAGTTTCCCCCAGCCATTTGTAATCCCACCCTCTTATTTCCCCACTCCCACCCCACCCATCACTCCCCAGATAACCACCAATCTGCTTTCTGTCATTATAGACTAGTTTTCATTTTCATATATTTTATATAAAAGAAATTTAACATGAACTCTATTCTTGTCTTGCTTCCTTCACTACATATAAATGTTTTGAAATTCATCCTTTTGTTCATAGATCAGGAATTCTATTCTTTTTTACTGCTGAGTAGTATTCTATTGTATAGATGCACCACAATTTGTTTATCCATTTATCTCCTGATGAACATTTGGGTTGTTTCCATTTTTTTTGCTATTACTAATAAAGCTAATATAAACATTCATGTTCCAGAATGTGTATGGGCATAGGATTTCATTCCTCTTGGGCACATAGCGTGACACGGCTGTGTCACATGGCTTTAGTTATTTCAGGTAGTAAGACAAATCTGGTGCCTATTATTCTATCTTGGACAGAAGGCTATTTCAGCATTTTTCAGAATACATTTTTTTTAGAGAGAGAGAGTGGGAGTGGGGAGGGGGTAGGGGGAAGAAGCAGAGGAAGAGAGAGAACCTCAAGCAGGTTTCATACACAGCACAGAGCATGATGTGGGGTTCGATCTCACAACCCTGAGATCATGACCTGAGCCAAAAGCAAGAGCGGATGCTTAACCAACTGAGCCACCCAGGTATCCCTCAGAATACATGTCTTTAAGACAGGTAAATTGAAGGTGGGGTACCTTGACTCTTATGCTGAACACGTAAAAATGTTTACATTTGTTTTTCATCTTTTTCTTTGCACCCACCAGGAATTTAATTCTTCTCCTTCTCATGCAAAGATATTCAGCTATGGCCCTTGCAGAGGGCTAGTAGGGGTGTTCCCCTTGGAGTAGCAGCCATCAGCTTCAGAGATTTTACAGTCTAGGGGTGGGAGCTGAGGTATGCCAGGCTGGAAGCTTCTAGCAGGCCTCCCAGGATCTCCACACTAGACTGCATTAGAACATTGTTGGACATGGAGCTGCAGCCCTGACTGGAACCAGCTCTGAGCCTGTGGTGGGGTAGCCTGACTTCTGCCCTCATAAAATTTTTATTTTGTGAGACTGTTTTAGATACATAAGTACGTAAGAGAAACTAAAGAAAATGTCTGGGGTCTACCAGTAAGTTTAGCAACTGACTGGGGCAATTCCAAGATGCCTGGATTCCAAGAAGTACCATCAATTCTGCTAACACTTTGTGCCTTTGTCATTCCCTTCCTTCTCAATGAATTTGTAATCAATCTGGGAAGGACATGAGTGACTTCCACAGACCAACCAGGGACTTTGTCTTGTGGGCTTGATTTCCAAGGTCCATCAACTGGATCTAACTGAAATCTATAGAATACTTCATCTAACAACCTCAGAATATGCATTCTTCTCAAGCTTGTGTGGAACATTTTTCAAGATAGACCACCTTCAGGGCCATAAAACACATCTTAACAAATTTAAAAGAATGTAAATCATACAAAGCATGCTCTTAGGCCACAGTGGAATTAAACTAGAAATCAGTAACATAAAAATAGCTGGAAAATCCCCAAATAGTTGGTGATTAAACAACACAGATCTAAATATCACAGGGATCAAAGAAGAGCTCTAAAGAGAAATTTAAAAATATTTTGAACTAAATGAAAATACAATCTATCAAAATGTGTAGGTTGCAGCGAGAGCAGTGTTTATAAGGAAACTTAGAGTATTGAATGCCTGTACTGGAAAAGAAGAAGAGCTAAATTAATAATCTAAGTTTCCACCTTAGAAAACTAGAGAAAGAAGAGCAATATATATTTAAAGCAGATGAAGAGAAAAAATAAAAATTAGAGCAAATTTATTGAAATTGAAAATAGGAATTAATGAAAATAAAAGCTGGTTCTTTGAAAAATTAGTAAAAGTACTAATATCAGGAATGAAATAGAGATCATCACTACTCATTCATGGACAACTATTAGAACGGCAAAAATCCAAAAATCTGACAATACCAATTGCTGGTGAAGATATGGAGCAACAAGGAATTCTCATTCATTGCTGGTGGGAATGCAAAATGGTATGGCCACTTTGGAAAACAGTTTCTTACAAAGCAAAATGTAGTCTTACTATACAATCCAGCAATCACTCCCCTTGGTATTTACCCAATATGGTTGAAAACATAACTATACAAAACCAACACACAAATGTTTATGGCAGCTTTATTCATAATTACCAAAAACTAGAGGCAACCAAGACGCCCTTCAATAAATGAATGGATAAGCAAACTGCCACATACTTATGATGGAATAGTATTCAGCGATAAGAAAAAATGAGTTATCAAGTCACAAAAGACATGGAGGAAACTTATATGTATATTGCTAAGTGAAAGAAGCCCATCTAGAAAGGCTATGTTTTGTGTGATTCCAACTATATAGAGCATTCTGGAAAAGGCCAAACTATAGAGATAGTAAGGACATCAGTGGTTGCCGGGGATTGGAGAGAGGGAGGAGGGGTGAGTAGGTGAAACAGAGGATTTTTAGGGCTGTGAAACTATTCTGCATGATACTATATTGGTGGATACATGAGATTATGCATTTGTCAAAACCTACAGAAAGTGTAACACCAAGAGTGAACCTTAATGTAAACTATGGAGTTTAGTTAAAAATAATATATTGATATTGGTTCGTTAATTATAACTATTAGTTACAACTAGTGTACCACAGGAATACATGCTGTTCATAATAGCAGAAACTGTGTGGGGGAGGAGGGGTACATGGGAACTCTCTACTAGCTGCTCAGTTGTTCTATAAATCTAACACTATTCTTTAAAATAAACTCTATTAATTTTTTAAAGTAAAAAAAATCCAGGTGAAAATAATAAAAGCGTTCAAGAAAATCAAAATACACATACCCATACAAAGAAAAAAAAAAAGTCTTTCTGCTTTCAAATTCTTTTTTTTTAAAAGATTTTATTTATTTGACAGAGAGAGACACAGCAAGAGGGGGAACACAAGC
Source organism: Halichoerus grypus (assembly GCF_964656455.1). Classification (NCBI taxonomy): domain Eukaryota; kingdom Metazoa; phylum Chordata; class Mammalia; order Carnivora; family Phocidae; genus Halichoerus; species Halichoerus grypus. The sequence continues at coordinate 70,940,849 of NC_135715.1, forward strand.
AGGGGGAGTGGGAGAGGGAGAAGCAGGCTTCCCACGGAGCAGGGAGCCCGATGTGGGGCTCGATCCCAGGACCCTGGGACCATGACCTGAGCCGAAGGCAGACGCTTAACGACTGAGCCACCCAGGCGCCCCTGCTTTCAAATTCTTATTCATGCTCTGCACAAACAATCTCAAATCCCATGCTCATGGCTGGAGTCTGGCTATCCAATCTAACTCATGCCAGAATCCCGTCTTGAAGAAGGTGCGTCCTATTTCGATTCTACTCAGAGGTTCTCCAAATGCAGTCTGCATAAAGCTTGTTAAAAATATAGAGCCCTGGACCCCAGGCCCAGACATTCTGATTCAACAGGTCTTGGGAGGACTCTCTAATCTGCATTTTTAAAAAGATTTTATTTATTTATTTGAGAAAAAGAGAGAGCATGAGCAGGAGGGAGAGGGAGAAGCAGACTCCCTGCTGAGCAGGGAGCCAGATATGGGGCTCGATCCCAGGACCCTGGGATAACAACCTGAGCTGAAGGCAGATGCTTAACCGACTGAGCCACCCAGGTGCCCCTCTAATCTGCATTTTAATTAAGATCCCTGAGGCACCCTTTGAGGATTGCTAAAGTTGCAGAAGATGCTCTGTTGTGGTGGCATGCCCCCTCACTAGAGTGGTGTTACTCTCTTCTTGGTTTCAAGAAGAGAGATTTTGAAAGCCCCTTGTCTTGTTCCTCCTGAAAGACTGGCTCACCACACCTGCCTGAAAAGTCAGAAGATCCTTGTCTTTTGGGGAGCTAAACCCCCGCCTTCCCCAACTGCTGGCTTTGCTGTGGTCCCATCCTGCTTTGTATCCAAGCATATGCAAATGATGATATTTGGTGATGAGACTGATCATGCTAAAGAGGGTCAGGCAGGATCTGGACTCCAAACATTCACTCATTCATTCCACAAATATTTACCAAGTACTTACTATGGACTTGGGACCATATGCTAAATGGGTACTGGGCATGTAGCAATGAACAGGACATAGCTCTTCCCATCATGGAATCTAATCTACTGCATAAAGCAGACAAGCACTAGAATGTGAGGCGCGTCTGGCAATGAACATGCAGAGTGCTGTGGGCGTGCATGCAGGGCTTGTACTGATTCTGTGAGGCAGATGTTCTGGAGGGAATCTCGGTGGCAGGTGTCCGGCAATATCTGTGCCATGGGCGGGCAGAGAGCATGTCGGGGGGAAGCTGTGACAGGTGGTATGGAGGAGCTTAGACAGTGGCATGCAGAGGGCCAGCAGGAGAAAGCCAGGGGTGCCCCAGAACAGGATAGAGAATAACGACAGACGGACTGCTGAGGATGGGAGTAGGCAGGCACGAGGACAATTGGCATCTAAGGGGCTTGACAGCTGGTGATACAGCCCCTCACCCTCCAGGGAGACTAGGGATGGGACTTCGGTCCCTAGGAGAACTAGGAAGTAGGGCCTGAGGGAGCCACGGGAAAGCTCTCATCACTGGGACACAAGGCAAGAGGTCATCACAAGGCCAAGGCAGAGCCCGGTTTCAAAGAACAAGGGCAGAGCAAGGCTCTGTTAGCCCAGAGCAGGGCTAACTTAATGCTAAACTGAGCCGCTGGCCTAGAAGCCCTAAAACCATCCCTGACAATGGCTGAATTGGTCACAGAGCCTGGGCCTGGCTGAGTTTGCAGATGGCAAACAACTGTTACATCAGCGTGGATGGAGGCGGAGATGGAGAGGTTCTGGTTCACAGCCCTGCACACATGCTGGAGAGACCTCAGGGGAGTTGGAAAAGAATGCCCAGGCCTGGTGGATCCTAATTGAATTGGCCCGGGTCGGGGCCTGGGCACTGATATTTTCTTAATGTATTTTTTATAATTTATTCTGAAATCATTTCAAGTTTACAGAAGAGATGCAAGAACAGCATGAACTGCTTCACCCTCTTCACCCAGATCCCCTCAATTATTAACATTCATCTTATTTGCTCTTATGTGAGCACGTGTGTGTCTGTACCCTTTTTTAAAAAAAGATTTTGTTTATTCATTTGAGAGAGAGAAAGCATGTGAGTGAGCATGGAGGGGCAGAGGGAGAGGGAGAGAGAATCTGAAGCAGACACCGCACTGAATGCAGAGCCCAACGCGGGGCTTGATCTCGAAACCGAGTTGGATGCTTAACTGACTGAGCCACCCAGGCACCCTGTCTGTACTCTTTATTAATTATCATTCCTTTCCTGGACTATTTGAAAGCCTTTCCGTGTGTATTTTCCAAAGCACAGATGCTTCTCTGCATAACTAGTATACAACCTCCCAAAAGCGAAGTCAACATTTGTTCAAAACTATGATCCATTCCACAGACCTATTCGAATCTTCCCAGTGGGTCTCATGGTGTTTCTTTTTTCTTTCTGGTTAAGAATCTAATTCAGAACCATATGTTATGTTTGATGGTCATGTCTCTTTAATCTCCTTCAATCTGAAACATTTCCTCAGTCTTTCCTTATCTTTTGTGAGCTTCATGATTTTCTTCAGTGGACCCACACTGGGTCCATGAATGTTTCCTCATGACCAGACTCAGACCATTCATGCTTGATGAGAATACCACAGATGTGATGCTTCACGCCTCTTGCACATCACAGGACACATGATGTCAACCCGTCCCACAACCGGTAACATTAAACTTGATCACCTGGTCAAGTTGAGGTCTGTCAGCCTCCTCCATTATAAAGGCACCATTTTCCCTTTATGCTAAATAAGTAACTTGTGGGAAGATAATCCAAGACTTATGCCAGTATCGTGTTTCTCATCAAAGCTTAAACCACCACCCACCACCCATTGATGCCTCTCACCTGAAATGACACCACCAATGATGATTTCTGGGTTAGTTAGGGCTCTCTGAGAAGCAGACACCAAGACATAGATGTGCAAGAGATGCACTGGGGACAGTCCTGTGAGGGTGACCGGGGGAAGGCCAGAGCCAGGGGAGAGGCGGAGAGATGTCACATCCGAATGGTTTAATCATACTAGAGAAGAGGGGAAGGAAGGAAGGCTGGGGAGGAAAACAGCCGGTAGTACAGTTCCAAGACAATTTTGGTAAAGCCACGGGACTCCTTGAGTCAAAGTTACTCCTCAGAAGACTCCCATGTATCCCAGAGAAAGAGCCTGCCTTAGTATCCCCACTTCTCCAGCCACTGACCAAAAACACATGCCTTGGGAGAACTCGGCAATGGTATCAGGACACAGCACATTGGGCCATAGGTCAGTTATGTTCTCTGCAGTTGGAAATCTGAGAGGAAAGTTCATGGCCATTGGCATTGCCAAATGGTGATTCTCTAATTCTTTTATTTCTTCTACATTTCTTGGTTGGCATTCTAAGAATTTTCCCCTTACCCCATTTATTTACTTATTTATTTATATCCACACGGACTCATGTATTCTATTTTATTTAAAGGGTTGTAATCCATCTGTATCATTATATATTTTGATGATCAAATTTTTCTAGATTTGGCTGATGAGAACCCCTTCAAGCTGGCTCCTAGATTCTCGACATATCCTCATAATACTTCTTTACTTTCTAGACAAAATGTTTCAGACTCTCCTATTCTTTATATGCCCTGGCCCTGGAATCAGCCATTTCTCCAAATACCTTGGGTCCTTGTTAGCATTTAGAAACCCAAATCTAGGTGGTTCATTGTGCTCATTGCTACTAAGGTGTCATTGTGTCATTGCTTCTAGGCTCTCTTACTGTTCAGAGTTAGAAAACACACACACACACACACACACACACATCCATGGATGCATACTTTATTTATTTATTTATTTATTTTAATTTTTTATTGTTATGTTAATCCCCATACATTACATCATTAGTTTTATATATAGTGTTCCATGATTCATTGTTTGTGCATAACACCCAGTGCTCCATGCAGAACGTGCCCTCCTCAATACCCATCACCAGGCTAACCCATCCTCCCACCCCCCTCCCCTCTAGAACCCTCAGTTTGTTTTTCAGAGTCCATCGTCTCTCATGGTTCTTCTCCCCCTCCGATTTCCCCCCCTTCATTCTTCCCCTCCTGCTACATTCTTCTTCTTCTTTTTTTCTTTCTTAACATATATTGCATTATTTGTTTCAGAGGTACAGATCTGAGATTCAACAGTCTTGCACAATTCACAGCGCTTACCAGAACATATACCCTCCCCAGTGTCCATCACCCAGTCACCCCATCCCTCCCACCCCACCCCCCACTCCAGCAACCCTCAGTTTGTTTCCTGAGATTAAGAATTCCTCATATCAGTGAGGTCATATGATACATGTCTTTCTCTGTTTGACTTATTTCGCTCAGCATAATACCCTCCAGTTCCATCCACGTCGTTGCAAATGGCAAGATCTCATTCCTTTTGATGGCTGCATAATATTCCATTGTATATATATACCACATCTTCTTTATCCATTCATCTGTCGATGGACATCTTGGCTCTTTCCACAGTTTGGCTATTGTGGACATTGCTGCTGTAAACATCGGGGTGCACGTACCCTTTCGGGTCCCTACTTTTGTATCTTTGAGGTAAATACCCAGGAGTGCAATTGCTGGATCATATGGTAGCTCTATTTTCAACTTTTTGAGGAACCTCCATACTGTTTTCCAGAGTGGCTGCACCAGCTTGCATTCCCACCAACAGTGTAGGAGGGTTCCCCTTTCTCCGCATCCCCGCCAACATCTGTCGTTTCCTGACTTGTTAATTTTAGCCATTCTGACTGGTGTGAGGTGGTATCTCATTGAGGTTTTGATTTGGATTTCCCTGATGCCGAGCGATATTGAACACTTTTTCATGTGTCTGTTGGCCATTTGGATGTCTTCTTTGGAAAAATGTCTGTTCATGTCTTCTGCCCATTTCTTGATTGGATTCTTTGTTCTTTTGGTGTTGAGTTTGATGAGTTCTTTATAGATTTTGGATACTAGCCCTTTATCTGATATGTCATTTGCAAATATCTTCTCCCATTCTGTCAGTTTGGATGCATACTTTAAAACCATGCATTCACACCAATACCTTTAATTTCCATTCAACACCTCAAGGTTCTTTCTAGGCTTCCTTCTCTCCATATTTGTGAGTCCTTTTTCCAACAGTGAGAGTGGCAAACCTGGCTTCTGTAATTCTTAATCTATTCAATATTTGCCCAATCCTTCTCTATATAACCAAACTTCTGATCACACTGCCCACCTTCTTAGCTTTGACACCTCCTCAGCCCTGAGCCCTAACACTTGTTCTTCAGCCCCTGCCTCTTTGTCCCTGGCCATGCCATTGTCTCCAAAGGAAGAAAAAGGAAGGGAAAGGGAAGGGAGGGGAGCAGAGGAGAGGGGAAGAAAGAAGTACCACTGGTAGTCACTAAAATGTCCCAGGTGATGCTAATGAGTAGTCAGGGCAAAGAAGCAAAGTAGGAGAGAACAGGTAAGATATTAAACTTCAATAGAAACACTTCACAATTGTAGAGGGATTTAGAATTTACAAAGTTTTTTTGCATATATTATCTTACTAAAGTTTTGTAATCATCTTCTGAGGTAAGAAGTATACCCAGATGAGGAAACAAAGGAAACAGAGAATTGCCCTAAGTAGAATAATTCTGAAAGTTACCTAAAAGGAGAGTCAGACAATCTTGGGATCAGAAGACCTAGATTTAAGCCCATAATGTTGTCTATTATGCTTTAACTACATTTTCTTTAAATTGGGTGTGTGAAGCCTTTGTGAGTTGAGAAAAGAAAGATCTTTTTTTAAAGTAGAATCTTTATCAGATTTCTAAAAATCACATCAAAGAGGAAGTCATCTATTCTATATAGTGTGAAGACTAAGTTCACTCCAGCCACTGGTTAATGATATAACACGGGTGAGTGTCTAGGCAACATGCTTACTGGCAGACTGACCAACTTCAAATACAAGAATTCATAGGTTACATGGAAGGAAAATGTCCCACCCTTGATACGGTTGAATAGTGGGTCTTCAAACACACTGTAATATCAAATAGTTAGGACACACCATAGGAAAGCAAGTTCTATATATATTTCTCACAGAAATTATGTGACTTGATTAATGTCCTCTAAGACTGTTGACTTCTCTTTCTACCAAATAAATAAGCTTCTTTTGGTTTTCTGGGTCACTCACCTCTTGACCATTCCAGGTCATACCCCTCAGGGTTAGAAGATAAAGAAGTTGGAAAGAAAATCATTTTAGAAAACTGATGTTAGAAATAAAAATGTATGAATATGGCTTATGTGTGTCACAAGCAAGTATTCTTGCCCATGGTTCTTCTAATTTATAGACCTCATGAGGCCCTTCGGAAAACCCCAGGAGAAATGTCCATTCTGAGTACAGATTCCCTAAGGAGTCTTGCTGCTGTTACATATATTTTAAAATGGCATCCCCCATATTTATTTTTTATCTCATTGGATTAAAGACTCACTAATTAGGCCCCTTAAAGATATTATGAATGAAACTAAAATATGGACATTTTAGGAAGATAACCAACTCTGTGAAAATGAAATTACAATTTAGTAAAAACAATGTCTATACCCCAGCAAATGCTGTTCTTATTTCAAACAATCTTACAGAGCAAAACCCTAGCAAAACAAAAAGTATTTGGACAGTTTTCTCATTTTTTAAATGAATTTTTATTTTGAGATAATTATAGATTCACATATAGTTATAAGAAATAAGAGAAATTCCATTTATTCTTCACTTAGTTTCCCCCAATGGAAACATCTTGTAAAACTATATTACAGTTAGTATGATTATTACAACCAGTATATTGACATTGATACAATCAAGATATAGAACAGTTCCATTACCACAAGGATCCCTGGTGTTGTTCTTTTATAGCTACACCCACTTCCCTTTTCCCCCAACCCCCCAACCCCTAGAAACTACCAATCCATTCTCCATTTCTATAATTTTGTCATTTCAAGAATATTATATAAATGGAATCATACAATCCATAAACTTTTAGAATTGGCTTTTTCACTCAACGTAATTCTCTGGATATTTATCTAGGTACACAGTTGTGTGTATAAATAGTTCATTCTTTTTATACAACTGAATAGTATTCCAGACACTCTCTGACCATCCACTCATTGAAGGACATCTGGATTGATTCCAATTTGATGTTGTCATTGTTTTTTATTTTAGCTATTCTGATATGTATGTAGTAATATTTCACTGCAGTTTTTATTTGCATTTCCCTAATCATTGATGATATAGATAGATAGATGATAGATAGATAGATAGATAATATAGATAGATAGATAGATAGATAGATAGATAGATAGATAGATGATAGATAGATAGACAGATAGATAGATCTGTATCATCTTGGTAAGATATTTCTTCAGGTCTTTTGCCCATGTTCTAATTGGATTGTTTGCTTCTTTATTGTTGAGTGTGGGGTGTTTTTTATATATTCTAGATATTAGTCCTTTGTCAGATATGTGATTTACAAATATTTTTACACATTGTGTACTGTAACTTTTCATCCTCTTACAGCCTTTAAAAGAGCAAAAACTTTTAATTTTGGTGAAGTTTAATTTATTAATTTTTCCCTTAATGGGTTATGTTTTTAGTGTCAAGTCTAAAAAATCTTTGCCTAGCCGTAGACTGCCAAAGATTTTCCCTTTTTTTTCAAAAAGTTTTACAGTTCTACATTTTACATTTAAGTCCATGATTCATTTTGAGCTAATTTTTTGAACAATTTTTTAATTGATTTTAGATTTATTTTAATTAAATTTAATTTTCAGATAATACATTCATATAGTTCAGAAATTAGAACAAAATAAAAATTTATAAATTGAGAAGTTTCACATCTAACTATAACCTTGTTCACCGCTTCACTGCCTGCTTCCATAGAGCACTGTTTCTTATGTGTCCTTCCAGGTTTTTTAAGGCAAAGATCAACAAATGCAAATATGTCATCTTATTTGCCCAGTTTGAATTAATTTTTGTATAAGGTGTAAGATGTACATTACTGCCTCATTCATTCATTCATTTATTAAGTTAGTTAGTTACTTAGTTACCAATGGATTTCCAATTGTTTCATTTGTTGAAAATGCTATCTTTTTACGTTGAATTGCTTGTGCGCCTTTGTGAAAAATCAGTCGGACTTATTTTTGTGAGTCTGTTTATGGGTTGTCTATTCTGTTTTGTTTGATCTATGTGATTATCTCTCTGCTAAATATACACAGTCTTGAATATTATAAGTTTATAATAAGCCTTGAATTTGGGTAGACTGATTCTTTCTACTGTATTCTTCCGTTTTAAATTGCCTCAGCTATTCTAATTCCTTTGCATGCTTATATAAATCTTAGAAAAACTTCATTTGTATCTATAAAAATTTTGCTGGGATTTTGAAAGGAATTACATTAAACCTGTGTATCAGTTTGAAGATAATTGGTGTCTTTACTATGTTGACTCTTCCAATCCATGAGCATAATATGTCTCTTGATTTATTTAGGTTTTCTTTGACTTCTTTCATCAGTGCTGTGTAGGTTTCAGCATACAAGCTCTATAGATATTTAGCTAGATTATATAAGTATCTCATATTTTGAGTAGTTGTAAATGGTATTATATTTCTAAATTTTGTGTGCATATATTCATTGCTAATACATAGGAATATAATTGATTCTTATAAGTTTATCTTCTATCATCCAACCTTACTGAACTCAGTTATGAGTTCTAGGAAGTTTTTAAATATATTTCTTGGAATTTTCTATGTAGACATTTATGCCACCTGCAAAAAGGACAGTTTTACTTCTTCCTTTCTGATCTACATCTTTTATTTCCTTTTTTTTTTTTTGTCCTACTACATTGAATACATCTTGAATAAGAGAGATGAAAGCAGACATCCTTTCCTTGCCTTGTTACCAATCTTAGGGGGAAAACATTCAGTGTTTCCTTATTAAGTCTCTCATCATCAAATATAATGTTAGCTGTAGGTTTTCTTCAGATGCTCTTTAACAAGTTGAAGAAGTTCCTCTTTATTACTATTTTTCTAAGGTCTTTTTAAAAAATAATGAATGGATACTGAATTTTATCAAATGCTTTATCTATAATGATTGATATTATCATGTGACTTATTTCTTAACCTGTTATTATGGTAGATTACACTGATTGGTTTTTTATTATTTTATTTTATTTTATTTTATTTTATTTTTTTAAAGATTTAATTTATTTATTTGACAGAGAGAGACACAGTGAGAGAGGGAACACAAGCAGGGGGAGTGGGAGAGGGAGAAGCAGGCTTCCCGCCTAAGAGGGAGCCCGATGCGGGGCTCGATCCCAGGACCCTGGGATCATGACCTGAGCTGAGGGCAGCTGCTTAATGACTGAGCCACCCAGGCGCTCCCTGACTGGTTTTTTAATATTGAACCAGCCAGGTACACTCTCCCTTGGTCATGGGGTATAATTCTTTTTATGTATTACTGAATTCTTTTCTTTTCTTTCTTTCTTTTTTTTTTTTTTTTGAGAGCGAGAGAGAGCACACATGTGCGAGTGGTGGGGGCAATGGGGCAGAAGGAGAGGGAAAATCTTAAGCAGACTCCACGTCCAATGGAGCCCGATGTGTGGCCTGATTTCACAACCCTGAGATCATGACCCAAGCTGAAATCAAGAGTCGGACACTTAATCAACTGAGACACCCAGGCACCTCTGTATTAGTGAATTCTATTTGCCAATATTTCGTTAAGGGTTTTTGCATCTATATTCACTAAGGATATTGATCTATTGTTTTCTTTTTCTGTACTGTTTTTTCTGGTTTTGGTATCAGAGTAATACTGGCTTGAAAAAATTCATTGGGAAGTCCTCCATCTTATTCTATTTCTACAAGATACTGTGTAGAATTGGGCCTAATTCTTTAAATGCTCAGTAGTGTTCTCCAGTGAAAGCATCTGGGCCTTTATATCCTTTTGAGGGGAACTTTTACTTATGAATTCAATTTTCTTAATAGTTACAGGGCTATTCAAATTATTTTATATTGAATGAGTTTTAGTAGTTCATCTTTTTCAGGGAATTGGTCCATTTCATCTAAGCTGTCAAATTTTTGGTGTCTTTAGAATTGTTAGTAGTATTCCCTTATCTTTTCGATATCTGCAAGGTTTGTACCATTATCTTCTGTTTATTCCTGTTATTGTTGATTTGTATATTCTCTTGTTTTTCTTTGTTAGTCTTGTTACAGTTTCACCAATTTTATTGATCTTTTCAAAAAACCAACTCTTTGTTTTATTGATTTTTTTCTATTCTCTTTTTATAACATTAATTTCTACTTTTTATTGTTTTCTTTCTTCTGCATGCTTTAGGTTTATTTTACTCTTCTTTATCTAGATTCTTGAGATAGAGGTTTGGATTATTAATTTGAGGCATTTTTCTTTTCTAAAGTATGTATTTAGTGCTAAGTCACCTGTGTCCCACAAATTTTTATAAGTTTTATTTTCATTTCATTTAGTTCAATATATTTTTAAATTTTCTTTGAGACTCTTCTTTGACTCATGGATTATTTAGAAGGGTGTGGTTTAGTTTCTGAGTGTTTAGTGGTTTTCTATTATCTTTCTGTTATTGACTTCTAGTTGAGTCTATTAAGGTCAAAGAACACATTCTGATTTCACTTCTTTTAAATTTGTTGAGATTTGTATTATGACCTAGAGTATTGTCTATCTTGGTATACGTTTTGTAAACATTTGCAACAAATCTGTATTGTGCTGATGTTGGGTGGAGTGTTTTATAAATGTCATCACCTATTGGTTGAAGATGTTGTTAGTTCTTATACATCCCTGATGATTTTCTGCCAAGTTGCTTTATCAATTGTTGCAAGACAGGTGTTGAAGTCCCCAAATGTAATTGTGGATTTGTCTATTATGCTATTCAGTTCCATCAGTTACTACTTCATGTGCTTTGCAGCTCTGTTGTTTAGTGCATACACATTAAAGATTGCTATATTTTCTTGGTGGATTGACCCCTTTAGTCATTATATAATATTCTTCTCTGTTTCTGAATTTTTTAATTTTTTTGCTCTGAAGTCCACTGTGTATATTAGTATAGCCATTCCTGCTTTCTTTTGATTGTTTGCATAATATATCTTATTTCTCTATTTATTCTAACCTGCCTATATTGTTATATTTGAAGTAAATTTAGAATAGATAGCACATGGTTGGGTCATGTGTTTTAATCCACACAGCCAATATCTGTCTTTTAATTGGTGTATTTAAACCATTTACATTTAGTGTAATCATTGATATGTTGTTAGAGCTTAAATCTGCCAGTTATAATCTCTTCTAGAGGAATATTCTTATTAGCTCTTTTGTAAATGCAGATATTTCTGTAGTTCTGTGAAGGGATACATTCTACCTTGTATCAGTCAGAGTTCTAGGAAGATTTCTTATGGCTAGGAAATTTATTTTAGGAAATTGGTTCACATGATTATGGGGACTGGCAAGTCTGAAATCTGTAATGCAGACCAGCAGACTGGAAGCTCAGGCAGGAATTAATGCTCTTGTCTTGAGACAGATTTCTTTTTCTTCAGGAAATGTCAGGTTTTGCTCTCAAAGCCTTTAGCTGATTAGATGAGGTACCACCCACATTATCAAGGGTAATCAACTTTATTTAAAGAGAACGAATTGTAGATATTAACCATATCTACAAAATACCTTTGCAACCAACACTTGGATTAGTGTTTGATTAAATAACTGGATACTATAGCCTAGTCAAGTTGACACATAAAGCTAAATATCACATACTTTATTCCCCCCCTACACTCCCTTTTTTTTTCTACTTAGATAAGTGTGAAAGCTTTTTAAGAGGTGAAATTACATCCTTGCTGGTTGTTTTCCTGTTCAACTAAAACATAGCAAGCTATTGAATCATGACAGTCTTTGACACTCTTTGATGTATCAACCTAATATTCCATAAACTGATGGGATGGGGGCAGTGGTTAAAATCTATAATGTGAAGCATAACTGAATGGTAATTTGGAATCTCAATCTTGCATTTGACATGTCTCAAGCATTTTAAATGACTTATTTTCTCTATCCAAGCTTTTTTAGTACAATTGTTTTGTGAAGAAAACTGCTCCCTGATTCTGGCTCTCCCAGTCGGAATCAAGTGCTATCTGTTGTATCTTTTGTGGAAGTATAGTAATGCTTTTCCAACAACTTTATTAGTTTGCTGTAACAAATTGGAGACTTGTAAGTATGTGATGTGCATCATATGAAATCGTGAATTAGTGGGACCTTAGAGTAAACAACTTGTCAATATTTGAAAATACTGGTTATTAGTAGCCTTTTATAAGGAAAATTTTCCTCCAAATTTAAGCTGGAAAGCAACAGAGGTAGTTGTTTGGAAAAGTATTACAACTCCGTGACTTTTGGGATTCTAGTACTGGCAGTATGAATTACGTGTGTATTGTTCACAAGGTCTTTATATTGATAAGCAAACAAAAAACCCATCTCAATTATGAAAGAAGAAAATGCTCCTATAAGTTAATCATTTCATTAGGGGAGGTAAGACCTTCCCATTGGAAGCAATTAAATAGTTCAAGAAAAATAAGTCACTAAGAACAAAATGTAGGCTCTGAAAGTAAGAGAAGCTACAAGACGGTGTAGGTGAGAGGAGATTTGGGAAGCCTGAAGGTGAGAGAGGGACACAGGTCCTATTGCCAGAGACCTTGCAGTTGCACAGACTCAGAGGAGGTGGAGCCTGAGTGAGGATTGGAAGAAAGGGTAGCAGGGTTTGTGTGGGCTGACAGTGGAAAGAAGGCATCTGAGCAGGGACTTACAGCATGGTGAAAGCGTGGAGGAAGAGTGGTGGGTAGGCAGTGAGGGGCTGTGGAACAGAAGGTGTGGAAAGGCAAAGAGGCAGGGGCCGCTAGAGGAGAAGGACACCACCCAGGTGACCTGACGTGGGATTCCTGGGAGGCCTGATCCCACCCCATGTTCCTCCACCCACATTTCACCAAGCCTCAGGGTCACCAGTGGTGGTGCACTCTAACCCAGTGAGGATTCTCTGTTCTTCCCAATATCCCAGTAAGACTGCAAATAGTCCTTGCAGAAGGAACACTGCTAATATCTCACCCTGGATATTTTCTGACAGAAGCCTCAAGGCGTTCTTGGGTGGAGGTGGAGCTAGGATGAGAGTGGGAAATTTCAATCTTCCCGAGCTGGTGCTTGCTCCACAGGCTTGGCAGTGGGAAGCACTGAGACTCTAGGGTGGAGAGACAGAAATGGGCAAGTTGTGACGAAGCAGCACAACCTACATGCAGTTGGAGCAAAGACTAGGGGTAGGAACCACTGTGCATGGAATATTCTACTAGGAGCTAAGCGCCTGAGGTGTGGGAGGGCTGCCATGAATACTGGTTGAGCGGATGAATAGTGACCAGTTCAGGGCAGGTAAACTGGAAAGCAAGCAGTTTGCCCTAAACGACCTTGTCACTCTAACCTGGGCATGTGATTTTTTTTAGGTTCAGCCCCTTTTGAGGATCTGATCAAGTTTATGGGTTTCCCAACTCAGAAAAAATGCCCATTTGCAAATACAATCAATTTCAGAGGATTAAGAGTTTCCCTTTTCCCCCAGGGAACAACAGACCATGAAACACTCCCAATCATCTTCAAGGATCTAAAGGAATGTTATGAGGAAGAGGGACTTTTCTCTACCACTCCCCTAGGGAAACACTGGGACAAGGAGATGGATTTGGGCCTTGGAGATGGATTTGGGCCTTATATGTATATTCAGGTGTCAATTGCTCCATCACATTTAGGGAAAGCTGGAAATCTGGTCTCCTTCCCTTCCCAAGGGCATATAAGATTCCTGGGGGTTTAAGGGTGCTTCATCCTGCCACATCTCTTGGAAGTCATCTAGGCTGCCCATGGAGCTGGTCCTGCATTGCCTGCCTGGCCCTCTGATTCTAGTTGGAGATACACACCTGTCTGGCTTCCAGCCAGGCCAGAGTGGTTCCTCGAAGTCTCTCTGCTTGTCTGGTAGCTCCATCCACCCCGGGCCAGGCTCAGCCCTAGGAGATCCTCACCTGGACCCATGGACCCTGGCGCTCTCTGCCCAGCTCTTCACAGCCATCCCCACCTGAGGATGTGCCACCTCAGAGGGGTTGCCTTTGAGGGGGTCAGGTCCCTAAAGAACTGACAGCCCACCACCCCATCTCTGAATATCCAACTACCCCCTTCCAGCTTGGAAATTCCTGTTTCAACCTTCTCTATCCCATTCCTTTCTCTTCTGGAAAAATCCAGCTCACTCCTGTATCAGTCAGGGTTCTCCAGAGAAAGAGAATCAAATATATCATATATATATTCATTTTAAGGAATTGGCTCCTGTGGTTATGGAGGCTGACAAGTCCCAAGATCTACAGTCTGCAAGCTGGAGGCCCAGGAGAGCTGATGTTAGTTCCAGTCCAAGTTCAAGTCTGGAGGCAGGAGAAGGCTGATGTCCCAGCTCAGGACTGTCAAGCAGAGAGTGAATTCTCCCTTACACAGCTTTTTGTTCTACTCAGGCCTTCCTTGGGTTGGATGATTGGGGAAGGCAATCTGCTTTACTCAGACTACTGATTCAAATGTTAATCTCCAGAAACACCCTCACAGACACCCTGAATAATCAAATATCTGGGCCCCCTGGGATCCAGTCAAGTTGACACAGACAGTTATAACCATCACACTCCTCTTCAAAGGCTGTAGGGGTGAATTACAAGGAAGGGGAAATATCCACTCTGTTACAAAAGTCTAAAGCAGTCTGAACCAAGCTCATGGTCATTTCTCAATGGGCTGTTGCACCACATTGGATTGTTAACAAACCACTTGCTGCTTATCAAGTAAGCTTGGGTCACAAGAGAAGTCTGTCGGGGGAAATGGAGCTGTGGGATGGAAGAAAAAAAGGGAGAGGGGGTCAGAAACATGGCTTTTGAGAGTGATACCCCAGACCCAGATTTCCTCTGCATCTCGCTTGTGCATGGGCCTGTTTGCTCTGCCAGTTTGTCCCAGTGAGCTGGAAAACCTAATCTGGGCCAGCAACCTCCTTTCTGCTTCCTTTACCAGGAACCAAGATTCTGGGGGGAGTTTTGGTGATGACAGTGCTTCTCACACTCGGCTGCGCATGGAACTCATCTAGAGTGTGAAAAAACAGACTGATTCCAAAAGTACTGTAACAATGTTAAATTTATTACAGTTAATAACGGTACTGTAATTATATAGAAGAATGTCCCCATTCTTAGGAAGTCCATATCAAGGTATTTAGGGGCAAAGGGCCAGAAAAAAATTTTAATAGTGTGTGTATGTGTGTGTGTAGAGAGAGAGAGAGAGAGAAATGATAAAGCAAATAGGTTAAAATGTTCACAGTAGATGTAAAGGGCATATGGGTATTCTTTTTATTAGTCTTATTCTTGCAACTTGTCCATAAGTTTGAAATTATTTCCAAATAAAAGTCTAAAAAGACTTTTTTAATAATCCCATTCCCCAGTTCCACCCCACCCTCTCACCCCAGTTCTGGTGTAATTGGTCTGGGTCTTGTTTGTTTTTTTAGACCCCAGGGTGACTCCACAGTGCCCTACGGCGGGGTGGCTGAGAGGTGCCCCCCTCCCTCTGCAGGCGCCTAGGCTCAGTGCCCCATGAACCTGTCTTTAGCCTGGCCAATCAGTGTTTTAGCTCAAGGTAGCTTGGGGCCTACTGGGGAAAGGGACCCATTTGTAAGTAAGCATGCTCTTTAGAGACCTTGCTGTATGGGGGTGGGCAGCTGTAGCTGCTGAATATTTATTACCTTCTCATTTCTTGCAGGGCTGACACAGTGTGTGACCGCTGCCAGTTTCTAACTGCTCAGCTGTTTGGGCTGCTTTCGTCAGAGGTGGCTTGTTTGCTGGAAAGCCCTACCAGAGGGCCCAGTGATTATTTAACTCTTGTGACACCACTGGGTGGGGTCTGCAGGCCGGGGGAGGAGAAGGGGCAAGAGTATGGAGGGATCTGCCTTTCTCCTCTTGGACAGCGGTTGAGAATGAGCTGGGGGAACAGGAGACTGAGCTCAGGTGATGACTGAAGAAGCCCCAGGGGGACCCATGCTCCATGCATGCTTTAGCGGAGAGCTGACTTGTCCTTCTTTCCGCTTTCAATTATCAGAAGTGCAGCCTTGTCTAGTCTATCCATCACATCCTTTCACCTGTCCCTGGAGACCAGCGACATGCATTTGTGAAGTGAGAAGGGCGGTCTGGGGCTGCATAATAGAGCCTTCCTCTGGGCACCATTAGAAGCCCTTAGAGGTAGCTCACCCGGAGCTCGTTAACGCCTCTTAAAATCATGGCTACAAGCTGTAGCTGACTCACGCTCCATGTGTGGTCCTCTAAGAGCTGCCGGATCTTTGTTGGCCATGTGTCTTCCTCATCTTCTCAATGCTGTATTTGCATGATTTGACTTGTGTGTCTACGCAGACTGGGAGGCATTGTCTTTATAGGACTGACTCTCTCTGCTCTGTACCCTGAAGCAGGTTCTAGGACCCAGCAGGTGGCAGGTCAGGATTATAGAGGGTGGGGAGGCCCTGTTTCTATTTCATCTTTGTATATGCCTCCCCTCCATAGAATAGGAACCCAGTAATAAACTATATTGGGACCAGGGCAAACTGGAGGGAGGGGAGTCACCTCAACCAGATATCAGGAGAGAACAGAGAGGTCAGGGCAGACTCAGGAGCAGAGCAGCAAGTCGGGTTGGGGTGGGCAAAATGGCGGTAGGAACGAATGGGTCCAAACAGTGTGAGGCAGAGCGTTGTATCCTCACTAATCAAGCAACGGCCAAAGGTGCCCAGGACCACCTCCAGCAAAGCAGGGTTTGGCACTGTGAGGAATGCAAAGACAAATTGAACATTAAGGTGCTCACATGGGACTTCAGAGCAGCAGGCTAGGAATGGGCCAGGATTAAATGAGGTATGGGGTGGGGGCTGGGGCTCTCCATCTTAGATGGCATCCCAGAGGAGGTGGCATTTGGGTTGGGCTGCAATAGTGAAGCGGGATCTTGACTCTTGCAGAAGAAAAGCTCTAGACTTCATGAAGGAGACCTGGACTGAATCTCCTGGACTAGCTGGTAGAATTGGCATAAGAGGCTTCTGCCTCTTTACCTAGAAAGTGACTTTCCAGGATGATAGTTTTAATAGATCTGGGGCTCTTGCTGCTACTAAAGCACCTTCTTTTGACTCCTCCTCAGGCTCCACTCAAATGCAGGCCCTCAAGTGCTCGGTAGGGGGAAGGGAAGAATTGGCCCAGGTCCCTAATGCCTTGCAAGGACACACTGCAGGCCAGCGGATGAGGTGGACTTTTAGGAGGCAGCTCAGCAGTCTGGCTTTATGGAGATTATCTCAGATCTGGGTCTCATGGGCAAAGCAGCTGCTGGGTTGCATTGGCTCTGGACAGGCTGAGGATAAACAAGATCATCCCCAAAGCTCAGGAGGCCACGGTTATCCCAAGCAAATCTTTGAAGGCCTCATTTTGCTTCTCCAAATTTTCCTTTGACCTTCTCTTTACATTAGAGATGCATTAGAAAGCCCTCTTAACTCAAAACACATTAGCCTCTTTGTTCCTAATTTGGGTCCACAGCTTATATGTTTTGTTGCTTGCATTTCCTAGAGGGTTGAATCTGACCTTATGCCTCATGCCCATTCTATCACTGTAGCAAATGATCTGTTTTGTGGGAATGAAACCCTGAGCCACATCCTTACCCTGGGAGCAGAAGCTGGGACGGGTCAGCCTTCTGAAGCTTTAGCCCTGAGGGAGAGAAGAGGTCTGCACACACCCCTAATAGAAGACGGGGGATGGGACAGGATTGGGTGCTGCAGTGGTGGGGGTGGGGGTGAGGCAAAGGTTTACAGGCTGGATACACACTTCCTATCTCAAGTCCAGTTGCTAAGAACGGAGGTAGAACCATCCCTGCAACTGGGTGGGCACTGGACACAGTGGGATTCCTGGGACCATGACGAAGGAAGGGAGAGGGCAGCAAAGGAGGCTTATCAGTGTCAGGACTGTTTTATAAGACAGGAGAAGCAATAGTTATTCTATGTCCCATGCATTTGGGCACTGGATTATTATTGCCCTGTGCTATGGTCTATAACAGCTTCATTCTTGTTGGCAAGTCGGTAAGCTCCTTCAGGACAAGGGCAAAGAGGTTTTTTTGTTTTGTTTTGTTTTGTTTCTGAACTCCATAGTGCTCAGGAAAGCAGTGAGCCTGTTGCAGGCACCTGATCAAATAATTAAAAAATTACTGGATTAGACCACCTTGAATATGATACACCTCTGACAATTTTTAGAACTTTGCAATAAAGTGTCAGAGCAAGGGGGGAGGGTCTCACAGCTGTCCAAAGCTTGCAAAGAGTGAAACAAAGAGGAGAAAGACCAGAAAAAAAAAAATGTTCTTTTTTTTTCCTCACTCTGGGGTTAGTACTGAGAAGTTACAGTGTCATTTGTTGGTGATTTATTTAAAGACAATATATAGGGGAAAAAATCCCCATCTTGCATCATTTCTCCAAGTCATATATGACTGTTCTTCCTTTCTTCTGATGTGTCCCTGTTGCGCTCTGAATAAAATTCTAGTTTCTTCTCAGTCATGGAAGCAGACAGTGAGTCTTGGACCTGTGCATAGGGTGGGAGTTGGAGGGGCTCCCCTCTCACACGCTTCCTCGGGAAAAGCCATCTCCTGTTACACATCTTATATCTAACTAAATGTCCATTTAGTGCAAGATCAATCTGTCTCCACTTTCCAAAATGGACTGGAATATTTAAAGCAGAGATGCCTCAAAGGAATGGGTAAGGTTGACGGAATGGTCTTAATAAAGTTTCCTTCTCCTCGTTATTTCCCCAAGGCACGGAAACCCAAGCATGGTTTGATCTTGTTTCTCCTGCTATTGATTTTTTTGCTCAGCAGCGTCTTCCTTAGAGAGAATCCCTACTCAATGGAGACAAGGCTGGTTCTTGGTCTGATTTCCTCCTCACTGGCTGGACTGTCCCATCTGGGCAAATATCACCAGGGCAATAGAGCTGCTCTTAGCGAACTTCCTCTGCTCCGTCGTTCTCTGATGTCCTGGAGTCTTTGGTAATGAAGGCAATCATTTTTCAGATCTAGAAACCTAAGCTGCCAGTGCCCAGCTCAGAAGGAGCGGGGAGGAGCAGAGTGAAATTACAACCTGCAGGCAGTTTGCATCTGACTTCTCCAACGGGAAGCACATGCCGTGTAATGAATAATAAAATCATATCCTCGTAATGCTCTTTCTCTCAGGAGCATGGAGCGGTTTGCCAACACGATCATATCAATCCTTACAATATTTACGGAAGGCAGGCACCAGGCTCCCGCATCCCTCCTGGGCTCCTCCAGGCCCCTGCGGCGAGAGCTGGTGGGTTGCTCTGCTCTTCAGCCCTGCTCTGTCAGCAGCCCTTGGCCGAACTTGCCCTTGCCCAGGTCATTGTTAATGCTGCCTTTATGCAAAATACCCTACGTAGGTAGGGACAACGAGGTAATATTAAAATGTCTTGCTTTACCAGTTGAGAAAGAGGAAACAAAATGTTTCCCAGGGATGCAACTCTGAGGGATTGAAGAGTTGCAGACACCAACTCTGTCTCCACCATCTGCTCCTGTGTTCGGGTCTCCTTTGCGCTCAGGCAGGTCCGCCATGTTCTGGGCAGAATCCAGCTGGTGACATGCAATATGTTGCTGGCCTCCAACGTCAGGGGACACTCCCTGGGCATGCAGGCAGCTGACGGCAGTGGCCCCCACAGATCAACAGCAAGGAAATGCCTATTTTCCAGCGAGTTCAAACTAGAGCTTAGTGGTTCTGAAAAATTTTAGTTCCTCTTTTTCTTCGTTTCTCGCTTCCTCCTTTTCTTTCTTGTCCAGTGTCCTTTTGTTCCCAGCCCTTTGCGTTTTAATTGGCCTTCAAGCTCGGCTGGATCTGCCCTCCTTCACTCTCTCTCTCTCTTCTCCTCTTTCCATTTCTCTATCATCATTTTGCCATTCTCGTCTGAGGATATGAGAGGAGAACCAACTCTTTTAGTAACAAGATGACCCAATTTACATTCAGATTTTCAATAGTGTGGTTGCAGTGGCCCTTTCAAATCTTTCTTTATTTGCTGACCCGTTCGAAGTCGCTGATGAGCAAGCAGGTGGCAGGTATAAAGAAAGTGATTCTCCAGACGTCTGATAGTCAGAGCAATTTCTATTTATAACAATGGCTTTGGTCAAGTAGAGTGTGAATGGTGTTTGATTGTAATCATTTTACTTTTCTGACTTAAAAAAGGTGGGTAAAGCTTGGATCAAATCCTCTTAGGATTGCTCAGCCTTCCTGGTCAAGCTGTTTGTTTGTATTTATACTTGTTATCTGGATATATTTTTGGATCAAAGAAATGCCAAATCACAGAAGTTCTAAAATGGAGTTCTTTTAAAAGTTGCTTTCATTTGTTATGTCAATATATCTCAAGTAGTCATTTAAAAAAGAAACTTTTTTCTTCTGTTTTATTGCTACTAGGTACTCGAGCCCTGGTGCTATTACTTCCCCAAACCAGACTCAGGAGGAGAGTTTCAGGAAGCAGGTATCTTGCTGGCCTTGTTTATCTGCAACCCAGCCCTAGCATGGTGCCTGGCACAAAGTCAGGGCTCAATAAACATTTGTTGAGTGAATGAGTGAGCAAGTCAACTGAGCTTGCCATGGAAGGTGTTAGAGGACCATATGCTGGAATCAAGTGCTTCGGAGCATAATTCTCTACCTAGAGCAGAGGAAAGTTTTGCTGAGACAACAGAAGGCCAGAGGAAGTTGAAATCATTGGTCTTGCCCAGATACTTCAACCCATCTACCATTCAAAAAAAACACATTTCTGATTAGTATACTAAAGATTATTGCAACAGTTACTATGTGCCAGATACTATGCAAAATTCTTGGGATACTGAAAAAAAAAAAAAAAAAAAAAGATACTGTCTCTACCCCAAAGAGTTCTTGGGCCAGTAAGGAAAGAATAATTTTTTGAACCAAATGTTATAACCCCATGTATTAAATTTTAGACTGAACCAAATAAATGCTTTATTTTAAAAAAAATCTGATGAAGCAGTCAGTTTGAACTACCATTCTGTGTGTCTGTGTGTCTGTATTCCCTAAGTCTTTGCACTGAAATTACACAATAAAAGCAGACCATTTCTCACCGACAGCACCTGGAGGAAGCACTTTATTTGGATTGAGTCCATATTTCCTTCTTCTCTTTGATTGTTTGTTCTTTGCCCTTTGCTTATCTCAGTATCCTTTCTTCACAGGTACACCTAGAATTTTTGATGGGCACTGTCACCAGTGACCAAGTGACCCTACTCATTTGTATTTGTCCCAGAAGGAGCACATCTCATGAGGACCTTGCCAGGCATACTCCCTGACTCCACTGTTACTCTAGGGGAAAGGTCCCTTCTATAGAATTATCCTTGAGAAACATGCAGGGGCTTTAACTAAAGCATCTAGAGGAGTCTGTTTGCTCTTTGAAAGAGAGATATATACAAAAAGACTTCCAAAGGCCAAAGGAGCCGTAAGACCAGAGGAAAAGACTGACAAGTTCAGCTTGATGAGAAATGGTTTATTAAGGGACTTAGGGTCAGAAGCATGTCTTGGGCACCCTCAAGACCATTAGATCTCCCCAACCCCACATCCCTTAAGGCCTGCTTTTATTGCCCTAGAGGCTGGGTGTATAGCTGAGGGACCACCCAGAAGGAGAATATTTAAGAATAAGTATGTGTCATAGTCATATCTCCAGGGCAAATCAAGGAGATTATGTCCCGAGGGTGTAGTTAAGGGTGTGGTTAAACAAAAGGACAGAATGTGGGAGCTGGGGTCACAGAACGGTCATCATGGCGGATTTGTCCAAGATGGCTAGTCTGGTTCACACACCATCTGTTTAAAAGCACTTTGATCAATGAGCTCATGTACTTGTGCTTTATTTCCAGCTCTGACTACCAATAGTTCTTAGTGGGACCATTTCAGGTCTGGCCCATCAGAGAAACCCAAATTTCTTGGAGATGAATAAGACCTTAGACAGCTAACATCCTGCCTGATGCCGGAACTCTCTCCTCAAAGTTCTGACAGATGGCCACAGAGTTTACGTTCTGGTGAACAACAAAGAGCTCTCTATCCCTGGAGAGTGCTATTTCCGCTACTGAGCACTTTGGTTTGTGAGAAAGCTGTTTTTAGAAATTTGATTCCTTGAATTGAGCTAGAAATCACCTCCTTGCCACTTCCTTCCTTATTTACTTCCTCTGCTCTCCCCTCGACATTTACTCACTCTTTTCTTCTATTCTGTCTTTCCTAAAATAAAACCTATTCATTCCTCCTTCCTCACAACAACTCCTCCTATATTTGAAGACAATTATGTTCCTCAGTTTTCTCCCTTCCAAGCTAAACACTCAGAGCCTCTCACCATTTTATGTCTGGTATTGTTTCTAGGGTCCTTCAGCCCCTACACACACCTTCTCTAGATACATTATTGTATGTTAGGATATGTCTTAAATTGCCATGCCTTGAGTTGGATTTATCTTTCAATTGTCTTTGGACCAACATACTTTGTTACTGTTACTTATTATCTGGACACTATATTTCTTTTTTTTTTTTAAGATTTTATTTGTTTATTTGAGAGAGAGAGAGCATGAGCAGGGGGAGGGGCAAAGGGAGAGGGAGAGAGAGAATCTCAAGCAGGCTCCACGCTGAGCACAGAGCCCAATGTGGGGCTCGATCTCATCACCCTGAGATTATCACCTGAGCTGAAATCAAGAATTGGACATTTAACAGACTGAGCCACCCAGGTGCCCCTCTGGACACTGTGTTAATATTTAATGGAGCTATTATATTAGCTGTTTAAAGCAACCACATCACTCTATTGTATCACATTAAGCTTTTGGCCAAAGAAAAACTCCAGGTATGTTGAAAAGAGGGAATGCAATTAAGCCAGGTCCTCCCATTATGGTATTGTGCAATCAGTTTCTGGACCAATTGTGTTGGTACAACACCACTATGTTAATATAAGAGTATCGTCTTCTTCAAATGTGCCCCAAGCTTGTTTCTGGCTTGTTTCTTGATCCCTTGAGCCCCTCCTTTCCTCCCTTATCTGCTGACTAGAATGCAAGGTTTCCAGCCTCAGGGGTCCCACTTGGACTAAGACAACATCTCTGTTCTTTTAAAATTCTACCAAGTACAAGCACAGACTGTGGGAGAAATTGATTCCCAAGTAAAATTCGTTGGATGGCTAAATGAATGCATTTTATGAAGCTTTTCTATCAACGGTTTCTTCCCAGAATAATGCAAGGTTGTCTTTTAATGCATGAACTCCTTGCATGTTTTATGTTCTATCTCTTTAGATGAATTCATTACAGTCATGGAAAATCTCCATAGTTTCCAGAGGACTTTGAGGAATTTTCTCTTTATAAAGAAAGGGGCTGGGTGACAATGCTTATCATTATAATTTAGTTGTTAGAACTACTCTCTAGCACAAAGGTAGAATATTATCGCTGTAATATGTTGGCATAAAAAAAGATGTAGAGAAAAACCCATTGAACATAATGATAGCCCATGGCACCAGTAATTTATATCAGTATGGCAAGAACTATTTCTTTGAATGCTTTTGTCCTGCTTGAGACCAAACGGGCCTTGGGGATATACTTGCACATTACCTAAATCAACAAATATTTGCTCCAAAAGCGGGGAGGAGGGGCAGATTTTATTGTTCATTCTATAACCATAATTGTCAAGCCACTTCTGTTTTGAAGGCCATGTAGCTTCCAACATCACCACCCCATGCCAGCACCACGGAGTGAGCTGCTATTATGGAATTTTTAGTGAGTCTTGGAGTCTGCTCCAGCTATTGGTGACTCTGAACCCAAAAAGTTTTCAAGGAAATCATGGTAATTGCTGGGTGGAGTAATGTTTGGGCTAATATGATCCTTGCCAGGTTAGAATTGGACTGCCCGTTATTCCCCTTTGATGTCTGGAACTAACATGATGGTTTGCACAATGAGGCCACTTGTCTTTAGAAGTCTGTAAGGGCTGTGCCTTACCTAGTAACTATAGGGGAGCAAGATTTGCCACCCAAAAATGTGTCTCTTTGGCATATGCATTATTTTAGGCTGATTATTTTTAAGAAACAGAAAACTTAAGGAACTTTTTCTTTTTTGCCTCCCTGCTAACTGCCTAAAAGAATTTAGATAAAGGACCTGCTTTAGGAAGGGAGCTATCGTCATAGATGACTATCGTATAATATGAACTGGGTGTGATAGACAGCAGGGAACCTAGCAGGGCCTCTTTAATCTAGTCCTCTCAATGTCCCATTGTTTCTGGATGGCCCAGAAAACATTTGTTTACCAAACATGTATTCTTTCTATTTTTCCTGGGAATTTCTTTCCTTCTTTTTGTAGCCCCAGACACCTACCCCCTTCTCTTTAGTCCAGAATGACACATATACTTTATTTTGCCTGAATGTCTTTGGAATATCTCATATTTATGTGGATTCCCCATATGTACATAATTAAATTCGATTCCCTCCTGTTCATCTGTTTCATGTCAATTTCATTCTTAGACCAGCCAGAAGAACCTTGAAGGATAGAGAAAAAGTTCCCCAACAAAATGAAAAGGCACGGGGGTATTCTCTTAAATAAACAGAGGAGAGGAAACCTTCGGAGAGCAATAAAATGGATATGTCCTAGCTCTCAGAAGAAATCAAAATGGTAAACAGGAAATGAGTTTTCATTTTACTTTCCTTTAGCTATCCAGGCTATTTTAGACCATGGAATGGGAATTTTCAACATCTTGGCCACTTGGGATGGACAAAGTGAGCTTAATTTCCTCATCTATGAAATTTTCCTAAACCTTAGAGCTAAGAAGACATTTATAACATCAAGAGATATTGAATCACTAATGTGGAGTAAGGCTTACACTGGGTGTGGGTCACCATCCCTTATTAAGAAGAAAGCAATGACTTTAGTAAAAATGTAACTCAGCCTCCTGTCCTTCAGTGCCCCTTAGATACTATGGAAATGATTGGGGCGTGCTGAGTTAAGTCTCTAGAAAGGGAAGCTGAGGGAGGGTGTTGGACCCCTGCACTTTGAAACAACTAACCAGACCTCCATGCACTGGGTTCCCACTCTGTCAACTCCAGGTATCCTATGTTCTGGCAAGACAATGCTCATAGAAGTTAAAAGTACACACTTGGAGTCAGTTAGACGTGGGGTCAGATCTCAGCTGTGCCACTTACTAGCTATAAAATAGTGAGCAAGACACTTAAGCCTTCTGGGACTTGTTTTTTTTCTTACTGTAAAATGGTAATAATAATGATATTCCCCAAGTCTGCTGTGTGGAATAAATCAATTGATGGCTGTTAAGTGCTTATCACAGAGCCTGGCACACCATAAATGCTTTCTAAAAAAGCATTAGCTATCATTTTCAAAGTAGGACCTGAGATAAAATATACTTTTGACAGTGTGAAGCTATTCCCCAAAGACCTGAAAGCATTTAGTGAGGTACTACTATGTGCCTAACCCTGCACCACGCATCACGCAATATACAAAGGAAAGAAGATTTTCAGCATCAACAGCTTTGCTCTGGATTTTCTGTTTGCACTGTTCCGATCATTAGGAAATCAAAGGTATAAACAGATGCTCCTTCTCTGGACCATGATGAAATATTCTTAACACGGGTAATTGAAATCTATAAATGAACTTACAATGTCATATTTGTGTTATTAATTTCAAAACTCTCCAATTCATATATATATATATATATATATATATATATATATATATATATATAAATGCTATGGCAAGACAGATCTGACTTTGAATGTTCTCTTCTTTCCCTGATCTTGTCCACTTTCTGGAGACGTACTAAGCTGCCTAGTGAAATGGCATGCTGTGGGGCAGCAGTGAGTAAAAGGAGAAGAAAGGCCCTAAATATTCGACACACCAAATGTTCCTCTCTAGGAGGTTGGAGAGTGTGAGGCTGTAAGAACCAACAGGACCATGGCATACAGATTCCCAAAGGCTCTTGTAACTGTTTGAGAGCTAAAGAAGTCTGGAAGCTTGCAGCAAATTGTGGGTGTTATTTTCAGTTGCTGAGTAAATTATTAAGAGGAACTGAGAAGAGAATTATGCATGAGAGTGGAGGCGAATGGAGGTGCATCCATGCAGGGTATAAGAGAGAAAGAAAGAGAAACAGAGACAGAGAGAGATGGAGAGGTCCCTGCCAGGAACCTGGACCCTTTAGGACATCAGGCCAAAGTGGTTACAGGAGGGACAAGAGAACAAGGGGAGGCAATCCAGGATCTCACTTTCTTTAATACTTCAAGTCTTTTTCTCTAGATCTAGGATATGCTGCAATAGATTCATCTTGAGTTGTAGACACTCCTGTTTTCTGTGGTCATAAACCACTAACCATGAGGATTGCAGAGTGAGGAGGGGTGGACACACACCCTTTGCTATCTTGGCTCTGTCAGCTTGGTGGACAACTCAGCGGCTTATTGCTCCAAGGGACCATGTGGAGCCCTCAGAGAACATGGGACCCTCCTCGCCTGTGCCTGGTCAGTTGGACAGGGACACAGATCTTTGTAAGGCCAAGGCTATAACTTCTGTGCTCAGGATAACAGCTAAGCAGAGAATACTAATAATTTAACCCAGCAACTGAAAATAACACCCATAATTTACTCCCAGCTCCCAGACTTCCCTCAGTTCTCAAAACAATCTCTAGAGCCTCGGGGAATTTCTGAACACCACCGTCTCGGTATTTACCCCTTCCTGCCTGTGAGTCTTCTCACTGAGCTCTCCTCCTGATGGGACCAGGAGAGGTAAGGACACAGAAACCCTGCTTTCCCCCAACAGCTGCCTCCAGCTGCTGCATGGGATTTGGGAGACAGTCCAACCTACAGAAATCTAAGGGCAGGTGACTCTTTGAGGGTAATGCCTGTTTCCTTTCAAGGCAAGCTTCATTTGGACTAAACATTGAGTCCAGATCTAGGGCCAGGTCTCCCCCCGTCAAGACCATGGAGGTGGGAAAATGCAGTGGAAGCTGTGGGCCCAAGAGGGAGAACGTGGCTTGCCAGTCTTTTCTCCAACTGGAAGCTGACCACAATTTTGTCTGGGAGGACGGAGAGGAGAGGTACTCTGAGTCTATCCATGTTGCTTCCTGTGTTGACCGATCCTTATTGAGTACCTGGTTTACAAGCTGGATTAGGAAGTCTGCAGAGTGAACACAGCACTCCTGAATACAGAGAGGTAGAAGAACCGCATCCCCACTGTTCCCCAGACTGAAGCCGAATGCTTGGAGAAATAAGATGTGGGTAGAATGAGTGGTGGCCAGAGCACACTCAGGGGTCCTGACCACAGGGAAAAAAAAAAAAAAAAAGTAAGGGCCACACCAATCTGCAGGGGACAGAGACAATGCTGAATAATTTTGATGAAATCCCTTGTCTCTCCTTAGTCCTATGACAGGCTCCAGGGTAGGCTCACAGTGGTTGCTGCCTACTCCTGGGCCCCCAGTTGCTCCTCCTAATGTCCTTGGTCCCCACACCAGAGTGACCTATCTAGAGCACGCTGAGTCTCCACAATTCATACAATGTGTCATTTAATATAGAAACAAACCCTTGACTGGTCTCTAATATGGCTGACCTGCCCTGGCTCCCTGGGGGTGGGAAAATCAAGTCTCAGCCCTAAGCACACACTCTGTCAAATCCAGCAGGTGCCCCCAACACTCATTCTCTGGACCCTGGGCCCTTTCTCACTCGATGAGGATGGCTTGTCACAAAGGTCTCTTTAAAATGAGTTCACTGAACTTCCTGTGTAAGAACATGATTTTAATATAAGGCAAATGGTCTGTCATTCACCAGGTGCTTCCAGAGAAAGCCTGAGCTCTGCTGAGCACCAAACATGAAGAGGACGTGCCCCTAGACTTGACACCACTCAGGAACTGCCAAGGAGATGGTTGTGGAAAAACATTAACCCAGACACACTAGGAGACGGACCCAGGGTGTTCCACTCCTGAGCACCGGACTTTCCAAGGAGAGGGAGAAGGGCATGGCTACTTCAGGAGCCTGAGCGGCAGGGCTCCAGCCAGCTCTGCTCTCCCAACTCTCCTTGCAGAGTTGCCTCCTTTACAAGCGTGCCCCTGGTGTCAAAGATACCAGTCGTTTCCCCAGAGTGAGACATCCCTTCAAGCCCGTCAGAATGGCTAGTACCAGAAGACAAGAGATAACAAGTGTTGGCGAGGCTGTGGAGAAAAGCCAACCCTTGTGCACTGTTGACGTCACCACCATGGAAAACGGTATGGGTGCTCAAAAAATTAAAAAGAGAATTGTCATATGATCCAGCAATCCCACCTCTGGATATGAAGAAAGGAAATCAAAATCCCAAAGAGATAGCTGCATCCCCTTGTTCACTGCAGCATTATTCACTATAGCCAAGACATGGAAACAACTTAAGTGTCCATCACCAGATGAATGGATATAGAAAATGTGGTATGTATGTATGTATGTATAGATAGATAGATAGATGATAGATAGAATATATATAAATGGATAAAGAAAATGTGTTATGCATATAGGCACCATGGAATATTATTCAGCCATAAGAAGGAAGGAAATCCTGCCACTTACAACAACATGGGTGGACCTTGAGGGCATGATGCTAAGTGAAATAAGTCAGAGAGAGACAAATGCTGTATGATCTCACTTGTATGTGGAATCTGAAGAAAATAAACTCATAAAAACAGAGAATAATTGGTGGGTTGCCAAAGGCAGGTGTTTGGGGTGGGGGAAATGGGTGAAGGGGATCAAAAGGTACAAATTTCTAGTTATTAAAATAAATAGGTTCAGGGGATGTAATGTACAGCATGGTGACTACAATGAATAATACTATAGTGCCTATTTGAAAGTTGCTAAGAAAGATCTTAATAGTTCTCACTACAAAAGTGTAACTATGTGTGGGGATGGATGTTAACTAAGCTTGTTATGGTGATCATTTTACAATATCATATATCAAATCGTTATGTTGTACACCTTACACTTATACAATGTTATATATCCATTATATCTCAATAAAACTGGGGATGGGGGAAGACATGAATAGTTTTCCTAAACACAGTCCCTCAAAGCATCCTAACACATGGGCTAGCTTAAGGGCTTTTCAAAGGTAATTCTTTCTGTGACAACTTTGCCCCCTTCACTGATTCTAAAACCTAGCCATCACGGTAGAAAAGACTCCTGTGTAACCGAGATATGTATAAAGTACTCTGGGAGCATCTCTAGAACGGACTTATTCCTGAAATGTATGTGTGCCTGCTCAGACCCACGTGTGCAGAAGAACAGAGGATGGAAGGGTCTCCAAGAGAAGGTATTGGAGCTGGGGCTTGAAGCAAAGGTCAGGCTTTCCCAGTCAGAAAAGAGAGGAGATGGAAGCGTGTTCTGAAGCTGAGAGCACCTGGCAGGTTGTCAGGAGGAATGGGGTCGCCTTGCTGTGACTCCACAGGAGTCCTGCTCAGGGACGCATCTTCAGCGTGGGAGCTCAGTTAGACGAGGAGGCGCTTGGGAATGCACTTGGTTCAACTATCTTTCCACAGACGAGCCTGCTGAATCCCAGCCAAGGTCAATGAATTTTTTAAGGACAGATGGATTGTTATTGATGGAGAGAGGTACAAAATTATACAAAGCCCTCATGTGAATGAGATGGGCGCAAACTAACACAAGTCTTGCTTAACACCTGTAGTGTTTTGCCTGCCTAAAGCATCACACTTGCTATTGTGTTTATATGAAATAAGAGAACCCGTTAGGGCAAAATGATTTAAGGAGAACTTTCAGAGCTTTGGAGGTGGTCATTTTCAGGGTAACTTACTTGGAATCGACAATACAGAAAGTAGAGAGAAGACATTCCCGGTGGTTAAAGAAAGCTGTCTCCTGAATTTTTATGCTGAGCACCTTTGATTAGAGAAGTAAGTTGTGTCAGAGAAAACATCTGGGTCTATAACTGATTAAAAAAACGTGTAATCTATAAATTCCCTCTTTTCCTGCAACCAAGGAACAGCTCATTGCTTTTGTTAAAAGGCATCCTAGAGGGACGCCTGGATGGCTCAGTCAGTTGAGTGATGGACTCTTGGTTTCCACTCAGGTCATGATCTCAAGGTCGTGAGCCCCGTGCCCGGCTCTGCACTCAGCAGGGAGTCTGCTCAAGATTCTCTCTGCCCCTCCCCCCACTCGTGCATCAATCTTTCTCTAAAATAAATAAATAAGTATTTTTTTAAAAAAAAGGTATCCTGGAAAACTTTCCTCTGAGATGTACACTGAGCATTGATCATCTGCACCCACATGGCACATGATTTGCGTTATTGGGAGATTTTACTTTCCTGGTTTCAGACCCAACTTCTAGAGTAGAAAGTGGGGTCCTAGTCTCAACCCAACTAATGTGACTTCAGAGGTCTTCCAACATTTCCGCCACCTTTCCTGTACGTTGGTAAAAATAAATGGCATCAGCCTTAATGTAGTTTGCCTGAGACCAGAGCCTGGACACCAGAAGGTGAGACATCAGCAAGGTATGCCTTGAAAATGGCTTCCTTTGGTCCAGATTATTACATTATTCTCTAAGAGATTGCTGCTTTCATTGATGGCACTCGTAACTCACTAGCTGGAATCTTTTTAAAGATTTTTTATTTATTTATTTGAGAGAGAAAGAGAGAGAGCATGAGCAGGGGGAGGGAGAGAGGGAGAGGGAGAAGCAGACCCCCCACTGAGCAGGGAGCCTGATGAGGGACTTGATCCCGGGACCTGGAGATCATGACCTAAGCTGAAGGCAGACACTTAAACTGACTGAGCCACCCCAGTGTCCTTAACTGGAATCTTTGAATTCTATGATATATAGGGAATCCAACTGCTGACAATAATAATGTATGACTTCCTGGTGAAGGTAGGGGGAAGAATTAGCTAAAGAAATCCTTAACATCTCTGAGAAGACACTAAAGGGTTTTAAGAGTGTGAGAGAAAAAGACAGGTGACCAGGAAAGGACAGCTAATCACTTACCACGGAAATTCAGAGCTTCCCACTGGTGGGATCACATGTGGGAAGGATTTGATGAAGGCATGGGATAGAACATGGCCAGAGGCAGCCCCAAACAAAGGGCCACAGTGCGAGGCACTTTGCTTTATCACCGCCTTATTTCTTTCTTAAGACTTTCCATGCGAGGTCACAGCCCTTCTTCAGCACCTCTCCAAAGCAGTCTGTCATCCACCCACCCCCAACAGCCTCCTCTCCGTCCCCCATGGCTACACTCAGCCAGCTCCAGGGGACCAGAGCACCCTGCTGGACGTGAAGGCCCCGGGCACAGACTACCCTCGACAAGTTCATGACCAGACTTTCGTTCAGAAAGCCTTCTGCTCCTTCAACAGGGCAAGGGCGTTTCAGTCATACCTATTTATCTTCCCCTTCCTCACAGACAGTAGGAGAGTATACAGCGCAGAGTGTAATTAATATGTATCTGTAGAACACATTTTGTTGAAGAAATGAATAAAGAAACACGGATTGGGTATGGTGTTCAGTTTCCGAGTGGTGACTCACATTTACCTCTTCTACTGGGCTTGAAGATGTTTCTGTTTTCTCTCAGACCCTGAGGCCTGAGGCCCTAAGGCCCACGGTGGAACCACTGTTCCCTCAACCACCTAATTGCTGATACCACAGCTCCCCTGGACCCCAGCCTCGGAATTTCCCTGCACCCCACTCTTCCCTGGAGGTGCTCTGGCAGCCGGCCTTTACCTCCCTCTCATCTGCTTCTGTGTTCCTCACCATCTTTCCATCCCACAGTTCACTTTATTTTTTCTGCTCCTAAGAGTAACACATAGTCACCACTGAACATTTGAAAAATAAAGGAAAATATAATGAAACAAACAAAAACCCTCACTGTTTCCAAAAGGCCCATTTCCTCACCGACTTCTCAGTGCACTGGGCTCCCAAGCTCTCTGCTCCTCCTCCCTCCACCTCTCAGCTCCTAGTCCTCTTTCCTGGAGGGGCTCTCACATTAGCATTTTCAGGTCTCTATCTCTTCAGGGACAAATATTAGCATAAGGATTAGCATATTACCACCCAATTACTTCTCAATCACAAGCAACCCCAACCAGATTGGTGTTATTCTTAATTTGCATAATTTTGGCAAAGGGGTAAGAGGCACAGTGGGAAACTGGTGTTCTAATGTATCTTAAAGTAAACACAACAAAGTCCTGTTCTGAAGAGGTAACATGGTTTGGAAACAAATAAAAAGATAAAATGTAATAGGGGCGCCTGGAGATTTAATAGAGAAAGAAAACCGGCAAGGTTTCCGCAAGGGGTGAGGTCTGTTCTGCCCAGACGGACAGGCACGACCTAGATGAATTCTCGTCACCCCTTCCGGTCTCCTATAATGCAGGAATGGTCTCATACAATGGCTTCAGGAAAACAGCAGAGTTTGCTGAAAGCTCTCTGGTGGCTGAGGGGCCACTTGCCGCTACTATGTTCCCTGTACTTCTTTGTGAAGTTGGCCAGGCAGCCTGCCTAGGTCCAGAGGAGATGCTGAGTAACTCTAGAAGACTCTCCATCCACATCCTCCCGGGATGCTGTGTGGCTCCCAGGATGACGTGTTCTAAATAGCAATTCTGCACAGAACGGGCCTAGGTGAGCTGACACAAGGATGGTCAACGTAACAATAATTGAATGGCTACTGTCCCAGAATGGACATGGTGTTTAATTACCATAAGATCCCAAGAATATATTCTAAACCTACCATATGAGAGGAGCTACACAGCTAGTTACATGAACTCTTTTTAGTATCAGTAAGAAAACAAGACCAAGAAAAGTCCTATTGAGGGATTAGAATCTAGAGGATCAGCAAAATTTCCTCAGAGACAAAATAAATTTTCCAGCATTACATAGGTGTTGAATATCCACAGGTTTTCACTCCCTAATCGGCCTGAAGCAGAATTACACTGAACTATATGCCCAAAGAGAAACCTACTACAGAAAGTATAAGTGAGCCACGTAGATTTCACTAAAGACTGGGTTAGGGGGGTGAAGAGGTTCATAGAGCACAGTGCACAGCATTTCACCCCCAAATTCCTTATTAGACATCTCTCTCCTAGTCTTTGTTCTTGGCATTAAGTATTTCCTCCTTAAACTGTTCATTG
Organism: Halichoerus grypus; assembly: GCF_964656455.1. Classification (NCBI taxonomy): domain Eukaryota; kingdom Metazoa; phylum Chordata; class Mammalia; order Carnivora; family Phocidae; genus Halichoerus; species Halichoerus grypus. Next base: position 70,974,015 of record NC_135715.1, read on the forward strand.
ATTTAACAACCTTCCATTGGGTTCAAACTTGGGTCTAGCGCTGTTGCTGGGAGCTCCTGGTGTTGGGGGGAGCCAGAAACATGAGTGGGTGCAGCCCAGAGGAGATGCAAAGTTGTCGGTCAGGCTAGTAGAGACAAGAGGACGTGTGGGTGTGGAAGGCACGCAGGAGCCGAGGGAGAGGGGGAGCAGCGAGCATGGCTTTGCAGCCAAGTGGTGGCAGTGATAAGAAATAGGCAAGCGCCGCAAAGCAGCTTTGCCTTGGTCTGTAGGAAACAGAAAGCCACCAGAGGACTTATTTATTGTTCTTATTTCCATCTGTATTGTTTGTCCTGGCCTCCATATATTCAGGAAACATACGATCGGCATCCTCCTGCAAAAAACCTGTCTTATGTTTGAAAACAATGATATTTCACTACTTGATTTTTCCCTTTTTAGGTTAAATAGTCGTGATGCTTTAACCTTTCCCCATGGGGCCTCTTATCCATCATGCATGCTCTCTTTTCATTTGTGTCGTTCTTTCTGGATTGTCTCAAGTTTTTCATATCTTTTGAAAAGTGCCATAATCAAGATAGCATGTGGTTTTCTAAGAGTCTACCGGGAAGAATAACAAAATGACTATTTCTCCTTCCCTTGCATGCAATTTTCTTTTTAATGCATTCTAGAATCATGATGGGTTGTTCCCCACCCCCCAACAGTAATGCAATAAAGTTGGCATATTTCCCAGCTTGGGATCAGTGATGAATTCCAGGCCTCTTTCCCCCTATCCTACCTACTAGTCTGCAGCCAACCTTTGCTTGAATCGGCACATTTGGTTCACAGCGTACCCATTTGCATTGAATTGCAATCATTACTACACCTGACCCATTTTGTTCTAATCATCTTCATTTATATTTCTACCTCAAGTCTCTCATAAGTTATGGATCCCTTCGCTTCTACTCCCCCAAAATCTGGTTCTAGAAAATAAGGTGCTGGGTGTCTTCTGCTCATGACTTGAAAAACACATTGACTAATAAAAGTCTTTGAAATAGCTAACAGACAAGTTCTGGGGATTCTTGATTTAATTCACGTGAATTACCAGTGTCAAACCTGATTTCTGATTATGATAGAATTCTCTCTTTTCAGGCTCCCATTCAACACTTTCCATGTCTTAAGGAATGTCTTGCCTCTTGGGTCTTTTCTGATTTGTTGCTGTCGGGATTTCTGGAGTTATTTTGAAACCCGTCAAGGACACGTGACCTCCCAACCTCTTGATTGAGGAGTTTCCGTGATCCCTACCACAACAACTGTTAAGATGCTGCTTTTGCAAGGCGTTTTCTCTTTGTCAATTGAGAAAAATTAATTTCCTTCCTTCCTGGTGTATATTTAGTTTATCTCATTTACCCGTGTTGGGAAACTGTAATGGTGTTATTAAATTAAAGGTTTCACACTGATTTGGAGGTGCTTACTGTGGGGCAGAGTTGCTGGGAGATTTTCCCAGAGACTGATGAGCAAGCTCAGGAGAAATGGAGAGTTAACAGTGATGTGAAGACAGAAATCTGAAGCTTTTTTTGAATGTATAAGCAGCCATTAGGTTAAGAAAATTGGTTTACATGCAAATTTTAACTCCGAATTGAGAATTTCCTATCTCATAAAGTTTAGTTGCTGAGAAACTCAGAAAATAATGCTGCTTTTTTTTTTTTTTTTTTTAATCCTAAAGAGAGAAAGGTGGAGGAGGAAATAGCACACAGGATTTTTTTCCTCTTATTTAGGTAAAAAAAAAATGGTTTAAAGAATGAGAGAGGGTTATGGGAAAAGCTAAAAGATGTGCCCCTGGGAAAATTTCATTCTGTAGAGAGCATATTTAAATAGAACATTAAATTTTTCAAGGAGTTTCTCCATCTGTCTCTCTCATGAGAACCCCGGCAGGTGGCATCAGGAGGCGCAGGCGCCCCGTCCTATCACGGAGGGACTGGAGCAGAGAGGGCCGGGGAAGGCTTGTCTAAGGGCCCAGAGTGAGGTATCGTCCGTACTGCCCTCACTTGGGGCCATTACCCCACCTGTCCCACCTTCCCCAAGGCCCCCCAAGACATTACCTCAATGGGATCCAAGCTGGAGACCCGAAGATCCGTGCGGGTGCAGCAAAGACACTCTACAATGCCCTCAAGCGGGGAAACCACTCCTTGGAGGCTCCTTCTCCTCCAGAACCCCGGCAGCTGATGACACATGGAAGAATGTGATGAGCGAGGCCTGAGGTACGCCGCTGTTAGTGATGCCAGGAGTGAGGCCATGCCTAGAGCTCTGAGCAATGTAATAAAGGATGAGGGAGAAATTGGCAAGACCAGTGGGGGAAGTAGATGACAGATAGGTAAGTGGCTGTTCATGCTTCGTATACCTGACTGACTCATCACCATGTTCATTCATTCATATTTTTCCCCCAACAAAAGTATACTGAGCACCAGCTCTGTGCCCGGTACTGTAGCTAGAGGCTAGGGCACCAAGGGGCATGGGCATGGTCCTGCCCTCTGATGATGCCCAGGGCGTCTTGGAAGGAGAGTGGAGGCAATGACAGTGTGGGTTTGGGCTGGGTCTGTCCTGGTGACATCCTAGCTCTCCCATTCTGAGTCCTCTCTCAAAGCCATCATGTCATTCTTTTGCCCTCATCCTTCATAGATTTGGTTGATGCCCCTTGAACCCCCATGGCACCTTGCCCTGTAGCCCATGCTCCTTTGCGATTCAGCTCTTAAAGAATTTCTTTTGTGATAGAACATCCTCCAAGATATTATAAGGGTAGGAATGATGCTTCCTTCATTGTGGGGAGTTTGCAGATATTTTAATTTTTTGCCCCAAGCCAACTCATAATCACAGATCTAGCTCGCTTTTAATTACTTTCCCCCACAATTTTAGTTGACCCTCAAATCCCTAAAGATAGATCCTTTCTTTCTGGAGACTTTGCATATAGTATTTCCATAATGATTATAAAAACACAGGATGATTCCAGGAGTTTGGGTCTTCCTTTACAGGACGTAAGCCAGGTCAGAAACCAGACTTAAGCCATCCTGCCTACCTGAGGTTAGTAGGACGCAGCAAAGCAACCTCACCGAAAGCATCTCCCCCACTGGCTTTCGACGTCATCCACATCTCCACTCTCAGGTTCATTTTCCACAGTCACTGCGTGAGCAATCCTATGGTTAAAAAAAAATTTTTTTTTGTAATGGAAATGAGAAAATAAAAAGGGGAAAGGAATACATCATAACCAGAATTCCACCACCTGAGCCTTATATAATTATTTCCATGTCATATGTAATTTTACATAGTTTCAGTTTTACTTTTAAGGACCTGCGTGTTCTCCAGTCAGGTTCTGAGTCAGCATCTCAGATTCCAATTTCTTCCCTGCTAATTATTTGCTGTGTGACTTAGGGCGAGTGACTGAACCTCTCTGTGCTTTCCATTGCTTCATCTGTAAAATGAGGGTAACAGCAATACCTACCTCATAGGATGGTTGTGAGGATTAAATGAGTTAGTATAGACAATGAGTTACTTCTTAGCTGGCACGTAGTGAGCACTCCCAAAATGTCAGCTATTATGACAAGGAAAGGCAGGATACCTAGGCAGGGTTGACAAATGAATGTAGCAGCTCAACACACAGATTTCTGTCATTTATCTACGCAGGAACCACTGCTTGAGAGCAGCCCCCTGGCTGAGCATTGTCCTGAGGACCTGGGACACTCGTGAGGAAGGCGAGGGGCAAGGAGGGTGTGGGGGGGTGGCCAGGGTCTGGGCCTGGCTGGGGTGTCTCTCCGCAAGAAGACTCCAGGCAGCGGGTGGGAGGGGGAGACCATGGGGAAAGAGGAACAAAAAAGAAGCGGGGATCGTGAAAGAGGACCAAGGTAGAGGGGGCTGGCTCAGCTTGCTAGGCACCTCTCTGTCCATTGGCCCTAACAACCAGCTCCCATTCCTATTATTGCTCACATTTAGCGGGATTTGGGAGGGTGGGGAAGGTCTGGGCACAGGCAGGATGAGACTGGCACATAGTCCCTGGCTGAGCTGGGCTGAGTAATTAAGGAGGAAAGGAACTCTGGAACCCACCTGGCAGATGTGCTCGTTGTGCTGAGAGAAATTCACAGAACATTCGGTACCATCTGCATTGAGAGCTGGCTGTTTGCCTGATGCATTCCTCACCTAAGAAGGTGAAGTATCAAACTCCCCGGGGCCCCACGCATCTGTCCCAATGTCTGGGTAGCCCTAGGAAAGGGCACACAGGGAACCCCCAAATAGAGCCACAGGCACTTTCAGGAGGCTGGTGAGGAAGCAATCGATCTTCTTCCATTCTCTGCCTAAGAATAAAAGGGTCAAACGAAGCATGCCAGGTCTGAGTTTGTAGACAATGTTAGAAATAAAAAAGAAATATATATATGGAACAAATTTTAAATTCCTGACACAAGGAATAATTGTCAATTTCATACACATAAGGAAGGCCTAGTAGGCAGACCTACCAGATGCCCCCAGGAGCGTTCTCCATCGAGATGCACCCTCCATCTGTCTCTGTCCCTCCAGACGTGAAGGAGATGGAGAACTTCCCTGACACAGCCTAGATCTGTCTTAGCACATGAGGCTCTTACAGAAGTAGCCTGGATCTAGGCTATTTCATGACTACTGTCAATTTTCAGAATGTCTCCTGAGATAGTGACATGTGGTTAGATCACAAAGGGTTGTTGGGGAAATGCTTCAGGGTATGGTTGGAAAAGAGAAAGGGAGAAAAAGAAACACACTCTGGGATGGGGGTGAGGGGAGGTGGGGGAGGTTGGGTAGCTCTGATTTTTAGCCTCAGAAGAAAAAAGGGAAAGGGGAAAAAAATATAGACTCTATAGCTCATCTAAAGCAAGCCAAATTGGATTCTAAATAACAGCACTTAAAGCGGTAAGAACTGTATAATTCAAACTGTTCTCGACACAGAAGTAAAACTATGACATTCAAAGCAGAACATAATTGAGCTAGAATGTGCCACTGTCCATAGGGGGCTAACAAGGTAATGTGGTAATGAAGGTAGGGAAGGCTTTTTAACTGTACTCAGAAAGCTAGAGGATTAAAATACTCCACCGCCCCCTCCCCAAAGAAAAAAAGTCAGAGGAGAAATGAAACAAGAGTGGCAAAATGCTAATAACTGGGTGAGGAGCATATGGTGGGGAGGAGAGTCATTATCTTAGTCTTTCAGTTTCTTGTATGTTTGGAAATACCCCTGATAAAAGTTTTTAAATGATGGGGAGAGCAGAGGAAAGAGAAGAAAAGCTACACTTACGTATTTTATTTGAGAAATTTTGACCTTGTCAGTAGTATTATCTTAAGCAGATTAGAGAAGGGCTAACTCTCTTGGTTAGAGACCAATAATTAATTACAAATGGGACAGAAGGGTAACAAAAATGTTAAGAAGGGGAGAGAATCACAGTGAGCAGGGAAGATTCTAGAGTAGATGGTTGGGGGGCCATGAGCAAGCCTAGAAGGATGCCAGAATCATTCATTCTTTGAGCAAATATTTCCTAAGCACTTCTCTGCGGGGGATATAGCAAGAGCCAAACAGACATTCTGGGGAGGGGCCCCGTGAGAAGAGAGGCCCAGGACTCTGTGAACATTCCATTGAGCCTCTGAGCTGGGTCTGGGGGATCCCAGCTCCTTAATTCAGCCCCCCATTGCTGCTTCTGGTCACTTCTGGATCCTTCTCTCCAGATGCCTGTTCTAACGAGGCAGTTAGAACAGGAGTGAGGAACTGGGTACCAGCCACCAACATCATCTAGCTTCTACTGAGAATCTGAGATCTTCCCCTCCCTTCCTCTTCAAAGGTTCATTACAGCCGACCCACCCAACCTGCCCTAAAAGAACTGGCCAAACCCAGTTCATGGCCCAGAACTTCTGACGTCACAAGCACAGTATTGGAGGAAGCAGAGTCAGCATGCAAGGCATATTGAGTTCAACACCAATCAGAGCTACACACTTTCTGGTAACATTTCACAAGGGCCAGGAAGCTGCCGAAGGAGTATCCAAGCCCTCCCCTCCACACGTTGACCTTCCCTTGGCAAGGGCTCTCTGCCTGGCTGGGGAGGCTGCCTGTACCTGCCCAGGCCCCCCCTCCCCCCAACCTTTCTCTGTGCCCACTGACCGCCCAGCACACTAGCTGTCTGCCAGGAGGCTCTCCTGACTTGGCCGTGCTTCTGTCAATCCTACCTGTGGCTTCCCTATTCAGGGAGCTGTGCTAGAACGGAAACGTGATCAGCTCCCCAAACAGGCCGTTGCAAGAAGGCATCTGTTCCCTGTCTGCTCCTGCTGTGCAAAGGTCCAGCTGAAATGCTCAAATTAGAGCTTGTTAGCCGATTGTTGAAAAACTGCTGCAGGACTCATTTGTAAGCACGATAATGAGAAATCCCAGTAAGGAAAACGTGGTTTTATTTTTAACGCTTCAGAGGTGACATCTCCAAACACCTATACAATCAGTTGCGGGTCAGAAGAGGGAACGAGCAGAGCCTCAGGGCATGGGGGACATGCATTCCCATTAAGTGGGAGGACATGATGCAGAGGGAAAGAGGTTTGGGGACAAACAGCACAGGATGGGGAGAATGCTCAGTTCCCACTGCTCTGTCTCCGACCTCAAGAAGATCTGCGGGACAATGAGTGTGTCAGAACACTACAACCCGTTCCGAGGTTTTGTGAAAAACACCACGGGACACTCCTGCCCTCTTACCTTGAGTGGCACCACTGAATGGTGGGACCCCCCCCACCCCCCAGCGTCCCGTTCTGCCACCGCAGTCTTTTCCGTGACACTGAGCTCAGCGGGTGCAATGTGCTCTGCGATATTTGATCTCCTCGCTTCACTCGTGGCCGGGCCGGCTGTGACTGTGGGCACGTGGGCTTCACAGCTCGACCCCAGCCTAGCTGGCTCACGCCTCCCGTGTCACCCAGGCCCATGGAGCCGCCCCACCAAGGGCCTTTCTGCTCCCCTCTTTGTCCTTCAGGCAGGCAGCTGCCGCACACCAGCAACTTCGTGCCGCATCCTCTCCTGCCTCTGGGCCACTTGCTTGTCCCAGGGAAATGCTGAAGAGGCATCCTGCTCTCCAGCAGAATGGCGCACTCCTCTCTGGAGCCACATTGCGTGATATGCGACAATAATACTCTATACTCACAGGACACCTTTTATCAGAGGAACTCCATGCGCTCCGCAAACATTCCCCAGCATAGCACTTCTGGGGTGGGAGGGATGTGCCAAGTATTACGATCTCAAGTTTTTAGCTGGAGAGACCGAGGCCCAGGGAGGTGGAATGTGGCCAAGGTCTCCTAATGAGTCAGGAGCCAGAAAAGGACCATGGGCTGCTCTCCTGAGGTTTTCATCAGACTCGCCCCTCTCTGAGCTGTCAGAGCCTGCAGCTTCCCAGACCTGGTCCTTCCTCCCTGGTACAGAAGCGTTTCCGTGCTTGCACAGATGTCCCTGTGCCTAGACATGCTGGAAACGTGGCTTTAAAACCCACACATCCTGCTCAGTAGAAACCCAGAAATGTAGGCTGTGCTGTGGCCGGCATTTGCGTCACCACGGTACCTCAATGCTCAGGAGAGACATTTCTACCCAAATCCACACCTTGGGCTGACTTGGGCTGTGGGGGTGGGAAAGTGCTGCAGAACTCTGGGGAAAGAGATTAGTTTGCGGTCCATCTCTCTTATGACACTGAGCGGCTAATCAGACGCCCCGCCCGCCCCGGGTCAGGAAAGTGGCTGGACACAGCCAGTACTGAGGTGGGAGAGACAAGGCTGTGGGGGTGAGGGGGCCTCCAGGGTGCTCAGGGGTTTGTCGGGCACAAGCAGGATCTATCTCTTCAGAAAGAGCAAACCATATCATATGTTCGAACCTCAATACCAATTGCTTTCTTTTCGTTCCAGTATCACTGATAATCAGTACTCCACCGCAGAAGACACAGGGGATGTGGCCCCAGTTTTCACGGCTTAGTGAAGAAAGCATAGGCAGGACACAATGCTAAGCAAAATTGACTTTGGGTGTGGAATGTTCTGTGGCGGGGGGTGGTGGGGGGAGGGATGTAGGATAATTCTATGACTACAAACAGGCTTTGTGTTTCCAGAAGATGACCACATCAGTATGTCCCCCATTCCACAAGTGATAATTGACACTATTTCATAGAGGGGTAGGGTCTGAGGTCTCTCCCCTCAAACCTGAGCAGATACTTGCAATTTCCTCAACCACTAGAATAGGGTGGAAGTGATGGGGTGTGACTTCCAAGACTAGGCATAAGAAGCAATGCAGCTTCCATCTTGGTGCCTTGGACTGCTCCATCCAGCCTCCATCTTTGAAGGACACACAGCAGCAGGGCAGAGAACCCCGCCCCCCATAACAACCACCAGCTTGCTTAGCATGTGAGTGGGCCATCTTAGGAGCAGACTGAATGGCCCGATCCAGTCTTCAGAAGACTGCAGCCCCGGCCAATTCATGACTGCAACCACACAAGGGACCCCAAAGGAGAACTGCCAGGCTGAGTCCTTCCCGAATGCCTGATCAACAGAAGCAGAAACTATTATTTTTTTAAACACTATGTTTTGGGATGATTTGTTATGTAGCATTAGATAACTAAAAACACCATGGAAAGATTCTAAAGAGAAGGGTGCTACGAAAAGGTTTAGGTGGGAAGAATCAAGCAGGCCACTATTTATACAATAGGTTGGAGTGCAGTAAGATTGGGGGCAGGATGACCAGTTATGGAAAATGGCCATAATGGCACCAGTCATACTTCCTCCACCGAGGCATCATAAGCATTCTGTGGAATACAGATGTAAAGTGCCTAACTGGTAGGTTAGAGGCTCGGTACGGAGCAATTCTTAGAACTGTCATCACAAGGCAGGCTAGCAAAAATGAGAAAGCAGGGATAGGCAAGTGGGAGCCATGTTTTCAAGTGGATATATATCCTTCTCTTCCATTTCTATCCTCCCTCCTTTGGACGCCATATCATTTAGAATTAAGTCTGGCCAAAAGAACAGAAAACCCAAAATAACAGTGGCTTAAGTAAGACCTAAATATTTCGGTCTCTCTATCGCCAGAAGGCTAGAGGTAAGCAGTCCAGGGATTGTGTGGTGGGTGACTCTATGGTGACAGAAACCCAGGCTCCTTATGATTTTTGCTTTGACACATGCAGCTTCCATTCCTAAGGTCATCTCTTGGTCTAAAATGGCTACTGGAGTACCATCCATTACATCTGAATTCCAGCCCCTAGGAAGAAGGAAAGGACAAAGAAAATCATGCACCCCCCCCATTTAAGGACACTTACTAGAAGCTGCACACACCAGTTCCACTTGCATCCCATTGAGCAGAACTAAGTCACACGGTCACTATCTGCAAGGGAGGCCAGGAAATGTACATAGTCTTTATCCTGTGCAGCCATATGCACAGTTAAAAACTGGGGGTTCTGTTACGAAGAAGAAGATGGATATTGGAGAAACAAGCAGTTGGCCAAGGATGCCAAATCCCCTCTGTATATCTATGTATCATTGTATATCTATGTATCTAGATACATAGACACATGTATCTCAAGGACTGAAATGCCATGTTTCCAAAGGAAATCTAGGTAGAGATATTTATTAATCAGATTCTCTCTTTCTCATGACTCTGAGATCTTTGGCCACTTTTTCCATTCAAGCCACTGCTGTTCTGACCAATTCTGTATAAGTCGTGACCAACTTCTCAAGAGCTTGAGCATGCCTCCCATCCTTAGACATGCATGAACAATTTCGTAGTACCTCACCTCCAGCCTGGGGCTTCTCTGCTGGGCTCTGTCCTGAGATACCTCGGGACCACATAACATCTACCAGATGCGTGCCACCAGAAGTCAGGGGATGGTTACTGCCTGTGGTGCAAACTTTTGACCGATGGGAGAGGGGACCCGATGGATAAACTCTCCATCTCTCCTCCCTATGGAAGTGCTGTCCTGAGATGCCGTCATTCAAAGGGCATATCAAAAGATGGTCCCTTAAGATCCAATAACCAGTTGAGCTGGACCACAAGCAGGGACCAGCTCGGTTAGGTGCCCTCTTATTGGCTCTCCCTCTTTCCTGCCTCTTCCTCTGTTCCCTCTCTCTTCACTCCTGGGGATGGCACTCCCTAATGGAACAGTAGCACCCATGCTCTGCTGTCTAGGGAAGCCAGGTTAAGGAAAAGCTAGCAGGCTAGTTGGTCTCTCCCTTCCAGACTGCCCCCCCTTCTCTTCCCCATTTCCACATGGCCAGCCAGGCCTGAGTGCATCTCTTAGGAATATATAAGAAACTATTACAGAACAAAAATCAGTCTTCTGGCAGGTTCAAGTGAAGCCCTGCTTTGTCTACTGCTTCCCAATCTTTTCATCCCAAACTCAGCATCCCCAATTTAACAAGGTTTCTGGTTATATCAGGTTCAAAGAAAAAAAAATTTTTGAAAATTAAAAAATGGTTGTCTCTGATCAGCTTCTTTGTAAAGAAAATTCGTTTGCAGAGCTCCTTTTCAATAGACTGAATTGAAAACATGAAGAAATATAGGGATAGAATCCAGTTTTCCCAAAAACTTCATTCCAGTTTCCCTGCTCCGCCCCCTCCCATGCACTTGGGGTCTGTCCTTTGCTGGGCTCCTCATGGAGCATTTGGGTTTCCTCACCTGTGAAACACGGCTTAGGGTAACAGCTTAGCACTTTTCATTGTGCGCTAATTCTCAAGGCAACTTCAATTCCCAGGAAGGTAGATAATATTCTTATTTCTTGACGGGGAAAATCCATAAGCATTGGGGAATATCAGGCACTGCTTTCCTCCCCCCATTTTCATTCATCAACCTACTTGTGATTTTAAAGGATTTGGGGACATCTGACTAAAAGAAAATGAGTTTAATAACCAAATGGTGTTATTTTACAGGAATTACACTAAATGAGACCTTTTATTGTCTAAAGAGTAGTTCAACTGAATGGGACTTGAGGAGCCAACTATCTGTAATCTCTATGACCCCCACAGAGGAGCCCCCACTGTTTGAACAGCTGAAGTGGGATAGCAAATCCAGATCTGTTGGAAGTTCAAAATCCAAGCCGCAGTGACCATACCTCTGGGACTTACAACACCCCTCATCGGTTTGAGGCCGTAATCACTCCCTCTCTCTCGTCTACAAGGGCACCACTGCATCACCACCAAAAAAGTGTAAAGGATTTAATGTCGTTTTAAGACTTTCTAAAATAAGTTCTTTAAACTCACCAGTAAAATTGAAACAACCCTGGGAGCTTGTATTAAATAAGGGATAGGGGATCACAGAACTCTGTTTTCAAAAAGTATCATCTTCCCCTCAATCTTTCATTGTGTATCTGGATTGACATCCAATTTCACAATGAAACAAAGCAAATACAACTTTTTCTCTCAAAACGTGTTTTTGTAAGTCAGAAGAATCGGGTCTGAGGCCATCTGCAGTTCTGTAGCTTGGGGGGTTCCTTCTGTCATTCCACTTAAACTGGCCAACAGAGCAGGAATTTAATAAGCCAGTTTCTTTGGCAATGCCCTTCGTTACACTTTTTGGATTCAAGCTGCAGTAAAATCTAAGGAAATTTTGAAACCTTAGAAGAAAGCATTAACTTGGGCCCACCTGAGTGGCTCAGTGGGTTAAGCGTCTGACCTTGGCTCAGGTCGTGATCTCGGGGTCCTGAGATCGAGCCCCGTGTCTGGGCTCTGTGCTCAGCAGGGAGTCTGCTTCTCCCTCTTTCTCTCCCTCTATCCCTCTCCACCCCCGGCCCCGCTCTCTCTCACTCTCTCTCAAATAAATAAATAAATAAAATCTTAAAAAAAAAAAAAAAAGAAAGCATTAACTTTACTTCTTCTTTCTTCCAGATCTAGGGACCCCTGGAGAGTTCCTGAACTATTCCCATCAACCAGAGCTTGCCATCTACTAATTCTGTATCATTTAAAGGCAAGCACATTTATTCCAAGAAGTTATGAACCAGCCCTAAGATAACTTTATCACGGCTTTCCTAAATATTCTCGGTATTATGATGATGGCCAGGTTAGAGATTTTTGCCCAGTGGTGCTTGGTCAGGCGAGGCGTATTCAGAACGTGTGTTGTAAACAAAAATTTCCATCCCAGCTACCAGCTGAAGGTGTGCCTCCTGGGGTTCACTTGAGGCATTGGGCACTGAGAAAGAGTAGGGTAAAGCAACATCGGCAAGGTTAATAGGTGAAATTCAGCTCCGACTTCAAAAATTCTTATTAGAAAAAAAATATTTTCTCTCCTCCTCCCTTGGCTCCCCTTTGCTGGTGTTTTCCTGAACCTGAAAAATGTATTTGCTCTTTGTAACGCCCACCCTCAAAACAGTCTTGCAACTCAGCCAAATTTTCTGCTGAGCCAGCCAGTGGGAACAGACACCAGGGTCCATGGCAACCACAGGCATGTGTGCGTGTGTGTGTGCGTGTGTGCGTGTGTGTGTGTGTGTGTTTTCTCTCAATCTCCTCCTCCAGAATCATCAGCCAACGCAATGCACACTTCCTAAAACAGAACCCACACCTCCGCCCCAGTACAAGGAAGTGAAGCGTAAACAAACCCTCACGCCAAGTTCTCTCTCCACGGTCCGAACCCAAGAAGACGCATTAGTTCTAGATTTAAATCTGCCTTCCTGGGTCTTCATTCCTTGAGAAAGAGAGAAGGTCACCTTTGAGTATCATGCCACAGCCTTCTCAATTATTCCAGCTGTCCTAATCTATGGGGAGAAAATGCTCCTCCATGTTTACTGAATGCCGGAGATTTGGGAATTCCAGAGAGACGGGTCCTAATTAGTCTACTAGGGTCTCCGTTGACACAGCTATCTTGAGAGAAAGGATTTTGGCTATTCTCCTATCAGTAGCCAAAAGCCTGAGACGACGCAGAATATGAAGGTGTAGCTATCTTGCTGGGCAGAGAAAGAACCAGAGAAAGAGATGTGAAATGTGAGCCAAATCCCCGAGCAGAAACCACTGTGGTCTCGGCTCTGCCAGTCTCTCACTTAGACCAGCAGCACCGCTTCCTGCACTATAAAACCAGGGTGTTAGACTTGGGTGCTAGATCTTCACAGACTCACAGTGAGTCTCCGCCTCCCTGGAGTTCACCGGTACTTGGCCGGTATCAGGAAGCCCCGCTGGAAATCTGGGTCGATAGCCAGCTTGGAGGCTTAATATTGAGAAGGCCTTACGGCACACAGCTAAGGAAGATGATGGAAAGTCCAGAGAGGAGAGGGAAACATCTACCCATGTCAGTGGAGTACAAAGATTGTTTCTAATGCAAGAAGGCCAAGCCTCAGGCAAAATTACCAAGTAGCCGGAGTTTATGTCCAGCTCCTGTATAATCCTTTTTTCCTATCAATCTGACTAAAGGGTTTAAAATCAGTGATTTCCAATTGAGATGGGTTTGAGAGTCACGGGTTTTTGTGCATCAGAGGGGTATGGGTATTTTTTTTTTTTTTTTTTTTTTTTTTTACAGAGTGAGAAATCGAATGGAGTTTGTGCCCCTTGACCTCTTTTTTTTTTTTTTTTTAATTTTTTTTTATTGTTATGTTAATCGCCATACATTACATCATTAGTTTTAGATATAGTGTTCCATGGTTCATTGTTTGTGCATAACACCCAGTGCTCCATGCAGAACGTGCCCTCCTCAATACCCATCACCAGGCTAACCCATCCTCCCACCCCCCTCCCCTCTAGAACCCTCAGTTTGTTTTTCAGAGTCCATTGTCTCTCATGGTTCTTCTCCCCCTCCGATTTCCCCCCCTTCATTCTTCCCCTCCTGCTACATTCTTCTTCTTCTTCTTTTCTTTCTTAACATATATTGCATTATTTGTTGGGGTATGGGTATTTAAGGGTTATCTTCAGCGGTGGAAGGAAAGCCCCCCTCCCACTGCCCAACCCTCAGCAGGAATTGCAGGCATGAGCGAGGGGCCAGGGGAAGTGTGTGTGTGTGTGTGTGTGTGTGTGTGTGTGTGTGTGCGCGCGCAGCAGTAACTTCAGGGTTCTCAAAGCTGATTTGCTTATTTCTGGTGCTGCGGCTTTGTGGGTCCTAGAGGCCTATTACCCTCCCCCGCCCTCTGTCTGTCCCCCGCTCTCCCTGGCCTCCCTCTTTGTTTAATTGCTGATATGTTCTCTATGTTCTATGCTGATAGCCTACACTGTTCCCCAAGAAGCACATTCACACTTTCTGAAGCCACATCTTGCTGAGTAGAACGGGTAACCCGGACGCCCCAAGCCCCTCAGTCGGAAGACCCCTTCTGAGGAAGGCTCCTCCCTGAAGACAAGCGTCAGGCGCTCTGCTGGGTAGAGAGGGCTGCCCTCCTTCCCCCAGCTCTCCCGAGGAGCCCCGGAGCCTGAGGGGCTGGAAGAGCAGAGAACATTATGAGCAAGCCTGGCTCTCCTGTCTCTGTTCGATTGCATTCCATTTGATGAGATAGCTGGCAAACCTCTCCAGCGTCTCGGCTGCATGGTGAGCATGCAGGCCACGGGCTCGGAAGTGCTCAGAGGCGACGGGATGGAGCTCACGGGAGCATCACCTGCCTCCAGCCGGAGATCCCTCTGTCTCAGGGGCACCCGGGATATGAGAGAAGGATTTCAGAATCCACCCTCAACCACTTCCAGATGAATTTCCTTCTTCTTTGAGAGGAAGGTAGAGGGGAGCAAAAAAGACATGACATCACCAGGCACTGGACATTTTAAGCAGACAGAGGCCTCTTGTACAAGAGGGAAGTCTTTGAATCGCTGTTGGATGTGACCGCCCAGACTCATTATAAACCAGCAAAGAAGTGGGCCGAGGTCACCAGCAGGGGGCGCTGGACCACACCCGGCCCCAGAGGCGGGGAGTAAATGGGAGGGTTGGGTTCTGAGTCCTGGAAAGACATCAGCCCAGTTCCCACTCAGGTGCATCCTCATTGAAAGGTGTTGACTGGAGGAGTGGCTAGGACGGGAGAAATCCTGAATCACACTGGGGTCACTTAGCCGGACATTAGCTGGCCACATGGTGCCATAATCATGCACTTAGTGAGATTGCGCCTGTGCCCTGAGATGTTTCCTGATATAAAACAAATATTTGAGTTTGAAGAGCTGAGTAAAGCTGCAGAATGTTTTGTAGATTCTTCACATTTTCTCTGCTACAACTACAAGGCCCAGAAAGCCTTATTTGTGCCAGGCCACGCAAGAACCTTGTTTCCATAGGTAGTTTGCACGGAGTGCCGGTGATTTCATACATTAAGAATGTCCTCCCCTGCTGTCTCACTCTCTCTGTTTCCACTTGCTCTTCTATGTTGTTTGTACAACTAGTGCCTAGACAAAATTTTCAAAAATATCCCTCCCCAAATCAAAGGAGCCAGGGGGTTTGGGCTCGGGAAGAACCTCCTTCTCCAGCCCCAGGCCATTCCTATGCTAGCCTGGTGTTCTCTAGCTCAGAGATGGGAAAAAGCAAAGGCCAGGACATCGGAAGTTTCAGCTGTTTGTCCTGTCTCTGCCACAGAGAAGCATGCTGTGTGACCTGGGTAACTTACTTAACCTCTCTGGACATGAGTTTCCCAAACTGTAAAACTTACACCCAAGATCCCATCCAACTAAATGTGTAGGCTTGAATGTGTCTGGACTAGGCCCAGGGCATTTTGGGTTGTGGGAACAGCTCCGAGTCTGATCCGGGCTGGAAGTTCCCTGGGGAGCGGGTGGACCATGTCTTCTATGTAAGCCAGAACTCAGGCTCCGCGTAAATGGAGCTGGTCCTCAGGATCACCTCAACATTTCATGGGCCTTTCATGCAGGTTTTAAGTCACATTCCGGGGTCTGTTAGAAAAGAACAGCCACCACCAGAGACCATCCAGACCTAGCATCCAAGGGGACAGGGAGACAGTGGGAATTCCTCAGAGCAATTGCTCCTCAGCCCTTATCTTGCTCCGAGGCTTCAATGTTTCCAATACCCGTATCTCCAAACACACGCATTCTCTCTCCCTCTTCAGAGATCACATTTCCTCTGCCTTTTGGCATTATCTGCCATGTCTTGAATTTAATCAGCCTTTTTTTTTCCCTCCATCTTGGCAACACAACCACTGGACTTGACTCTTATGCTAAAGTTACATAAGCCCTGCAGTTCAAAGAGAGAATTGAGTCAGCAGGACAGGACTGACTAAGCATTCCCAGGTTGGCCACAGTGGGGCCGATTCTCCAGTCCTGATTTTGGCCTCATTCCCATGGAAATTCAATGCCCAGTAAGAGCTACAAGCTTTATACATATAATTATGAACAAAGTATTTTAAAAGGCTAGAGGGCAAGAAATAGGAATCTGCATCTCTGTATCAGCAATTACCCTCTGCTTATTACTATGAGAGCCTAATTGTCCTTGTGTCCTCTGCACAGTGACACAGGCAGGCCATCCCCTCCGGTGCCCTCTCCCCGGCCCTGCCCACCCACTGCTGCTGGGACCAAGCCCACCTCTCCCAATGGGCTTGAGAGGACAAACGAGAGATGGAGGGTTGGAAGGATTTCATGTGCTCGTCATCCCCTGCCACTCATCACTACCTTGTGTTTTGATCACTTAGCATTTAATGCAGTAAGTTCTCTTGAACAAGCCCTTGACTATCCGGGGAATAAAAAGAAGCACCAAGAGCTATTAAAATGCTGAGTCATCACAGGAGCTTAGAGGGCCAGACAGATGGTGAATTCAGAGAACAAGGGGAAATGTAGGTCTCTGGGTGTTAATGGTGGGACATTTTGGAGGCTGGTTCCCCCCAGGATCATAGTTCTTTGCTCTGGAAATAAGGGCTGAAAGGACATGTGATAGAAACGGTAGACTCTCTAATGATTTTCAGGGGTTCTCAACTCTGGCTCTACATAAGAAACATTTGGGGAATATAAATTATTTTTATAGTGGGGCCCCACCAACTGAAGTAGAATTTCTGGAAGGTAGGTAGAGTCCAGGCATCAGTATTTTTAAAAGGCTCTTCAGGTGGTTTTGGTACACAGGGAGGCCAAGGACACCCAAATATTGTAAGCACTGTTTTCTTCACTACATAAGGAAGTTAGGAGAGGCGCCAACCACTGAAAAGTGACCATTTTCATATTAAATGAATAAGGTACAACTGATATAATATTGACAGTAGGAACAGCTCACACTTACTGTGTGCCAAGCTATGCACTAAGCTCTTTACTTGCATAGGCTCACTTCATGCTGATACTAATCGCTGTGAAGGACACACTATTATTAGTCCCATTTTGTCGATAAAGCACCAAGGCTTAGGGAGATGCTGTAACTTGCCAAGGCCCACATAGTGAGATCTAGTCTGTGAAAGGCAGGTGGTGAAAGGTAGCATGGCAAATGCAAAGATGGATAAGACACGGGCTGATCCTCAAGTTGCTACCTTCGAGGGGAGGAGTGGAGCCAGATACACAAATGACTAAAAGTCTGGAGCAGGAGGTGCCCGCTCTCCCGGCGCCATGATGTATGATGGACCGTGGGAGCGGGGGATTTGTAAAGGCTTCATAGAGGAGTTAACGCTGCGCTCTGAAGAGGGAGCCGTGGATGCTCACTGACAGAGGAGATCCCAGGGAGGAAGCACAGTGTACAGAAATCCAAGAAAGCAGATCAGAACTGTCAGGTAGCTGGGGCTGGTTACCATTTTAAAAAGAAGCAATGTAAGGCTAAGAAGGTGAGTTGCCCTACACTGTGGGATCTTCAATGGGATCTAGGAGGCAGCAAGCCCCCTGCGCACACACACACAGACAGGTAGGGCTGCTGATTCAGGGTATGTGTGTTGTAGAAGGAGCCAGACAGCCTGGGAGCCCTCGGGAGCCTTGGAGGGACTCCATACAGGGCCGGGCTCCATACCTGGGTTCTGGGTGGACCCAGGAAAGAATGCCCCAGGCACCTGGGAAGATAGTTAGCATACAACCCTGTGGACTTTTTGTTTGTTTGTTTGTTTAAGTTCAGGACAAGAGGGCATGAAGTTACAAAAGTCAACTGTCTCCTCGGGAAGTCCCTGGATGCCTTGGCGTAGAGCCCCTTTTTATCTCGCCAGCATTGAGCGACTCTGTACGCTTCCACAAACCCTACCTTATTGCCAGGGACCACATCCCTGGTCAGGTCAGACCCTATCAGGGGACTGAGTTGTCACTTACTCCTTGTTAGCTATGGTTGTTCTTACAGGTGTTTAATGTGAAAGAGAGGGACAGCGGAATCTTCTTTACATATTTTGGGTTGTTGCTCATGTATCTATTTAGATATTGTGTGTTTTCTCAGTGCCTATGATGGTATATAATATTTGATTTTCCTATCAAAGAAGAAGTGAGGAAAATGAGAACATAGAATGCTAGGCTAGGTGTAACTTTCTTATATTTCGAGAAAGCAGAGTTTTTCAAACTTTCCACTGGAGAACTTCTGTTGGGACTTAGGATTTGGGAGTGTGGCCAGTTGTGGCCAAGTAAAAGCATACATTTCTTTGCAATTTTGTGTTTTATCTTAAAATTTCATGTAAATGTTGCATTCCCATAACACATCCATCCCTTCCCGTAATGATGTACCAGGGTTATCATGTGGCTTTGCAGACCTCTGGCTCAACACATGGGCCTCCCTTTTACAAGAGGCCATCATGGTTGTTCTGCCTAGGACTGGATTATTGATTTACACATGAGTCACTTGGAAGACAGGTTTAAGCTATCTATTTCACTATGATCAAAGAAAACAGCTTGTAAATCTTCCTTGCTTTAAAAAAAATTTTTTTTTCCTGCATAGGTTAACAGTTGGAAGATTTTAACATATGTCATGGTAACCACTTTGTGGGAAAATGCTCTTTAATTAAAGATCCTTTTGTTTACAGCAAGTTCCATAGAGAGAAATCGATACTAAAGTGTAATCGCCAACTTCCCCATAGTGCAAAACCTGCACAGGGGACTCTGAAGAAGGAAGGGAAGTTGAAGAGGGGGCCTGGTTATTTGACTGTTGCAGGTTGACAGTGGGAAACTATTGTTGGCTGAATATCTTTGTGGAAAATGGGGTTTTGTTTTTAGAGCTACTCCCTTACACACAATAGCACCTCTTGCTTCCAAGGCTGTGACCTCCAGGTATGCCCTGAATTGCTCCCCTCCTTCCCAAGGTCCTGGCTTCTTCTCCATCTTCAGCTTCTGATCTCTAACACATTCTTTTCAGCTCATCCAGATGAAGGAGTTAAGAGATTCCGTCTTCCCATCCCGTATGTCACTTCCTGCTTTTCTCCAGACATATTGCATCTTGAATGGAGTATCGATGTCAGGTTTTCCCCGAAGTCCTGACTCTTTGTTCACGTGGACTGAATGAGGGCCTTTCTCCTCACCGGTTCTTGGCAGCTGGCTCGCCTCTCCATAGCAAGGTTGTGTTTGGCAGGGCGAGCCTTACCTGGGGAACAGTGAGCCTCCTCTCTGCCACAGCCCTGCAGCCGGAGAGCATCCCCCCCCCCACGCCCAGGCTCTTCCTGCCTCAGAACCTGCTCTCATCCCAGCACTGCTCTTCCCAGGACCAAAGAGCGTGAAGCTGCCATGGCTGGTGTTGGTTTAGGATTTAGAATGGTTCCGGACTGGTAATGGTTCATTCTTCATGTTCTAATTGTCAGCGCTTCCCTTTTCTTTCCTGGTCAGCCCAAGTTACAGTGGATAAAATACCTTAGTCACTTGTTAACTATTGCTTGATTTTGATATGCTCTGTTGGAGCACTGTAGTCCCAGAAATACTCAAACATGAGCCAAGAGGAAAAAATTGCGTGGCGAGCACCCAACTTTAATATCCTGTCATCTACTTCCTGTTTACAGCTGAAGACCTGATGAACCTGTATGTATGGCTGCCCAGGGCACATTGCAGACACCAAAGCCCCTGCCAGATGGCTACTTTGATATGGAGGAGCAGGAGTGCTCCTCTCAGACCTTGGGGACAAATTTCAGACCCTCACCTGCCAGAGTTATGTCCTGCCGGAGGGAGTTGGGAGCTGGCTAGGAGGAAGGCAAACACAAGCCGTCTCTTAAGCACAAAAGTTTACAGCAAAGGAAGTACCGCTGATGAGAATTGCCGTCTGCTGGAATTTCCTGAGCATGTCCTGAAGGGGAGACCTTCAGGGGCCACTTTGGAGACCGTGGAAGCCATAGTTGGATCTGTTGCCTAATGCCGGGGTCAGGGATAGAAGAATGGTTGGGGGAGGAGCCAGAAGCAAGAGGGAAAACACTGGTGTCCAATGAGAGGAGCTCGGGTTATGGGAAGAAGGGAAGGAAAAACAAACTCAAGTCAACTCAAAGTCCCAGGTCTTGGGTGGGTTGAGGCCTGGCGCTGTACTCTGGCCAAGCCCTTCGATTCCCTGCAGGAGGAGAAGGGGGGAGCCATACCAGCCGTAGCACCTCACCACCGGCCCAGCTTCGAGCTCAAACAACAGCAGGGGGTTTGCAGAACACCCATGACAACTGCGGCAGGGACATCAGGGCGGCCTCATCGACGAGAGAGAAGCAACAGAGCAGGTTCTGGCCAGTAGAACTTTCCCTAGACTCCTTTTCCCACCAGCTCTGAGTTTCTGCTAAAAACAGTTAAAAACAGTTACCAAAGATATGATGGGGAGGAGGTTGTGTTACTTATACTGTAACTGCCCACGGTCAGCTTTTCTAGAAAGCAGCTTCAAAGCTTTCTACCCAACAATGAAAAATTGTGAATGGTCGTTTCTTTCCAAAAATAAATGTAATTTCATGAGGAACGTATCCAAACGAACGAAGCTTTGTGTCTGAGTCCCATGCCTTCGCTGGATGGACCAGTTAAATGAATCGCATAGGGAGAGCCATTTAGAACAGGCCCCGTTGACAAACGCTCTTCATGAAAAGGGGCCTGGAGTGACATTGAACAAAGACTGTCTTGGGAAGCCAGGCCTTCACTGACGCTGGTCTGAATGACTCACCATTCTCTCCACGTGAATGGGATTTGTTGTCTTGGTTACAGCTAACAGTAATTCATTTCAATGTAATGACATACATATATATATATACATCAATGGTGACATCAGACTTGACCCCTTTATGTCTGAAAGGCACTGATGCCTCCCGTTCGAGGTCCTATAGGGCATTATGAAGCACTAGCCTGCTTTGGGCTTTCATACAACCATTTGATTCATAGCTTTTGAAATCTGCTATGTGGCAGATACTATGCTGCCGCTAAAGACGCTGAAATGAAAAACTCAGTCCCTGCCCTTGGGGAGTTTACAGTCTGGTGGGAAAGTGAGACCGTCCAGTCTACCGTACAGGTAAGGGCATCTGGAATTGGAAGCCACTACAAAGGCCAACCTTGAAAGGCTACACTGTTTAAATAAGCAGGTCTGGCTTGACTTACAGCAAATGGAGTGCCTTGGTTTCCTAAGGCCGTTATAACAAATGACCACCACATTAGTGGCTTAAAAACAATACAAGTTTATTATCTTACAGCTTTATACATTAGAATTCCAACATGTGTCTCAATGGGCAGAAATCAAGGTGTTGGCAGGACTGTGTTCCTTTTCTGGAGGCTCAGGAGAGAATCCATTTCCTTACCTTTCCAGCTTCTAGAGGCTGCCCACATTCCTTGGCTTGTGGCCCCTTTCTGCCATCTTTAAAGCCAACAACATCGCATGTCTCTGACCATTCTTTCATAGTGACATCTCTCTCTAACCATAGCTGGGAAAGAGCCCATGGGATTAGATTAAGCCCACCTGCATAATCCAGGCTAATCTCATCATCTCAAAACCATGAACGTAATCACCTCTGTCACCTAAAGTAATATATTCACAGGTTCTAAGGATTAGAACTTGCGTATATCTTTGGGGACCATTATTCGACCTACTACCCTGAGGAAAGACTTGTCACTATACATCTCCTACGTATTTATTTTGTTTTGAATTGCTTTTTGTTTCTGTTTTTTCTCAAGCTTTATCCCTTGGAGATGCTGTTTGATATCAAAAGACCATTTTCTGTGGTGATTCAGGGATAGGCTGGGTGGAGCCAAGGGTAGGGTTGTTTCAAAATCTCCTGGTGGAATGTATAGTTTGGGAAAGCTAACTCAGTTTTAGAATTTATATTTGAAAGACATTTTTAAAAGTCATATTCCCCTAATACAAAGTACACATACAAAGTGCTAATACAGAGTGCAGAAGGTAACACTCAGACACATTTTCTTGGCCCGTGGCTCACTATGCCGAGGGAGTGAACTGCCTCTGTTATCTCTGATCAGGAGCAGGGCCAGGAGGGGCGGGGTAGACACTTCCCTGGGGGTTTTATTAGACTCTTTCAAAAGAAGATTGAAAAGCACTGAATTAGGCCAGGATAAAGGGCTTCTTCCTAGTCTCTCCACCTCCACCTTTCTTCAATCTAGCCCATTTTCCATTTTGTCCCTGCCCAGATGTGCCCTCCTATGAAGACCCCTGTGCTGAGGCATCTTATTCATAGTGCAGCTCCCAGGGGGTTACTGGCAATGCCTGGGATGAGGCAGATCCTCAGGAAATGTTTGCTGAATGAATCGAATAAATTGAGTGACTGCTGTTCGGGTCATTCCTGCTCACAAACCTGCCATGTCTCCCCATTATCCACTGAATAAAACCTGGTTGTTTTAAACAGTCCCTCCCCTGCCCCCAATTCCTGTCCTTCAGTCTTTATCTCCCCATTTTTTAAGAGTTTAGTTTGTATTCGTGTGGTAGGGTGGCCATAACAAAGTGCCACAGGTCAGGTAGCTTCAACAATAGAAATTTATTTTCTCAACAGTTCTGGAAGCTGGAAATTGGACATCAAGGCATCAGCAGGCATGGTTTCTCCTGAGTCCTCTCCTTGACTTACAGATGGCCATCTTCTGCCCGAGTCTTCACGTGGTGGGCCCTCTGTGTTTATGTCCAGATTTGCTCTTATAAGTTCACCAGCCATACTGGATCAGGGCCCACCTGAGCAGCCTCATGGTAACTCGATTACCTCTTTTGAGGCCCTATCTCCAAACATAGCCACGTCATAAGGTGCTGGAGGGTGGGACTGTAACACATGAATTTGCGGAGACAGAATTCAGTCCGTATCAAAGGCCAGCTTCATCACTTTCTTCATAAAATCACCCATCTCTCTCCTTTCCTCCTCTTCCCCCTTCCATCTTCTCTTGACCAACGTGTCCCACCTTGTACAACACCCCCACACAGACGTTCTAAAATCATCTCTCTTCTGAACAGCCACAGCAATAAATATATTCCTAGTGATGGTACTTACTCCTTTTTACCTTGAATTATATCACCTTGTATTGTATTTTATCCTGTATTATACTACCT
Organism: Halichoerus grypus; assembly: GCF_964656455.1. Taxonomy (NCBI): domain Eukaryota; kingdom Metazoa; phylum Chordata; class Mammalia; order Carnivora; family Phocidae; genus Halichoerus; species Halichoerus grypus. The sequence goes on from NC_135715.1 coordinate 70,997,287, forward strand.
TGTCTTATTACAGGTATTCTGGGTTACTTCCTCACCTGGAACGGGAGCTCCTCCTGGACAGACTCTGTTTCTGACTAATGTGTGTCTCCCTCACATGGCTCGATACAGTGCCTTGGACATGGTGGATGCTCGATAAACACCTGATGAGTGAATGAAGGCAGTAGAAGATAATCATGAGGTAGTCACTTGGGTATGAGATGAGTTACATATATTACGGGCGAATTTATTTCTGGCTTGAAAAATAGGTCTTAGAGGGCAAGGAGCCAGAATCATGTATAAGTTTGTGATTAATAAATGCCTTCTGACAAGACTAACGAAGCATACCAGAAAAGCTGACTGGGCCCATGGCAGCGTAACTCAGCAGAGCTGAGAGACAAGACATGTGAGTACAGTCGTTGAGAGCACCAGTTCCGGAGCTAGCCTGCCTGGTTTGACCTTGACTCTGTGACCCTGAAAAGCTTGTGGAAACTCTCTGTGCCTCAGTTTCTTCACCTACTAACTGAGGATTATATAAATATATATATATATATTTGTTTAATAGATATTAACGAATATATTTATTATATATAATATATAATTATTATTATTATATACATACATCTCCACCTCATAGGCTCCTGTGGCCCTTGGAATAGCGTCTGGCATGTAGTAAACACTTGTAAATGTTAGCTCTTATCATCAGTGATTTCAGATGTTTCTAAAATATCACCCCCTTCCCCCCACCCCCACCACTCACATCCACCCCTTAAACGAAGATCATTATATTCTGGTGCATAAATATAAAAAGTTCTTCAAAAACATGACACTTCTACCCAAAGACCTGCAATTAGCACTGGGTATAATTCTTCTTTACGTGTTTCTGGACATTGTGTGGGGAAAGCAGGTAGAACTTGTGCGCGTCACTGTTGGGCCTTTGTGAAATGTGACAGCCAAGTTCTTAATTATTCTTAGAAATGTCAGAACTCACTGGAAGCCATTGGGCTTGACAGTTCAAGGGCTAATTAACTCCAAATCCTGCTTCTTGGGTTGCCTCATTTGCAATTCTCGGTCACTTATTTTCTTACGTCTTTTTAAAAATTCCTTGTACAGTTTTGTAGAAGGTGAGGATGCCGCGGGCAACAGATTTGTGGGTGTGCGGGGGTCTCCAACACCGGGGCTCTATGGAGGTGCAGGTGAGTTGCAGGTATGCAGGGGTGTCCCTGTTCAAGTCTGACCCCAGAAATGAAGAGGGGAACCGCAGTATGTGCAGGACACCCTCAGAAAATCACCCTGGCCCAGAACTGAGTTCTTCTGGTTCAGGGCAGGCTTCCTATCCCCTCTCCCCTCTCAAATGAGAGCATCTTCTCAGGGCCCGCTTCTTAACCCGAAGACCTCATTAAACACGAAGCAAAAATATGCTAAGTGAAGCCAGCCAGACACAAAAGGACAACTATTATATGATTTCACGTACATGAAATATCTAGAATAAACAAACTCGTAGAGACGTAAAATAGGTTAGAGGTTACCAGGGATGGGGGGTGGGGGTGGTAAGCAGGGAGGCGTAGAGAGTTAGTGCTTAAGGGGCAGGGGGTTTCTGCTCAGGAGGATGTGACCGAAGGGTTTTGAAAGTGGATACTGGTGCCAGTACACAACACTGTGAACGAAATTAACGTCACCCTCTTGTACCCTGGAAAATGGTTAAAATGGCAAATCCTGCGTTCTATGTATTTTAGCACAATAAGAAAATGTTGAAAGGCAAAAGAAAAAGTCGCTGCCCCCACTCCCTCGCCGCACATATAGAACCGCTCGGACTCGCGCCGATGCACCAGTAGCACCAAATGACAAGCAAGCCGCAGGACACAAGGTGTTTGCCGCCCAGCCTCCACGCCTTCGCACACGCTGTTCCTGCTACCCGAAACACCCGCACGGTTCTGTCTCTCTGGCAAACTGGCATCAGCTTTCGAAACAAGTCAGCGACTCCCTTCTCTGTGCAGGCTGCTCTGACCCCCTCCCCACTCCCCTTCCAGAAAGAGCGGGTTCCTTCCTCCTTTGTGTCATTTTGTGTGTCCAACTATTGCAGCACACTACCGCATTCTATCGTGGTTTGTTTTCTTTTTCTAAATATCAAGTTATAATACACACAGTAAAATTCATCCTTTTTAGTGGACATTTCTGCAAATTTTAATGAATGCAATTAGTAGCATAACCAACACCAGCACAGCTACATTACCCACCCCCACCCCCCGACAACTGCCCCCACCACGCCCCTCCCCCAGCCCCTGACAACCACTGTAATGTCTTGGGTCTCTCTAGTTTGGCCTTTTCCAGAATGTCGTATAAATGAAATTATACAGTACGTATCACGGTCTGTTGTGATTGTTTTTTATTTATATATCTGTCCCTTGTTCTAGACTTGAGCTCCTACTATCAGGGACCTCGCCTGATGTATCTTTGCCAAGCACAGTGTGGGGTCCATGGTAGGGCCCTGTGCCTGTTGGTGAAATGAATGAGCTCATGACGTTATCAACTATTCCCAGTAGAAACAATCCCAGTATGGTGTCCTTTGTTTGGGGACTAAGTGAGAGGTTCCAGGCTGGAGTGGAAGCAGCTGGTAGCAAGACAGTCTGAAGCAGAAACCTCGGCGACAGGTGAAGTTGGCCCAGCCCTTCCTTCCAGGTGGCTGACAGAGAGAAGAATGCGTGCGGTGAGGCAATCGGCAGCTAGCCGACTGGTCGGCACTGGTCACCCCTGAGCCCGCCCCAGGAGGCCACACCCATCAGCAGTGGCTCTAGACTGGGCAATCTGGTCCCCACCCAGGACACTTCCTGTTGCAGGCACCTCTGGGACTCCGGGTCAGCCAGCCTAGGGGCAGCCTAGAAGGTTCGAACCATACTCATCCAGGCAGTAGTCAACAGTAGCCGGGTAGGAGGAGGAGAAACCAGGATGCTGGGGAGAGTGGGGTTTTCAGAAGCAGCTAAGCTTTGCCCTCCCCTATACTTGCCCCAACCCTCCCTTTAGCCAAACACACACACAGTCACACACATTCAGAGGATCCTTTGCCTGCTCTAGTACTAGCCTGAATTGGAGGGTATAAGGCATGACAAGTAGCCATGTGAGTTGCTATTTTTCACTGTGGTTCTCTGTTTTACCCTTCCTAGAAGAGCCTAGGGAAATCCTCAACCCCACACTCTGACCTTGTAACTCTGACCTAGAAGTAAGAGCCCCGCGTTCTTATATTTCTCTTTCCTTCCATGCTTTATTAAATCTTTTATTAGTCCCTCAACAGGAGCTCCTTGAAGGCCAGGGACATAACCAGTTCCCTGGGTCATTTTGCAAGCACATCTATTATTAAAGAGAAATCGTAACAGAGTCAGGGCCACGCGGCAAAAGCTAAATAAATACCTGTTAAATAAAAGGATTCAATAATTCATGATCAACAAGTGTAGATTATTGAAGCTACCTACCTACATCTTTCTCAGACCTCAGTTTGGAATGGCCACTGCCCCTAGATCATATTCCAGGACAGAGACAGAAAGAAACAATTTACTCCTTATGGTATTAGTATTATGGTACTGGAGAATATGGCATGGATGCTAACTCTATTACTTCTTACTGCAACAATTGAGAAATGGCTTTAAGAATCACTTCATTATTTTGTTTTTCTGTGGAAATGAAATTTAAAAAAAAATTCCTATCATGGATCAGAAGATTAAGAATATTTTCAAAAAAAAAAAAAATATTTTCCAGACTTTTCACATTTGAAGTGACGTTTCTTTTTAAATTTGCAGCCCTTGCATCACCAACCTTTCACTTTCTCTTTTTAACTCTCAGGGCTGTTTAGCCTACGGAAATGAGGAAGCGAATTGGCCGTCAAGTCAAGCCGGTGTTCCTGATCCGGCCGTGCTGTTCAGACAGACCCCCTTCACATATCCAGTGCAGTGATGGAATGGAGCCCAATCTTCTTCCAGTGACAAGGCCACCGAGCCAGGTCCTCTGCCCAAGATCACCCCATGTGCCAGCACATTTCAGAACAATGCATCATACCCATTGGATTTAGTTGATTGATTCCTCAAGCATGTGCCAGGCACTAGGGAGGTACATGCCACACTCATGATACATGAAGGCTGCCTAGAGGGAGAAGAGGCAGCTACCAGCAATCACTTGAAGGAAGCAGGTGAAGACTCAGGGCCAGGGGCTTCGCGGCCTCCCCAGAGGCCTGGGACTGTTGCACTATGTCATTAGGCACCCTGTGGTGTCAAACAGGGGGCTGCAAAGGGCCCTCTGGGCCAGCCGTGAGCCCACCAGCCTGAGGCTCTCACCACCAGAGGCGACTAGAGGTTGGAAAAGAGCACAGATTTCCTCTGAGCTGATTGAGCTAGCATCCCGGTTCCACTCTGGACTGACTGTGAGATTGTCAACAGGTTTCTTGAACTCTGTGAGTCTTTTCTGGAGTATGGGGCTAATATCCTCTGCCACGCAGGAGGCTCAGAACTACTCAGTGATCTATTATATATAAAGAGCTCACAAAGCACACAGAAGGCAGAATGCCCTTCTCACCCCAGGCCCACCTCCCAAGAACGAAGAGCCTTACTAATCATGCCTGTGTTATAGGGTGGGGACAACACAAAACCCTACTATCAGACAGCAGAGGTAGCACATTTTAATAAGGACAGGAAAATCAGGAAAAATCTGGAATGTGGAACATGGCAGGGATTTATGCTGCAGTTTGGAGATAACCAAATTGGGGGTAGCCCAAGGGCAATGGTTGTAGTTAAGGGGCTCACTAAGACAGAGGAGGGGGGCCAGGAAGAAAGGAGGGTGTTACAAATAAATCTGGTCTCACACCTTGGCCTATAGCTAGCCCTATATCTGATATCGACCCCTAAAGCTACAACACATGTGATGCTCCCCTTGATGACAAAGCTCATCTCCCTTGCCAGACCTGCACCAGCAGGACAGGGGGCTCAGACTTCTTCCCTTGTTCCTCTTTGAGACTGCTAGCCCTGACATACTCCCAGCCTGATGTCCCAGGGGTTCACTGAGAGCAAATCTGTGACAGGCATAAAGAAGTTAGAGGGATACATGAATGGCAGTCTATGGAAGCGGTCATTCATCAGGCCACAGAATCTAATTTGAAAAGCCATCTGCCTCTGTCCTCCATCAGGATGCTCTGCTGGAGCAAGGAACTGCCCCCACAAACACATCTCCTCCGCATGGGACTGGAGAAGCCAGCCATATGGTGACCTGGGGAGCGGTGGCAGGTGCAGTGGGGAGGGGAAGCCCTGCTCCAGTGTCACGTGGTGAGGGGCGTGGCTCTGAGGCCCAAACCACCACGGCCCCCCTCCCCTCATGGGGACTCACTTCTCCACACTGGGCTAAGTGAACATTTCCACTCTGCTCTTCCCTGCTCATTCTTTGCTTTGTGCTCTTGGCTGCTCAACTTTTGAACGCCAAGCCAACCATTTAAATGTCTGTATGTTCCGGGCATTCCTCCAGGGGAGCAGTGTTGCAGTGAATGTAATACAGGACACTCCCCCCCCACACACAGTTCATGGAGGGGACTCAGAAATCCTCCAAGGATGGGGGTGACTTGATCATCTCAATCATGGAACTCTGGGGGTCATGATGTCACTTTGATTTACCCCAAACTCTAGACTTGATCATGATAAGCCAAATAAATATATGATTGATAGTCTCTCTACATAATCCAATCACACACATCCCCATAGCAGGGAGCATTTGGACAAGATTGCCAGTTTTTGCTCATTTAACAATTCTGACTGGCTCAGAGGTAGTACCAATAAGATACTGATTTCCCGGGGGAAATTTTCTTCTGATCATGCATACTGAGCTTGAAGCCCTTAGGCATATGCAGATCCCGAGAATTTATTTTTTTCACCTGAAGCCATTTTTTGTTTGTTTGTTTTACTCTGACATTTCAGAGCGTTTATTATATTAGCTTGAGGAAATGTGCCCCCACTCTTTACACGTAGGTCCTCAGTCATTTTGTCATAAGACTGGATGTGATTTTTCCCACTACCTTTTGACCACACCTCTGGAAGCAAAAGATGGCAGCTGCCAGGGCTCTTCTTGCCGATAGTTCAGATTTGAGAAGGCAGGAAGATATGTTTACCAGTTAGCAGAAAGGCAGGTGATTCGGTCTCATGCCACACAGCTTATGGAAAGCCTTCTCTTTTGGGGGGACATCTTTAAAGGATCACAACTATTATTCTCCCCATAAATCTTAATCAGAAGCTAATTACTAAGCATCCACCCACCACCTCCAAGTCATACATAGTCATGTTAGATAACCTGCAGCTAGTTAGGTGAGAGTCAGACCAAGATAAACTCTTCATTCTACACACCAAGAATAAATCAATAACATAAAAGATTCCAAAAAATTTAAGAAACCCAAATATAAAGTAGATTCGGTCAATATGAGCTTCTAGAGCCTTTTAGCTATTGCTCTAGGAGAAAGTCCACGTGTAGGATTAACGTAAATAGGTTCCATTTGGACTGCTGTGGGAATGTTGCCTCATCTTTGTCACATGGTTTGATTTGGGTTGTGCCACTCCCAGGGAAGCTGGAATATGTGTGAAATGTGTTTGGGAATAGTAACCAGTGTTTGGAAACGGTAACCAGTCCAATGGGGGTTAAGGTCTAAGTCTGAAGGAGCAACCAGTTGGAGTTAAAGAGAGGTCAAAATAAAGACAGATGGGTAAGTCTAGAAAAGTTGTTTGCTTACAGTTTTGAATAGGTATATTGTTGGTTTTCTTCTTTCTTCTTCATTCCCATAGCACTGATAGCATTGCTTCAGCACTGGCTTAAAGAATGGGGAAGGCAGCAGGACACACTGGGAATGTTCTGGGTAAAGGGTGAGCACTGTGTGTGCTTGTCCTGGTCTCCTCCCCCATGCCGGGCTGGCCCCCCTGCAAGGGTCTGTTAGCTTATGATTCTAAGTGATCATCCATCACATGCTTAAAAATCAGCTGTGCAGGGTCGCCTAGGTGGCTCAAGTCAGTTAAGCATCTGAATCTTGATTTCAGCTCAGGTCATGATCTCGGGGTCGTGGGATCGAGCCCTGCATTGTACTCTGTGCTGGGCAGGAGTCTGCCTGAGACTCTTTCTTGGTCTCTCTCTGCCCCTACCTTTGTTCACACTCTCTGTCTCTAAAATAAATAAAATAAAATCGTCCAAAAAAACTCCGCTTTGCAGATGAGCTTGCTCCAATCCATTTGTGATAGCCTTTGATGGCAGGGTATAGTAAGTGGTCATTTGGGGTTGAATTGTATCCATCAAAAAGATATGCTCAAGTTCTAACCCCAGGTATCTGTGACATGTTTTGGAACTAGGATGTTTGCAGGTATAATAAAGTTCAGGTGAGGTCATACCACATTAGGGTGGGCCTTTAGCTGATTGCCGGCATCCTTCTAAGATGAGGGAAATCTGGACAAAGACACAGGCAGAGGGGAGGCCATGTAAAGGGGTAGGCAGATGAGGCAGAGGTCGGAGTGATGCATCTCCAAGCTGAGGAAGACCAAAGATTGGCAACTGCCAGAAGCTAGAAGACAGGCACGGAAAGAATTCCTCCTCAGAGCTTCCAGAAGGAACCAAACCTGCCATTCCTATTGAAGGGAACCCTGTGTCATCCCAGAAGCAACACCTTGATTTCAGACTTCTCGCCTCCAGAACCATGAGAGAATAGATTTCTGTTATGTAAGCCCCCCAACCTGTGGTACCACGTGAGAGCAGCCCCAGCAGACTAGCCCCATCTCACACGAAGGCCAACATAACTGGAACAAGCTTAATTAGATCCTTTCCATTTCAAGGGAACCCTTTTTGGTCTCAATGGCAACTTTATTTTGAGAGGATTATTGTCCTTGACATTCTTTACTAGGTGTTTTGGGGATGAATATGCATTCTGTACTCTTAAAAAGATTAAGCATGCACGTGCACACACACATATATTCACCTACTCAGTTGTATTTCATCTAAAAAATACATATATCCAGGGGGTTTCTTGTTATAAGGAAATTAATTAATTAATACATTTTTCCAGAAGAAGGTGACCCACGTTACATTTTTAACATCATATTTAACAGCTCTGGTGCAGTGTTAGTACATCCTCTAAGAGTACTAGCCAACCCCCAGCCAGGGGGCCCCACTCTCTTTAAGGCAATTTGAGGAAGAGTGATTATCCCCTGTGTGGGAGACTTAAGACTTAGATTCAGATCCACTGGAAACTACACATCTCCATCCAAACCAGAAGCCACACTCACCCATTTGGTTTCTGCTACCCAAAAAGATATAGACATCTGATGATGATTCAGTGATTTGCATAAATGAACACTCACCCGACTTGATCATCTGGACCTCAAAGTTAATTTTCTTTTAAACTTAATGATCGGGCTTAAGGATTAATTTTTTAACTGACCGGTCTGATTTTCTGTCACGATGTCATTTTTTACTGGCTCATTGAAACAGCCATGGACTTCTGCACTCAATGGAATTCAATCCTGCTTTCCGTACTTTCCGTCCTATCATTGTTTTATTTTTGGCTTTTTGGGTTTTTTTGTTTGTTTGTTTTTATGGCTATAACTGATCTAAATAAGAATAGGGAGCTTTTAAAAGTAATTCTACAAGAGTTCATATTATCACTGGGAAATACATACAATATTCCTTTAAATGAAACAAGTAAATACAAATCAGTTTATGATTCTAGATAAACACATTTTAAAATCAGCTTTTTAAAATGTAAAATTTCAAATATACTTTAAAAAATCTTTTTGAACTAGAGAGAACTTTTGGCCTTTTCACAGTTGAGAACTTTTTATGTGCTCTGGAATTAACAAGAGAGACTAACTACCCATTGCTGGTCAGTGGCCTGGCAGAATGAGAAAGATAGGCTTTAAAAACAAAATAGCTTTCTTTTTTTGTAGAAAGTGTGTTTTGCATATTCAACATATATCTGTATAAAAGACAAATAATCCTGAGCATAGAAACTGACATATATTCAATGTCAATGTCATAATGTCAATGTCAACAGGGTTATTTTAGGGTGCTGGGAATAAGAGTGATTTCGCCCTTTTATCTACTCTTCTGTATTTTCTACAGAAAGATGTCATTGTATGACAATGGCAAAATATAATATAATTAATTGTTAAAATGATCTACGAGCAAACCTGATGCTATGAAACATGTCTACAGACAGCCGGGAAACCACCACAGTTGGCAGAACCTGCTGTTCCACTGTTTTTCAAGGATGAAGAGTGGCCCAATTTGGGTGAAAAATGCTCACACCAAGGCCAACAGACAGGCCAGCAGCAGCAGGCTCTCCAGGTGAAGTCCCAGCTGGCCAATGGCCTAAGACCAGCCTTCTCCAGGCTGGAGTGTCATGGTGTCCAACTGGCACCATTTTTGTGGCGTCAAGCTCATTTCGTCTTTAATCCCAGCCTGCTTTGATGTGTTCAGATGAAATGCTGAGAATTTTTAGAGCAGAGAAAGCAATGAAGAGTCTGGCTCCCCAATCTGTCCATCTGGATAGACACACTTTGAATCCAGAGAACTTCTGGCACCTTCACAGTTGAGAACTTCATGTGCCCTGGTATTAGCAAGAGAGACTAAACTATTTATCGTAGGGTATTTGGACTGGCAGGATGAAAAAGATTGTCTTCCAATAGAAAAAAAAAAAACTGCCTTCCTTTACTGTAAGAAGTACATTTTGCAGAGGATATACCTATGGGCAGAAACATTAATCCAAAGGATATTAAAGATGCTGCTAGGGGCGCTTGGGTGGCTCAGTCGGTTAAGCATCTGACTCTTGACTTTGGCAAGGGTCGTGATTTCAGAGTCCCGGGATCGAGCCCCACGTCGGGCTCCCTGCTCAGTGGGGCGTCTGCTTGTCTCCCTCTCCCTCTGATCCTCCCCCCCTGCCACCTCTCTCTGAAATAATTAAGTCTTTTAAAAAATGTTTGAAAATAAATAAAGATGCTGCTAAGGAGGACTTTTATTCATTCATTCATCACTCACTCACTCATTCATTCATGCAACCAATCATTAACACGAGCTGTGTGCCCTAGACCTTAAAGCAGAGATTCTCCAATTCTCAGACTCAGCCCCAGAACTACTGAAGTACAGTCATGGGGGTGGGACCCAGCAACCTGTGTTGTAACAAGCCCGCCACACGATCCCCATGGACACTCAAGTTTGAGGACCACTGGTCTTGTGCGTGGGTGTGTTACTGTAGGGTGGAGGAATTGCTAACACGTATTTCAATTAAAAGAGCCAGGAATAGGACGTGGAGGGAGCTCACTGTTCTAGAGAAGCACAGTGTGTGAGGCAGTCCTTTGCCTGATGGACAGGGCTTTCCAAAAGTCGTTTTGTGGCCCTGAATGCCTGATTCGGTGGCAGTTGCAGTGTTTATTTCTCTGAGATTCAGTAATATTAGTCTCTTAAAATGTCAGACAATATGCGATCTTCTCAATCCAATATGGTATTGATTTGAAGTATTTTTTCAATTTACTTCTAGAATGAAGTCAAAGGACCCAAATTAAAAATATCTCTACTCTTTCTTGCTGATGTTCTCCGATCAGAATGTCTGTGCTTTTATGGAATGGCCACAGTCCAGCCCTCACGGCCCAGCGGAAGTCTGCCAAAAGGTATTCTGGGGACTCGAAATGGCTCTTAGAGATGTCACCTGATCGGTGGCTAGAGCCACATGACTCCCTTAGAACAAACACTTTTCACTTACAATGACATCCACTTATTTTCTCTTTTCGTCTTGTCTTCTTTCGTCCTTACTGCACCAGCCTTAGTTGAGAAAGGGGTAATTCTACAAACTAGCCCTCCTATCAAATTTAACAGGCCTGGGCCCAGCTGTGTGGGAAGCAAGCCTGCCTGTGACATGAGCCACGTTGATCTCCCGGGTCAGAAGGACTTGTTTTGCAGAATCTGTTGTGTCTCCCATGTTCTCTCCTTCTCTGCCCAAAGGGGCGTGGCTGCGAGGTTAACACAGCTATGCTGTGGCAGCTGGCTGCTTCCTTCATCACCTCCTAAGGGTTTCATTTTGGATCCCCTCCAACCAGCCATGTTTTGGATAGAAAGTGCAAAACAATCCAACTGAAGTCGCTTTTGTTGCCTATACAGTGGGCGTCCTCCTCGTAGGTTTCAACTGGAGGGTTGAGGTTCTGTTTCCAGTTCCTACTGCATGTCCTTCTTTAAATTCCATCACAGAACTTAATACCTACAGCTAGTCACAGCAGTTGAAAATAATTAATCATGACCATTTATTGAGTGCTTGCAACGTGCGAGGCATGATGTTAGTATTTTCTGATATAACCTCACAACAACTCACTGAGGTGGGTTTTACTAGCCCACCTTGCAGTTATGGAAACTGAAGTTCAGAGAGGTTAAATGATTTGTGCAAGGTTATATGACAAGGAAGCTACAGGACTGGGATTTGAATTCATGTCTGACTCCCTCGTGCTACGGTGCCTCTCTGATATGCCTACAGTGAAGGGGTAGAACGTGACGACTCATTTGGCTGAAGAACACATGATTCTGTGTTCTATAAATGTGCTCTGGCCAGGGCTCAGACAAAGCAGTCTAAACTAATGACTACATCTCTGAGATTTCTTATCAGCCTGAGATTAATCAAAGGGGAATTTGCCAATGAACGATAGATTCCAGAGCTGGCAAATAAATTTCGCCTCACTAATTCTGATTATTTGTTAGTTGTTTCCTGGCCTGCTGTGTTGAGAAGGAGTCAGAGGTCATATGTGAGCCCAGGGGCAAAGAATGCTATAATGCATGAGGGATATCTGTCCTGGCCTCAAGAGAAGCAACGACAATGAATCTGCTACTACATACAGCCTATCTTTGATGTATCCTGTTGGGTGCCAGGGGTCTTAAAATGTAGGCTCAGCCCCTGAATTTAGATTATATGCTGAGTCAATAATATTTAATGCATAATGAGGTACTAAGAAGATAAGCTCAATAAAATGTGGTATCACCAGTTCTGTGTGACTTGGGGACAATGAAACACCACAGTAGATCAGATTGGAATTAATGATACAGGCATGCCTCATTTCAAGGAAACCTAATTTTGAAAACCTGAACTCACAAAATGATAAATAGTAAGGTTCTCAATTTTACAAAAGGATTGCTAGGATGCTTTTAAACAGTAGTGTCCCACCACCATGCCAACACTTGCAAGAGTTATTTACAATCCCCAGGAGAGGGAAGCAGGCTAAGAAGCTTAACTGTCAGAAGACATTCCTTGGGGCGCCTGGGTGGCTCAGTCGTTAAGCGTCTGCCTTCGGCTCGGGTCATGATCCCAGGGTCCTCGGATGGAGCCCCGCATCGGGCTCCCTGCTCCGCGGGAAGCCTGCTTCTACCTTTCCCACTCCCCCTGCTTGTGTTCCCTCTCTCACTGTGTCTCTCTCTGTCAAATAAATAAATAAAATCTTAGAAAAAAAAAAAAGAAGACATTCCTTATCGGAGAGCAGTCGAGAATGAGCACTTATAAAACTAAGACTGGAGTATTAGAGAAGGGGAACCATGTTCAGTGTATCAAAATTTAATGTACATGACTTTTCAAGAACAGATCTGTCAAAGAAAGTCTTAGCTATCAATATTCTTGAAGAGAAGGAAAATGTCAGTGGATGAGGAAAGATCTTGATACCAAATCCTCATAGTCCATTCAGTTAGGCTGATCTTCACAGCATGAGCTCAGAAAGGATGATGCTATCTTTGGTGTAATCCAACATCTCCAGGAAACTTTGACACATGTGCAGCAAACTTACATCTGGAAACAAATCAGAGCCCCAGGGGCTTTGGGACTGCAGGTGATTCAGGGTGGAAGGCTTGCCCAATACCACTGGGACCTCCCCAACCCATCTGGCTGAGACAGGCTCTCAGGGACCAGATTGGAATTGGAAGCTATCTATGTAGGCATGCTTGAATGTACAAGAGTCTTGTGTAACTTTGCTCAGAATACTGTGAAAAATTCCTTGATTTTCTGTTTCTTTATCTATTGAATACTTTCAACTGTTACAACTATGCCAGAGTTACTGTTCACTGATTAAAGAAATAATTTCATATTGAGAACATCTTGTACATTCAAAATAATTGGGGGTACTGTTTATATTTAATGAGCTTTCAAAGTACATCTGCAATGTACTTTTTACTACCAGAAGAAGGGGTGACCAAATGGCATACAATTGTAGTTTGAAAGCCTGCAAAGCTAATTTGACATTTCATGATCATTAATATTGACTTTCCAGAGGCAGTTCTCTTCTGGGTAACTGGTCTTACAGAACATCCTGGATGTACCCAATGGATCACTGAAGTAATCCTCCTAACTGGCCCCATGCAGGGCCAGGAAGTTCTAACTGAGGGAGTAGATACATTGGGCTGGGTTGGATATGGAAAGCTGAGAACATCTACAGCTGTACAGCGCTGGTCTCTCCAACTCATTGAGAAGAATAAACCAGCAGGACAGCTGTGTACACCTATAGAAACTAATCTGTGCTCTCTGCAGTCTCACACAAAATACTAAGAAGCGTTAGGTTTACAAAAATCCCATTTGGTCCACAAAAGGACTTATTTATCCTTCTTCCTCTAACAATCTTCCCTTCCCTCTTCTGTTCTCCACATCTCTAGGCAAAGAAAAGAACCTGTCTTTTTCAGAGGCTTCATCGTGACACGTGGTGAGAAATACATTTTACATATGACCAAGTACACATATCCACATATGTATTATGGAAACAAAAGACCCATGAAAGAGAGGTTAGCCTTACTCTATAGAATGTACTCGGACCCTTTCTATTTCATTTTTTAGAAAAATGCTGGCAGTTTGGAACATCCAAGAAAGAACATGATGGAAACGTTCTATATCTACACCGTCCATATGGTGACCACTAGCCACACAGGGCTATTGAGCACTTGGAATGGCTGGTGTGACTGAAGGGCTGAATTTTACATTTTATTTCAAGTAAAATTTAAATAGCCACATTTAAATTTAAATAGCTATGAGGGTGGTCTCTGCCCAGTGGCTATCATTCTCCATGTTTGGTAGCATTTACTCAAGGTAAACATTTACTAAAGCAATTCCAGTCCTAGGAACATACCCAAGGAAAATAAATGCCTATGTCCACCAAAGGACATATAATAAACATGTAAAATAATAGCACAAAACCAAGAATAAGACCAATGTTCATCACCAATAAGATTAAAATTTTTAAGTATAATATACTCATACAATAAAATACTATAAAGCTACCAAAAAAAAAAAAAAATGAACTGCTACCATATGGGTATAATGTCTGGGTGAAAGAAGCCAGACAGAAAGAAGAGTAAAGCTGTTATGTGTGATTCTGCTTACATGATGATTAAGAATAGTCAAGATTAACCTCTGGTTATCAAAGTCAAACAGTGGCTGTCTCTGGAGGGGGTGAGTATTGACCAGGAAGTCACATGGAGGAAATTCCTGGGGTGCTGGAAATGTTCTATATTTTGATGGAGATATTGGTTTTATGGGTATATACATATATAAATGACTTATGAAGCCACACATGTAAGATTTGTGTATTTTATCATATATATTATACTTCAATAAAAAAGCTTTAAAGAATGTTGGTTCTCAGCCACTAAATTGACTGCATGATCCTCTCACGGGTTGGGAACTGCAGTTTGAAGAACAGTGCTAAAACAGATATAGCTCAGCATCCCTCCCAAAAGCACAGTTCCCTCCTGGAAAGGAAGGGCACAAGTATTAAACGGTGTTTTCTTATTCCAGCCTGGATTTCTTTAAATTTGCTCATGGCTCTCATTGCTACCGCATTCTGATACCGTTGTGCCTTTGGGTGGAAGAGCTGATATAAATGTATATAAAATCAAATCAACTCACTCATCACCCCCAGTTTGTTTTTCTTTATTTTATATGGTTCTCTCTGTTCTGCTTCTCCTGCTTTGCGTGGTCACAGTATGAAGGCACTCTGTAGGCATGAGCTAGAACTTTATTTCACATTCTCCTCCTCCTGCTGCTGCAAGACATACAAATAGTTAGTGGATTCATCTACATGCCCGCAGGCACAGACAGCCAAGTGACAGGAAGTGCTGTCCTCCCTGGCCAGAAGGACAGTGGGTCCGCACCACACTTCCCTAATGGCTGACATTCTGCCTAGCACTGCCACTCACTTACAGAGGACCCACGAGGCTAGATATGCCAGTGCCACAGAGGCTCACTGGCCACCGGAAGGAAAGAGCAGAAACATCACAGAATGGTTGCCCATAAAAACACTGGGGTGGGAAGTGCCCAGGAGGAGAGAGAGAAACTAGCAGAGGAGCACCTCAAGAACCAAAGGGCAAAGAAACAGGATGTAGAAACGAGGTGGGAAATGCAAGACTTGTCATCATGGAGCCCAGGGAAAATGGAAGTGAATAGTGAATAAGAAGGGAGTTTGGGCATACACACACAGTGTGAGACCACCAAGGGAAAAAATGAGGGAGCTATTTAGGGCAGCGGTGAGGAGAACAGAGATTTATTAAATGCCTGTTATGTGTAGATTCTTTAATTCTTGTGATCTCATTTAATTTTCATAATAACCCCGTGAGATAAGTGGTATTCTACCCATTATACAGATGAAGAAGTTGAGGCATGTTCATGTTGAAGACCTTGGTCAAGGTGCATAGCAATTAGGTGAGTGACCCTCGGCCAAAGAAGTAACGTTCTTCACCAGGACCCTCCACTTCCAGCCCCGCCTTCCCAGATCTCAAGGGGCCTTTGGACTAGGGAAGTGGTGACTTACTGAGGAGTAAGAAGCATGCTCCCTGATGTTTGGCAAGCAAGAGGTGATCTTGTGTGATTGAATGCATGTTACTCCAGCAATTCCAGGCCAAAGAAGATTTCTCTGTCCTTGGAAGTTCATTCTAGGCTGAAGACATCCCAAGAGATTCTAGTTCTCTGTAAAGAGTCCTAAAAGTCCTGCCCAATCCGAAAGGATTTCTGGAAGGGCAGTATGAGGAGTCTCCAGTCCACTCTGAAGGGTATTCTAGAAGTCAGAGCAAGTTCCTCTTCCAAGCTTTCCCAGAGACTTCCAAACCTAACTGTGTTGCCCTAAAACTTGATGTCTCAGGGCTTTCCACTGGAATTTCCAAAGTAAACCAGGAATCAAGAGAGTCCCTGCATTTTCCAGGATACAGGCATACTCCTTTGGTCCAGTGTTGGCAACAGTAACTTTGGTCCACTGTTTGGTGATTTTGAGTCTAGATTCAGATTCAGTTAATGGTTATTAAGACCTACTAGGTGCCAAATGTACTCATATATATTATTTCATTCTTTCAATAAGCCCAGAAACAACGTGTAGATGGAAATCAGAGAGATGAAGAGATCTGTCCAATATTAAACTGCTCATGAGTGGAGACTGGTATCCAAGCCCTGGCCCTCCAGCCATGTGATCTGAGTCCATTCCATTGTGTGGCTCATCTTCACATGGGGGTGTCCAGTGGAGGGACCTTCACTGTATCATCATGATCCTTACTTAGCAGGCACTTTAAAAAGCTCATGATGGCCTGATAAAAGAAGAAGAAGGTGCACCCACCTCACTAAGAGTTCTAACTTACAGATGGCTCATAATCACCACCAGAGTATGATCAATGAGTGCCTGTCCTGCACCAGGTCCTCAGCCCTGACAGTCAATCTCTGATGTAATTTAGCTTCATGATAAGAATACAAATGGTGAGGCACCTGGGTGGCTCGGTTGGTTCAGCCTCTGCCTTCATTCAGCTCAGGTCATGATCTCAGGGTCCTGGGATCCGAGTCCCACCTCAGGCTCCCTGCTCAGCCGGGAGTCTGCTTCTCCCTCTCCTTCTGCCCCTCCCCTCCTCCTGCGCACACGCTCTCTCTCTCTCTCTCTCTCAAATAAATAAATAAAATCTTTAAAACAAACAAAAAAAGAATACAAATGGTTATATGCATAGAGTTCACCCCAAGTTACTCCTCAATCTTTTGATACTTATGATACCTTTGAGATCAGCCCAATAGAATCTCTAATATTAAAGGGTTATGCTAAGAATTACTTCATTCCCGCTGATTGTCCTAGGGCTACAAGATATGGCATCTTTAGTAGTACTATAGTCCCTTACAGTGAAAGAAGTTGTATTTTTCAAGAGGGAGTCAGACTATATATACATACCTGATCCCTATCTGAGAAAGCTTTGTAAAATAATAGAACTAAAAATAGTAAAGTATTAATTGAACCTCAGTGGTTTCACCTCACATTTCTCTAGTGCATCTGGCAACCAGATGACAAGATTTTCCAGTTTTGTTCAAGTATGTATGAGGTAGATTATTAACCACATAACAAATTAAATCCACCTCAGCAACATGGTTGTCCAGGTTGTGTGGTCAAGCCTAACCATCCCTGAAACGTGTTCAAAGATGGTGAACACCTCCTTTGTAAAATAGCATTGAATCCAATAGACCCTAAATTATCATGCTTAGCTCATTGGTGATCATGAGACAGATGATTGACTAAGTTTGGAGTAGGATGCAAATATTATTCCCTTCTACTCAATAAGTAATTTTTCTATAAGGCTTGGTGATAAATATTTCATTTACCACACTAGGAAGGGAGCTTTAAGTGGTTTTTTATTTAAATACATATAAAATGTGTATTTTATATATAATTAATATAATTTAATTATAACATATACTTATAAATGTTTAAATATATAAATTCTCTTTCATAGGTAATATATATTATATGTAATTTATTACATAATTATATAAAATACCTACCCCTTAATATGCACAATGAAGTTTCATGAAGATAAAACCAATGATCTATTTACGGTAATGGCAGTTAATCTATGCAGAACAAAGAAAAGTTGAATTAATTTAGGTAAAACAAACAAAAACAGTTTTTGTTCTCTCTCTTTAACATTCAATCAATAAGGACAACATAGAAAATGTTGGCAGTAGAATTTTGTGGTGTTTGCCATTTATATAAAAGGCTGATATAGTTAAATTTTTAAACACTGTAATCCGGAAAGTTGTCAACTGATCGTGTGAAAGTTCCTGGTTTTCATCGTACATCCTTTGGTACACTTACGTTTTTAATTGTGCTATTGATTCTGCCAGTTTGCAGCAATATTTGTGGTATACGTGGGGAGTGAGAATGGGAGAAAAATAAGGATAATGAGTTTAAATGAAGTTGGCATCAACAATGGCCATAGATCTTAGAAAAAGTTTCCTTTGCCAAGAAAAAGGAAGCTATTAAAGTGTGAATAGATCTCATAGAGAGTGTTGAAAATCCACTTGAAGTGAGCAGTGCAACTAACTACCAGCAGTTGGGAAACCAGAGTGGTTGCTACTTGGAGTCAACGCGAGCAATATGCCATCTGCCAGGTCTGAGGCCACGTCACCAGCTGCATTAGGCCCTTTAAGCAGATAATGGACAACAATGCCTATGGAGGCTTCACATAAATCACATTCAGCAGAGGGTCCAGGACTTCGTTTGAACAATTGCTTCCACATTCATGGGGCAGCCTGTCCTGATCCAACCACCCTTTTCTTCAGTTTATGATTTCCAACATTATTAAAGCAACCCTGAGAAGAGGCAGATTAGCAATTAATATTGCATCCCTTTCTATTGGCATCCTCAAAGGTTTGGTGAAGCCTTTGTCTTTCCAGTGTGGAAAAGAGTTTCTCAAAAATTAAAGACTTTTAAAAATTCAGGTGAAGGTGAAGGATGGACTGAGACAAGGAAGTACTTATCATCTTGGTAAACGACATAGACTATGTCTATACAAGACCAACCATATGGTGGAAAAGAAGAAATTATGTCTTCCAGATGTTTTATCTGCATAACATGAAAAACTTCTTTGATTGAATTTTTCACTTTCATTCATGTGTTTGATGTTCTATGGACAAAGTCACAGATAGGAGAATATGAGAAGAAAATGAAAGGTGTGCAGAAATACATCATCAAAAATGCTTTTTGATGATAATAAAGTTCCCCTTTAATATTTTAGAGTTTTCTTCCAACCAAGATTTGACGGGTTTGATATTTATATAGGACATATATTAACATGTTTTTTGGCCTTTAGGAACTGTTGATTTCAATGTCTAAAAATCAAAAATCAAAGAGGAGAGAGCCACAGACTGAGTTTTGGAATGTCCTTATCGTAAAAAGCTTGCTCCTGGTGGTTATTTTAGAAAATAAGCCATTAAACCAAAGGAGAAACTAAAGCAGGAAAACAAAGTTTATGGGGGAGAAAAATCAAGAAGTTGGAGGAAATGTGTGCAGCAAAGGAAACAGAAACAGAAAAATGGAGACACACAACTATGACACACAGTCCTGGAAAGGTCCATGGGTTTGAGGCGTTACCATAGAGAAATTTGGAGGCCAGGCTCAGGAGCTCTGGGGAACCATTCAATATTTATTCTTAATTTTTTATTAGTTGCCGATAATAAAATGCCTTCTGCCTCACCCAAGCTGAAGGAGAATTTATTGAACAATATTAGGTAGCTTACAGAATCTTCAAGTGAGCCAAGGAGTCTGGCTCTAAAACTAGCTAACAGGAGCTACTGTCATAAAAACACCATCAACCCTCCCGAAGATCCAGAAACCTCCCACACTGCCTTTGACAGAAGAATGGATCCCAGTATGCAGTCACCTCCTCGTGTTACTGACTTTTGGTTCCGCTTCTCTTGCAGGAACCTGAGGCACTTGAGATTCACAGAACTGAAATCATAAAGCTGAACCTTAGCTGCAAGGGAGTCTGGGATATGAGGTTTCTACTTGAGGAAGCCATTGACCCAAATGGTGGGAGGATGTTCAGTGATGTTGGGCAGCCACTAATGACAAATGTCCACTCTAGCAATGAGATGAGCATAGCTGTGCTTTAGAAAAATTAATTCAGCAGGATTTGTGTGGAAGGATTGGAATGGGACAAGGCTGGACATGAAGACAAGCTGGGATCCTGTTTGCAATTGTCCAAGGAAGCATTAATACAATTTTTCACTACAGTGTTAGTGGTGGGAGCACAAGAGAGGGGGAAGGTTCTAGAATCACTACAGAGATAGAATCGACGACATTTAGCAATGATAGTTGAGGCCAGTCAGCGGAAATAGGGAAGTCAAGAGGAGGTGCCATTCTGAAGGGGAGGGTTGAGTCCAGCCTGGGACACAGCGAAGTACACATGAGGTGGACAAATCGAACAGGCCATTGTGAAGATGTGGAGCTCTAGAGAGAAGTATCCAGATACAGGTATTAGTGTCACCTACAGAGAGATGATAGTTGAAAGAACGGGACTCGGAAGGTACAGTTCAAAGTTAGTGCTTGTATTCCTTTCCAAAACTGGTTTCTTTTTTTGTACCCATGTTTCTGGTTGTCAGCTTTAGTGATTTAAAGAGACCTTAACCTGGAGCCTTTTTACCCCTTGCAGAAGAGGGATGAGTGGAAGCTTCACTCTTATCCAAATAACACATTCTTTTCCATTGTGAGGAGCCAGCCTTCAAATGATTCCCGTAGTCTTTGTAGAACTATGTCTTGGGGGTTTAAAGACTTAATTGTTTGAGTCCAGGTGACAGGATGTATCATAAATAAGGAAAACCAAGGCTGCTTTTATTGTGGTCATTTTTCACCTGGTCTGACAAAAAGCTAATGACACAGTTGGTAGATCAAAAGAGTCTACATCACAGGAGAGAAAGTTTCTGAGTCTCCAACCTGGACGGGGCTCTATCTGAAAGGAGATGGAGGGGCTTGTTTCCACGTATTTAAAGTGCCACAGGAGCTCACAGCACGAGACCTCACTGTCCTACATTTTCACTTTCCAGTCTCCTAACAATGAGGCCCTCTCTGAGGAAAAAGACCCTCTGGAAAGTGAATGGGAAGCTTGTGACCCACAAAGAGTGAACTAAAAAGTTGGGACTAGCATTTTCTTTTAAATCAAGGGACACTTGTTTTGAAGGACGCAACTGTCTCAGAGAGGCTGAACTACTGTGCTGGGAAGGAGTCCCAGCCTCCTTCTCCACTCTGATAGGGACCCCAGGGTCCCCCGGCATGGGTCAGGGTCAGGGTCAGGGTTCCCCATACCCTGGAAAGAACCTGAAGCTGCACTTCCCTGAAAAATGGGGGCCAATCAGTTGCTCTGAGTCGGTGACTTGGGCCCAATGTCACGGCTACCTCCTTCCTTCTGAGAACTCACCTTCTGACGTGGAATCCTTTTAGCAGATGCCTTAGAGAGATGGACCTACCCACACAGGTGAATGCCCTGCCGCAGAACCGACTTTCCTAACGTGCCATTTGTTTGCTGAAAAGTAAGATGATCTGCAGGTGCTCAGCAGGGAGGCACCACGGAGCCCCAGTGGTTGGGTCCAGCCAGGTGCTGTTCTCCATGGCGACCCATCCGTCCTCTGCACAGTACGCAGTAAATATTTGGATCCGTCTTCGGAACTCTGTCTTCCCAGAACGTCAGGGGAAGCAGGGCATTATTATTTAATATCTTGGAGCATCACAAATGTGCATTACTCCAAACAGTAATTAACATTGTTCCTGAGACAGAAAGTCCTTTGCCCAACTCAAAAGACACACTAGGACAGCTTGGCAGGGCGGGGTGGGGGTTTCCTTTGGGAGGCTGGATGACTGAAGAGGGTCAGGACTGGCATCTCTGCTCTGCTTAAACTCCAGTTGTATACTGTTTCTGTGGGGGGGACTTCTGCTGTCAAAAGTTTCAACAGACGGTTCTAGATATGGCCACAGAGCAGTAAGGGGAAAAGCAAAGACTTGCTTGGCAGGGCTTACACTTCTCAAGTGTTGACCTGGGTTTTAGATTTTCACGACTGTAATTTTACATGGTGTGGGACGCTCAGAGAAGCTGCCTTAGAGGTGTCGGGAGACAAGGAAAGAATTGCTGTGGACTCAGTCCTCAACACTAAAGGCAGGCGGTAACACGTGGGGCAGAGCACCAGGAATAAATCAGTTAGTTGGGTATGAATAGGCATGGCTTCCTTTCCTTCCCAACTGGGGCATATTCTTAGACTTTTGGGGAGGCTTCTAGGGGCCCTAGTAATGGCTGCATTACCATGTTGGCCCTGACAATGTACCAAGGCACTTGGGCTGAGACTCACAGTGCTTCCATCCAGCAGAGGCACGGTGGAGAAAAAAAAAATGTGATGTTTCCTGCAGAAACCTTCAACATCTCCCAGCAGTGGCAGTAAATCTGGGGTCCGCTTTTCTGCCCCTTAGGCATTAAGCAAGCTACAGGAGGAGAGTGCGAGAAAGATTTTAGCTGGTGCTTGGCCCTGCAAATCATGAAGTGTATCCCAGTACGCTCGGCCACAACCCCCAGAGGAAAATCAGGATTACAAAAGGGACAAAGGTGTCAGAAGAGAGGAGTGAGAAGTCTGAGTCATCAGCTTACTCAAGAATGGTCTAGGACAAAAAAGAAAGGGGGATTTTGGGGATGGGGGGCTGTGTAGGACAGAGCTCAGGGGTGGTAACCCCCTGCTGCTCCTTGCTTCACACCAGCCAGCCCTGGACAAAGATGTCGTTTACCCGCCAGCACTGAGCAAACGTCCCTTCATGGGTGGTCCGATCTGGGCCACAGGTGACGGGGAGAGAATAAGACAAAGACACTATGACGACTTGAGCCCACTGACCCTTCACCTTATCCCGGGTCTGAGGGTGGTCTGGTTCTCCCGGGGCTTCAGAGAAACCGCAGTGGTCCTCTTCCTGCCAGGAGTAGCTGGAAGCCTTGGCTTCATATCTGTCCTCCTTCCTGTGGCAGGCTGTTGACAAACAGCACCCTAACAGCCGGAGAAGGGCTTACAGACCACAGAACACTTAAGTACCTGTTAACCCTCACCACAGCCCAGCGGCTGGTTACTGTCCTCATGTTCTCCGTGTGGAACCTGAGGTTCCAGAGGGGTGAAGAGACGTGTTCAACACCACACCATCTGAAGGAAAAATCTAGACTTCTTTTAGCCCAGAGTGTGGCAGGGGTGTTCTTGTCCCGGTTTGCAGATGGGGAAGCTGAGGCACCCAGAGCCCACCCACGCATCTTGCCGGTGGACTCAGCGTTCGTGGGAGGTCAGTATCGGGTGATGACGTTTTATACTACAGCTACATTGTATTGTTATCTGTCTGCCAAAATCCATTTCTTTCTCTCCCGCTGCCAAAATCCCTTGTCCCCTCCCAGGCACACTACTGCCATGCCTACTCCTAAATGTACCTCTCTGTTCAAATCTGACCTATTCTGTGGTTGCATTCATTAGGACAATGGCCCCTCACCAAAGATGAATATAATAACTATTTGGGGAGGTCTTTCAACACAAAAACACTCTTGGCTCAGTTGCAGTCTGATCCAGTATAGCAGGAGCAGGGCTGGGGGTAAGCACAGAGGGAGTCTCTGCTGTTTCTAGGATAATCAGTCTATCCTTTCAATTCACCCATTACCCAGGTAATCTACCTAACAACACCCAGGAAACGGGCTAGCAAAGTCAGAATTTGTGGGTGGTGAATACTCATCCAAAATGTTTCTTCTTTCCCCACCGCACGGGATAGGCCCACTTCTCTGCCAATCACACAGTGCACGTGCAAAGGATTGGCTCTCCTGCCTCCACCCCACCCCCAGTGACACAGCTTCTTAACCACAGACTTCGTTCTCCTGTCACGTGTCAGCTTAGCCAATAGGCATAAATCTGAGCCTTTCTGGAAAGGATCAAAATCATTTCTGGTCTAACAAGTATAAGACTGAAGGAGCATGGATGAAGTTTTTTTCTCTTCCTTGAAGCCCTGAGCCCAGTAATCTAGCTGCTCTGAGCCTTGGCCTGAGAAATAAGAACTCTTCAAGTAGAGTCCTCTCTCTTTAAGGATTTTCAAAGACCAACTCTTACTTGCTTATGTTTTCCCTGGACATTTTTTCCTACAATTCCAAAGAAAGCCTCACATTGAGGAAAACTAGAAAGGCATGATTCAGTGATGTCAAATGCTCTCAGGATTCCTCTTTCCAAAAGTCTTTGTTAATTGTGCCCAGTATCTATAGTGATAAATTTAAAGACACCGAAGCAGCGGGATCCCAAAGACACTAGACTACTGTATTGTCCCATTAAGTTGAAACAATGGAGCAGAGTCTTGAGCCTGTCTCCAGGGCAACTGAAAATGCCAGTCACCGTCAGGTGGGCTTTCTGATGAATCTTTTAAAATGGACTTCCACATACTTTGTTATTTTAAATATGGGAAAGTTAACTCATAAGTATTTAGATAAAATTATGAATACTTTGAACCAAAAATATATCTTTGCTTTAATCCCAAATTTTCTTTTTTGGCATTTTGTTGATCTGTGGCAAAATAAAATTTCTCAAATCAAGAGAAAGAAAAGACCCCATGAAAAACACAAAAGCAACATATTAGCCAAAAAAAACCCCAAAAAAACAACGAACATAACTTTTTTTTTTTTTAACTAAATCTATTTTAGGATTTAAATATGGCAACATCGTATAATCTGCTGGTGTTCTGAGATGTAGTCTTAAAATCTCTATCTATTGCCAAACGACTTTACTTTGCTCTGGACATCAGGCTTGAACCTTCCAGGAAGGCTGAAACAATCAGATGTAAGTGAGGAGCTCTTAAAATACAGCTGTAGGCTGAGGACCCCTGAACCCTGTGTAGGGGAAAGCACCATTGCATCCCATCTGACACTCTGCCCCCAGTCTCTCATTCTGGCTTTGTCCCTCTCTGGCCCCAGCTGGTCCCCTGCACTCAGCTTTGAATCCTTGCCATGACCTCTCGTGCATGTCCACGCATTTTGGCAGCATTTTTCTTGGCTGACCTCAGTATTCTCTTTTGGATACAATTTTAAATCCTTGCTCTCCAGACACATTTATGATGACAAGGAATGAAAACTTCTAGAGCTATGCTATCCAAGATGGTAGCCACTAGCCACGTGTGTCTATTTAAATAACTTAAAATTAAATGAAATATAAAAATCCAGTTCCTCAGTCACACTAGGCATATTTCAAGTGCTCAATAGCCACGTTCCCTTCTGTGCAGAAAGTTCTATTGAACAGTGTGGATTTAGAGATATTCTTACTTTCATTCCAACCCCAAGGGATCAATCTGACTTTACTTAGCATCTTCCCCAAATGCCCCTAATCCAAGTAATATGAAACTGAAATCACTGAAGTCTGGAATAATCTTGTTAGTATCCTCCTGAGATAGTTCCAGCAGTGGCTCAAAGTTCCTTCAGATGACTCCAGAATGCCTATAGCACCACTTTGGCCATCTAGATACCTAAACACTTCAAACATGGTGTAGCTAGATCATCAGTGAAGAAAACTTAGGTTGAGGAACTCAGAGCAGCGTGGAAAAGATGATTCGAAGAACAGCGGAATACCACATTTATTACGACACAGATGGGCAGAGCCAGACAATATTAGTCAGCGGCTTACTTGTCTATCTATTTGGTAAGGTGCCTGACATTCCACCATTAGAGTTTTATTCCTTTGGATTTTACAGGTATCTTCTTTAGTCTCTAGACTGGAACAGGTTACATGGACTACACTGTGGGCAGGAGAGAAAGAGACAGAACTCTAGTGCAATAGGGGTAGTTGTTGATGTTCTCTTTACTTACTGCCACCTAGAAACAACCCTACAGGTGAGAGAGAGCAAGAATGAGGTCCAAGAGTGCCTCCTCATATATCATATATGATAAGTGAGAAATTACGTTTTAATGTTACCTATTATATACTCTGCATAGCATTGGGCCCATAGATATTCAACACATCTATCTACCTGATAGATATTCAATGTTAAGAATAGTTTTAAGATTAATTTAGCATTAGAATCATTCTGAAGCACTTTTATCCACCATAAATTTTAAACTAATTTCTTTTTTTTCTTTTTTTTATTCATGTAAGAAATATATTCTGAGCACATAGTAGGTGTTGGTGCTGGGTTAGACACTGAGTAATAAAAATACATGT
Source organism: Halichoerus grypus (assembly GCF_964656455.1). Lineage (NCBI taxonomy): Eukaryota > Metazoa > Chordata > Mammalia > Carnivora > Phocidae > Halichoerus > Halichoerus grypus. The sequence goes on from NC_135715.1 coordinate 71,023,256, forward strand.
TTTGACTTGCAAAGCTGTCCATTATAGAATATTAAGCTTAAAAAAACATTTTACAGTGTACACTATATTGGTATACATGCTATTATGTATTTCTATAAATGTAATAGTAAACATTTCTTGAATGCTGAGATTCACTATGCCTGAAAAAGGAGGCTAAGCCGTCATACATGAGAACTTCATTTAATCCTTATATCTGTGAGGTATATATTGGCCTCTCCATTTTGCAAGACAAGTGAGATTTAGGGAGGTTAAGGAACAGGGCTAAGTCATACACACACACCCTTAACCTGCACAGTTGGGATGGACTCTAACTACAGAGCCTGAGATCTCTTGTCATTGTGCTTTATAGTTTTTTCCAAAAATATATACATACAAGGAAGAAGTTATCTGTGCTTTAAACTAATTTCTTAAGTACCCAAAGCAAGTTTTCTCAATGCGTTTTGGGTCTAATGAGCAAAAATCATCTCTTTCACACCCCCTACCCCAAACAAAACTTCATTTTATTCCCTCATTTGTTTATTTATTCATTCAGCTGCTATTTTGTGTGCATACTCAAACACTGTCCAGTCTCTGCAGAGAATACGAAGTTGAATAGCACCACTTGGCTAGAAGCTTGACGGTGACTATACAATCCCAATTTGGACCTGAAACTTCTAGAAGAGAAGATTCCTGGCTTTGCTATCCCAGGTTTGTCACTTCCATCCCTAGTTCCTGCAGCCCAGCCTATCAGTTAGAATTCAATTGGGTGCCTAATTGAGGACAGTCTAAATAGTAGTGGCTTACGCCAGATGGAACGTTATTTCTCTTTAGGTAAAAAACCAGAGTTAGACTTCAGGACCAGCATGGCAGCTCTTCTGGAATCCAGGCTCCTGTCTTCTTGTTTTACCAACCTTATTCTACCCTTTCATGATCTAAGATATGCATTCCAGGTAATAGAGAGAAGAGAAACGGAAAAAGAGCATCCCTTCACTCTTTTTTTTTTTTTTTTGAAGATTTTATTTATTTCTTTGACAGAGAGAGACACAGTGAGAGAGGGAACACAAGCAGGGGGAGTGGGAAAGGGAGAAGCAGGCTTCCCGCTGAGCAGGGAGCCCGATGCGGGGCTCCATCCCAGGACCCTGGGATCATGACCTGAGCCGAAGGCAGACGCTTAACGACTGAGCCACCCAGGAGCCCCATCCCTTCACCCTTTGGGGGGAGGCTTCTTCTTAATCTTATTGGGCAGAATTTAATCCCATGGCTGCACCTTGCTACAAAAGAGAATGGGAAATTTCATCTTTTTCCCATCAGGCTTCTGTTCCAAAAGAGAACATTTAGAGCATGCAACTCTTGATCTCCGAGTCGTAAATTCAAGCCCCGCGTTGGGTATAGAGTTTACTTAAAAAATACTAATAAATAGGACAGGGTGCTAGAGTAGGCACCTAACAATCTGCCACCTGTTACACACTGTGCCTAAGGCACTGTCCCATCTAAGCACATTGCCTTCCTATGCAAAGGTAATAATCCACGTCCTCTGGTGATGGAAACAAAAGTCATTAACCTTGAATGATATTATTCACATCACCAACTTTCTTTCAATTGTGTATATTGCAAAATTCTAATCTCATCTTTTGCACACTTACTTGTTACTGTAAAATAAGAGTAAAATGGATGTCAACGGACACAACTACTAAAACCTTTCGTAGATATTAAGACAAAACCCTTGCAGAGGCAATAACAAAGTCATAAAACACGAAAAGCTATAAAATTAGAACATCTAAGTTTTTTATAAAAAATGAAACAAAACATTAAATTGGTCATATTGACCATGGTATTTTAAATTTCCAATTATCCTGCTAATTGCAATATCTTAGAATAGGACATGGAAAATGGGGAAGTAAATTAATGTTACCCAAAGAACCCTAATTTTTTTAGACCATAACTTTGAAATAACTCCGTGTCTTTAGTTTTTACGCATAAAAGGAAGAAACAGCACAGTGAAAAACACTAGCCTGTGTAATACAAAGACAAAGTCCATGGAGGCTTTGATGTTAATATATGACAGAGTTTTAAAACAGAAGGGGGGGGAGCCAGATCAGACCTCACCTGCTACTGTTATTCAGTTGGGGATAATTAAACCACCACCAGGTTTCCCAAGCAGAGAAGAAAGGCATTTTCTCATGAGAAGAACGATGCTTCTCTAAGTTCTGCTCAAATCATACTCTAAATACACTGAAAGAACGTCTCTTTAAATTGTGATTTATTGGGGCGTCTGGGTGGCTCAGTCCGTTAAGTGTCTGCCTTCAGCTCAGGTCGTGATCCCAGGGTGCTGGGATCGAGCCCGGCATGGGTCTGGGCTCCCTGCTCAGTGGAGAATGTTTTTCCCTCTCCTGCTGCCCCTCCCCCGCTTGTGCTCTCTCTTTCTCTCTCTCTCTCTCTCTCTCAATCACTCTCTCTCAAATAATAAAATCTAAAAAAGAAAGGTAAATAAATTGTGATTTATTGAAGATTTTAACTGTTTGTAGCCCAAGCTTCATTTGCTTTTGCCCCAATGGTTAATGTCAGATTCCCACCCGAAGCAAAATCCCCTTCTCTTGTCTCCAAATGTTTCTGAGACTTCATGTGCTCCCTGTGCTTGTGGAAGAGCTTAGTTGAATTTCAAAAGGCAACTGTGGTGTTTGTTTTTTTCAGGCTCCCTGGTATCCTGACCCTCCTTTCTCCCAGTAGAATGCCACACTTATAAGCCAGGGACTGGTGGTCATGTCCATGAGCACTGGGGCTCCCCCTGCACCCTGCTAGCTCTGCTAGTCACTCACAGGCTCTCCAGCCTCTCACCTCACTGACACAAATCATAGATTCCTGGCCGGTACTACCTACAAAATTAGTAGAAACCTACGGCATGACTGAAACCCAGCAATGGGATGAGCATACATGGGAGCTGTAATCTTGTGGCAGAGACTCTTGTCTCCCGGTATCCTTTTCCCCCTTTTTCTATAGTATCAGAATCCATAATTTTCACAGGACAAAATAAAAACCATACTTTCTAGCATCTTCTGCATTTATATGTAAGAGCACATGTCTATGTTCTGGCCAAAGAGATATAAGTGAACATGCAAGAAAGGAATCATGCCCCCCCCTTTTTTTTTACCCTTTTTCCTTTCTGTGGGTGAGAATATAAATGCAATGGCTGGAGCTCCAGCAACAATCTTGAGCCGTGAGATGACCTGGAGAATAGAAACTGTATATGAAAAAACAACCAAACAAACAAAAGAAAGTTTAGGTTCTCCTGACACTATGAAGTAAGTCTATCTCAGAAGTAACTGTCTCTGGACTTGCAGAACATAAAAGAAAAGCACTCTATTTTGCTGAAGTCACTGTTACATGTTACTTGCAGCCAAATTTAATCCTAACTATATGCTACAAATAAGAGCTAGCCATACTCAAAATAGCGACTAGGTGGATTGGTTTTTCATCTTCTGGGCCCTCTATTATGATTTTTCTCCCAGAGTCCCCTGTTCTCTGATGCCTTCTGTCTGCCTCTGAATGCCCTCCAATGAAGTGCTCATGCTCTGCAATTTTTCCAATCATTCTTTTTCTATCCAGATTTACCAATCCTACATCCCATTCTTTTGGGATCTGACTAGGTAATGTGATAATTAAACTTATACTAACTTATTCATGTGAAATAATGAGTGTTTTAATTCTAATATAGCATTCTAACAGGGGATTGGGTGACTAGACTGGAGGAATAACTAAACATGGATACCCTAGCAGGTAATTATGGTAGATATTTTCAGGCAGGCAGGCTTTTTGACATTTGATATAAGAAATATGGTTCTGCAAACTGTCAGGCAGCTGCAAGTTTACATAGCATGTCAGATTCAATTAGGGTTCCCAGATACTTATCTCTACTTGCTCCTTATACTGCTTACCCATATAAAGAACCACACCAATGTTGTTCAGAACAAGATACATGGAGCCTAGGTACGATGCATTGTGGAAGTTAACAGTTGGAAAACTTCAAGTTTTCAGAAATGATATTCTTTTGATTTTCCTACCTTGGAAATTAGCAGTGTTTGAAAAACTCCCACATCCAATGCAACAAGGTGTGTTGGGAAGCCTCAGGCTCCTCCCATAATCTCCATCAGCTAGCACTCAACCACCCGATATAAGCACAATCTAAGTGGAAACACGTGCCATATGGAAACACTCCTTCTAGACAAATCCAGGCCTTCCAAGAAAACCATGACCCCCCAACACCCTTCCATTTGGAGAAGACAGGGCTACCACAGATTGATGCAATATTGTTTTTTTACTGCGTCAAACCATCAAAGCCAAATTTACTAATTACCTGCGACCCAGTAGTGATTTGCAGTTATTACGGTCCTTATATTCACCGGCTTTTCTCTAGCTTCTTATAACTCGAGCTAGCTCACCGGGAACTATATACTGAGGAAATGCAGGAGACCACCTGAGTCATCGAATGCTGACTGAGTAAACACCCACTCTTACTTAGACTCCACTGGCCTCACTTCCACTAGAACTACAGTAATCTGAGCCCATGTCTTAGACCCCACAGCAACAGCTAATGACCAACATGTAATTGTAAACCAACTTCCTTGAAGATTGCAGTGAAACGTGAGGCCAGCCCTTGGAAAGGAGGGTAGCAAGTAACCTCCCGGTGACCTCTTATCTTTCCTTTCAGCACCCCTTATCTTGCAGCCCTCTTCCTTCTCCCCCTCTTTCATCCCGCTACTGTTTAGGACAGCGGAGCCCCGGCCTGAAATGAGTTAAAAAAAAATCTATCAAAATATCTTGTTACCCACAATAAAAAAAAATTGTTTTAGTTACTGTCTCCTCCTCCTATTTTCCATTTTAAGAAATGTCCCCGACTCTATAATTGCTGTTATTTTTTAGGCCCTTACTGCCAGGACCCCCAACCCAGAGTATCGCGCTAGATGCACACCTTTTGACTGATGGGCCCTCCCCTAGGCATTGTGGGGGCATATGAGTCCTCTGGTCGCCTTGTGGGAGACAAGACAGAATGGATGAAACAATTAGAAAACAATGTCAATTGAAGATAATGAACAATGATGTCACGCTATAAACGCGTCCTTGAAACAATGTACATGTACATGCCTAAAAATAGAGCTCAGGTGAGTCAGGAACGAGGTGGGTGGAGAGGTGTCAGAACGGGAAAGGTCCAGTGAGGGCAATGTGAGCCATGCCAACTTCAGAGAGAGTGCAACACTGCTGAAGGCAATTGTTCTGGCCAGAACTTGATCCTGTGAAGGTCTTTGTGCATTTTCAGTTTTCTTTCCTTCTTTTTTTTTTTTTTCAGTAAGTTTAAAGAGAATTTTCAGTTTTGAGGCACTTGGCAGTGGTTAAAAGGAAAAAGATTCTCATGTATGCCCCTTCTTGCTTCTCAACTCGAGGGAAAGCCACTCAGGTGACTGCGTGGGAAGGACCCTTCATTCTCTTTTGTACCCACCTGCGGGAGAGCTTGCTTTTCCTCTTCAGCGAAATCCTTTGGGATGTGAGGAAAGGAAGGAAAGAGAAACACTTCCACTAAAAAGCTATTAGAGGAAAGTCAGTGAAAATGAAATGAGGTTTTAGTCTTACTTCTAAGCCATATTATGCATATATAATGTTTAATTCTAATCATTTTGTAAATGAGCGATAATTTGGATGCACTAAAGTAAATATTTAATTACCCATGAGTTCAACTTAATTTGTCCCTTTGCAAGTGTAAAATTCTTGCCATTAGGAAGAAAAATCCAGCTTAAAGTAAGATTTTGCTTCTAATTCTAGATTTAAATAACGGTTTCCTTTAAACATGGTTTAAATGATTGAATTCATCAGTTTATGACTCTGTGTTAAATGAGATAGAGAAAAAAATGCCTCGCACACTGGCTGACCATGGTGTGTGGCACTCAATAAATGTTTAATTTATTACTTTATAACAAAACAGCATAAACTATACTCTGCAATAATACAAATTTATTGGGTATTCCAAATTTCTCATTAACTCACCTTGTATTTTTCCATTTAGATGAGTTTAAAGTGCACAATGGAAAATGTTTGAAAATGTTCATAGTTGTAGATTATACTGGACCCCTGAAACTATTAGCTCGAGATCGTGCCTTAGAACTAATTATTCCTTGTACACTTTTGTAACCATGCTCTCTTAGCCAAGAACTCAAAGCTGCAACATATAATTATCTCACCCATCAAACAAATCTTCACTGACTGACAAAACGATTTTGCTTCTCCAAAGTGGGGACATTTTTGTGGATATGCATGCGGTGGATGTCTGTGGGCCATTCATATTTAAAGAAACTGCTGTAGATCTGTGTAGTAGTTTAACAGCTATTACCTTTCAGACTTTCTTTAGTGAGTGGTTAGCATCTTTGGCCATTTGCCGGACATTGCCGGCTTTACCCAACAGAAGGACTCTTGGTATAAATGAAATGTAGGTAAACCAAACTACTTTAAATGCAATAGAGCTTTCAAACAAATCCTCTGGTTGCACCTTTGCAAAGTGAAGGATTCTCTTACAAACCCAATAATCACTTCCTAATGCATGGGTTTTTGCAAATGTGGAATTTAATCCATCAGATTTACTTAAAACAGGTAGACCCCTTCTTTATTTGCTACTCTGAGAGTTGGTCTTTTGGCTTAATTGTAATTTAAAGAATAAAAGAATCAAGACCACATAGCTCCAATCATGCTGTGGTTTTGGCAGGGTTGATTATTCATGTACAAAGAGTAGTAATTTGGTGTCAATGGAAGGGAACATAAGGTATAGAGGTGGGCTGGTGGGGCGAGGGGGGACTATGACACAGAACCGTAAGGTCAAGTTCCTGGCACAGCCAAAGTTTGAGTATCTTTGATTTTCTTTTTAAATTTGCCAGGCTGTTTGGAAAAAATTACACCCTACAAAAACAAACAGATGAATGCAAAACCCAATATTCCGCATAGCTGAAAAAGTGGAAATAAATCTACAGCTGATTCTGTTCGTGGAGTAGTAGCAACAAGAGTGGATGAATCCAGTACAAAAAAACATGTAGGCAGAGCAAGGAAATATCTAAGTTGAATGTTGTAAAACAAAACCAGGGAGATGGAAAAGGACAAAATGAGTTGCAGAAGTATGTTTTTCTAACCTGGAGAATAGAAAACCAAAGAGCCAGACCTTCCACCTATCGAGAAAGGCTGGACCGTATCCTTTACATTTCTCCTTTGTGCCCCTCACTCACATTCTTCTGTCTTCTGTTACTGCCCTGCAATCCTCAGGGGAGAAAAAGAATCTTGCTTTGTCCCCGCAAGACCTTCAAAGCAAACGTAGCCCTTTGTTTCAGAGCTCTTTCATCTTCACAAAATGCTGATACAGTTTCTACAAATCAGAGGAAATCTGATGGTGGGAGTAGGGGCAGGTTTTGCAGAAAAAGAATTTTCCTTCCTGCAACCAAGACAGGATATATTTAAAGTAATCTCCTCTGGGATAAATACTGATTTGTTGGTGGCCTAGACCCTATATGCTTTAAGGATTCCTTTCTGGGACTCTCTGCCAAGCAATGTAGGAATTAGAGAAAAAAAAAATCTTTTCCACCTAAATGCCCCTCTCTCTAGCTATCTAAATGTTTCTCAAGATTTTTCACTAAATGTTCTTCAAGGTGATGCATTTTCAAAAGGAAACCTCTAATTCTGACTGCTCAGCTCAATCAACCTCCTTGAACTTCCCTTTTGGGTTCTCTAAATCCTCAGTGTGCTTTGCTGCTTGAAATTGAGCAAGAGGGCATTTCAGGGGATCAATCAAAGGTAATAGGAGGGTTCTGAGCTTTTATAGTTGAAAAGAATGCTGTTTTCAGAAATCGTGAATAGGAGCACTATTATGAGCATTTAATTATTTCTATGAATATATTACAAACTCCTCCATCACTAGAATATAATAACTAAAAACTGCCTTATGATGAAATTTAAATGAATTTCATTCCATGAAATGAGACTTTAAAATCAGCCAGGCAAACAATGGCATTTTTTTTTCCTGTTGGCTCCTCAAAACTGTTGCTCTGTCAACACACAAGAGGAATGTTGTTCCTGTCATGTAAGCGTGCTATTAACATAACTTTCGTCAGAGCTCTGAGACCCTGATTATGTAATATTTCCAGGGCAACTCCAACTACTGCATGGTTATTGTGAAATCCCTACAAAAAAAAAGAGAAAAAACTAAATGAAGTTTAATACACATTGAAAAGACAGACAGGTGGCATGAAGGATTTTTGGAGGTAGAAGCATCGATTACCCATGACATGAATGTATTTATTCTACTGTGTACATAGTCAAAATATAAATCTGCTAATTGCTAAGAGTTCAAAGGCCTGGCACCTAAGGATGTTAGACTGAGCTTGAAATAGCAAAAAGTAAGAAAATTAATGAACATTTGAAATATAGTCAAAGTTCACTGTTTAAGAGTTAATTAGGCAATTTCCGGACCTTTTAGTTTTCTTCCTGATTATGCCCGGAACTTAGGCTGTTGTTCCTTAGGATCTCCCCAAGATGCTGGGTTTGGCAAGAGAGAGGATATGAAAGTTCATATGCAGGTAACTGTTCCAGCTCAGATAAAAATGTTAGAGGGAAATATAAATATAAAAATGTACATATGTGGTGACATGGCCTTGTGACGGAACAATATGCAGTCTTTCACTATAGTATTTACAAGGAGTTATGATACTGACAAAGTGTTTATGCGAGTGAAAACAGGCAAGAGTCCAAATTTCATGAGTACAAGTCCAAACATTTACAAGAAAGGGAGAAAACAAAACTGATGGAGGGGGAACAAGGGTAGAGGTGAGGCTTAGGGTGGTGGTGGAACTCGTTTTTCTGACTTTATGTCTTTTCAAATGTTTCTAGTAAGGATATATCACATTTGTGGGATACTTAACAAAGTTGTAAAGGACAAATTCACGTCTGTACCTTTTCTGGACTCAGTCATTCTTAATTAATCCTTTTGTCATTTTTGCAAAGGTTGGAGTTAAAGAAGGCCTTTAGGTACAGATTCCAAAGGACCATTATAGGTATGACCCAGTTTCACAGACAGGGTGGATCAGAAGGCCTTAGGCAGGGTCCATCTAGATGCAGTACATGGTACGGTGTATATATCTGTTAAATGGCTGTCATGATTAATAAAGATTACCTTTTAATGGGTAAACAAAAGATACTCTTTTTATTCCTCTAGGAAAAACCAGATGGCTTAGAGTCTAGTGAGCAACAGCTTCAAAGGGAATACAGGCAGAGAACAGAGGACGGTTCCAAAAGAGGGACTTGGTGTTTATTTCAATGGAAGCTGACAATCAGAAGAGAAAACTCTTTTTTTGGGTCAGAGAAGTTTAAGTGGGAGCCCAGCCAAAACTGGGACTGGAATCGAGGGCCCAGCAGAAACCCTGCTTTGGTATTCAGGAAGAACAGCTCGGCCTAGTGTAGGACTGGACAAAGATCCTTTGCTGGAGTCAAGCAGAAGTCAGGATGACGGTGGATGAAGATGGACCTGACTTATGAGGCTGGACAGACTCTCCACATCACGGTTTCTGAGTCACCCGAACCAAACTAGGCTCTATTTTATTACCTAGAACCACCCACCCTTGGACAGATTGCACTCTTGTCAATTACCATCTGGAGGAAAGTTGTTTTCATCACTATGCTCACAAAAACTGACCTGCGTGCGTGGTGCTAGCATGAGGGTGACCTCCCCAGGAGAAAAGTACAGGGAGGCTGGTAGACTTTGAGCCAGAGCGAGAAGGAAGAACTTCAAGCTCTTCAGGAGATAAAAGCAAGGACACAGAGGTCTTTGTTACTGCACCATGCTCTTGGATTGTCCTGCCACGAGCAGCAATGCTAATTAAATTGACATTCCTTATAGCCACTTCTGTAGTTTACTGGGGACATTCATATTTTGACATATGAGTTTGTCTCTGTAATACTATCACTGTCTTTTAAAATAATCCTTTTCCTTATATGACCACCTGCCATGGCTGTTAAAGGGGAGTCGTTTGGTGGGTCCTATAGACTTTACCTTAAAACATACCCAGAATCCAACCCCCTGTCCTCCTCTGCTCCTTCCCACCTACATAGTTCAAGTCATTACCTTATCTTACCCAGATGATGGTAAAAAAAAAAAAATCTCCAGATGTATGTCCCTGCTTCTTCTCATGCCCCTCTATAATCCTTTCTCTATATAGTAGTCAGAGCGATTTATATAAAACCTAAGCCAAGCGTTGACACTGTTCTGCTGAAATCCTCTGTGGTTTCCCTGTGCATTAACCTCAAGCCACACTCTTTGCTGGGTCTCTGAAAACCTGCATAAACTACTTGTGATGTCATCCTCTGCCATCTCTCCCACCCTCTATCAAGCTCCACCTGTCTCCCTATTTCTTGGACTCACCAAGCCCCAAGCCTGTCCCCATCCCAGGGTCTTGCCATTTCCTGATACCTTTGCTTGGAAAACTCTTACCTCTCTCTCTCTCATTTTTTTAAATTTGATTTTATCACAGATATATTTTTTTAAGATTTTATTTTAAGTAATTTCTATACCACATGTGGGGCTCAAATTCATACCCCAAGATCAAGAGTCCCACTCTCTACCGATTGAGCCAGCCAGGAACTGCCATCACAGATGTTTTTTAAGACTAGGTTTTCAAATACAATTATCGTTCAGAAATACTATGTAAAATCATAACATTTTGCTGTGTGACCACAGAACTTTGCAACCATGTCCAAGTCGGCCTGAGTGCACAGTAGGGTGGGCGGGGAGGGGGCCTCAGGGCTCTTCACTGGGGAAAAACACCTGGCTGCTCCCCCGCCCCCAAGAGGCCTCTATGGTGACATCTCCTTGGTAACTGTACCAAAATCCAGGTTCTGGACTTCAGTTTTCCCTCAATTCTTTACGTGGCTTTTCTTCTCGCCATCACAGATGTCCCTCCTCAGAGAGCGAGGCTTTCTCAGCCACCCAGTTTAAGTTAACCTCCTCCCATCACTTCCTGTCTCCCTGTCATTTTCTTCCTAGCACTTAACACAATCTGAGGTGGTCATACTTACTTAGTTACCGTATTCCTTTTCAAGGGTTGTCATAATAAACTACCACAGACAGGGTGGCTTACACAACAGAAAGGTCTTTCCAGGTTTATTGAGATATCATTGACATACAGCGCTGTAGAAGGTTAAGGATACAGCATAATGATTTGACTTACATATATCACAGACTTATGTGGCCGCTTGGAGACGGCCGTCTTCCTCACGTGGTCACCACACGGTGGATGCATCCCTTCTGTCTTTCTGTGTGCCCTAATCTCCTCGTCTCACAAGGTCACCAGTCAGATGGCAATAGGGCCCCACGCTAACGGCTTCATTTTAAAGTAATCACCTCATTAAAGGCCCTATCACCAAATCCAGTCACATTCTGAGGTACGGGTTAGGACATCAACATAGGAATTTTGAGAGGAACCCGATTCAGCCCTTAACAATGATTTATTTGCTTTTTCGCTTACCTGTTTACTTTTATCTCCCATACTAGAGTTTCAACATTGCAAGGGCAGCGGTTTATCTTTCGTTCTCAGCTGCAGCCATGATGCTAACCCCATGTCATTTCATGCGAAGTGCTAAGCGTTTGTACTAAAGCAGTGAACAGTCAGTGGTTTTGCATAATTTTTTATTATCTTTCGCCACTGTACCCCATTTTTCTGAAAGCTTTTTATCTCCTAAAATGCATTTGTTAAGTTTTTATTAATAGATTTTCCCATGAGATAATCAACGCCATCACGTCCCAGCCCAGACCCAAGAAATCTGACATTTGAGTCCCCTGAGCAGCCTTGTCAGTCATAAATACACAATTTCTATTAGCCTTTTTAAAGTGTTGAAAGTATCTCAAGGATTGCTCCCTCCTCTCTTCCTCATCACCATCTTGCCAGATCCCTGGCATGAAGAAATCCAAGCCGGAAACCCAGTGGATTAACCCTTCTGGATTTTGCTGCTCTAAATTTCTCTGATTATGGGACAGTAGGTTGCATCAACTGACCAAAACCTGAAAATGTCACCCTCTATCAGAACCATGTTTTCCCATGTCTATGGTAGTTAAAGTGAATTCCAGACCTTCTCCCAGTCAGCTTAGCTGAGGTAAAAACAAAGGCTGAAAGGAAATCATCCACTTAGCTTAAGAATTCATGGGGAATCATCCTATAAAAAATGATCCATTTCAAAAACGGTAGGTCCCTATTCTTTGAATGCTTTGTCATATCTCGCAGTCAGCAAAAAGTTTTTACAAGAATGAAAATAAACACATCCATGGGGCTATAAATAAAGGGCGAATCGGGAGCCAGCTCAAAGGCATACCAACCCACGAAAGCACGGGGGATCACCAGACAGCTGTGCGCAGAAGCACAGCACACCCCTGGCGATGGAGGTACCGATGGTTTATAAGGAAAGATTTTAATTTTATACTTAGCCTCACAAGAATCATCGCTACTGCAATTTGTTTGTAAACTGGAGACTTCACACATTTGATTGCCACAGGAACTAGGACAAAATAACACACACCCACGTAAAAAGAACATACACATACTCTCATATAATTGGAGTTTACATTTTTGGGGGAAAAAAAAAACAACCTCCAGCAACAAAACTCTCTCAACAACAAAAACAAAAATGTGTTATTATAACTGTGATTTGGCATATTCCAAGGGAATAATTTTATTCAGAGTAAACTGGTCTCTTAATTTAGTGACCATACAGTATAAGCCCCAAAGAACCACCGGATGAGGGGTAAAGCACACTCAGGCTTCCAACAGAATCATCCTTTGCTTTGTTCAATGTGCAGCCTGGAAGAAAACTTGAATTTGAAATTTGACAAAGACTTCTTTAGAATACTCTAAAAAAACGAGCTTTGGGCCACTTGCTTATGCATCCTAGCAGGATAGTGCTTACCAGAAAAAGAAGGGCAAAAAGTCACAAGATCTGTCTAGGCCTTCAAGCATTTTACAGTGTCAGCAGATGTGTTTAAGCTTGCCATCATTTTATTCTAATAAATGCTAGTGCTGTGATTCGGTTTTAAATAAATGGTGAATGTTTATTCTGATCCCATTTACTGCTTTATAATGCAGAGCTACCTGCAATCCTATTTGTAGAAACACCCTTCCAGGAATAAGACAAACCCAAGAGTAAATGTGATGGATAAATTATATCCTTATAAGAAAGGAAACTCAAAGTCCCTCATTTTATTAAGCCAGTAACTTATTTCCAGGTCCCTAAAGCTACTTATCCGTTTTTGCTGTTTATGGAAGAAAAGTCTATATGCATGAACTAAGGAGAGTGAAGCTTATGTTCTTCTAGGATTTTAGCTATGCTCGGCATTAGTGAGTTAGTGCAAACTGTCACACAGGACCTTTTCTAATTGTTACACACACAAACCACATCTAATTGTTAACGTCTAATTGTTACCTGCTCTTCTCCTTCATCCTGCTTAGAATGAAACAGACCTCCATATGAATCCCAGTGACCCTGACAAAGTTATCTAACTTCTGAGCTCTTTTCTTCATCTGTAAAAAATGGGCAGAGGGATGTGACTTTCCAGGGTTGTCATAAAGATTACAAAAGCTAAGGTTCTTAAGGTCCTAAACGATGCCTGACACACAGAGGTCATGTGGGGAGGGCTGGCGCCATCCAGCAGTCTTTCTCCCGCTGCTCCCTTTTCTCTCGATTCTCCTCTTGTCTTTTCCTTCTCCTGTCCTTGCCTTCTGTATGCTTAAGACAGGCAGAGAAGTGGTAGTAGAATCCAGGAGAGTTTATGAGGGGTTATTCCATATTCTTTGCCCATTCTGCTACTTGATTAAAGCCTCATGCAGTATGAAAAATTGCAAGTAAAAGAGCTTCACAAATTCATTCATGTCCATGACTTTGTAATTGGTATGAATCCCCTTGGGCAAGTCAACGAACAGCTCCGGCATAATTTACAGATGTAAGTGTTGAGAGCTAGGAGGAGACGGAGAGGGTCAAGGACACTTGGCCTGGTTCCTCAGGGGAGAAGCAGAACCACTAAAGGGGGTTGCCACCATCCTCTGCCTTCTGCCCAGGGCATTCTGTGCTTGTCGCTCCTGTGTTTCAGTTAACTCACTCTTCTGCAAACTTTACGTCTGGGGGTACAGCTCTGTTTCTTTTATTTTTCTTCTGTTTATATTTGACTTTTTAAGAAAGATTTATGTATTTATTTTAAAGAGAAAGAAGGAGAGAGCGTGAGCAGGGGTAGGGGCAGAGAGAGAGGGAGAAAAACAGACTCCCTGCTGAGCGCCCACGCCCCCCTCCACTCCCCCACCCCCAGATCTTAGGACCCTGAGATCACGACCTGAGTCGAAAATCAAGAGTATCAAGAATCAGTCGCTTAACCAACTGAGCCACCCAGATGCCCCTATATTTGACTTTTTTATGTAGCACATAGAAGTATTTGGGGCAAAGTGTGCTCTGAGCTCCTTAGGATTTAGGGGAAAAATGACTTTGCTAAAAGATAATGAGTCATGGAGATTCTCAGTAATGAAAACTGCTGGGGTTCACTATTCAGATCTTCAGACTATCCTTGTGTACAATGTGAACATCTTTGTTCAAATTGCAGCAGTGTTCTGAAGTCCTCACAAAATAAAGTATTGTAGGGAAATCCCATGTTAGATTGTCTATCCGTAGGGTATAACCTTTTTCCTCAACCTTGAAGGTGATTTAAAACCCACGCATGTTTTAATTTTCAAGCTTATTCGGAGTGTTTATGATTTCACTTCTGTTTAAAGATGGCAAGACACAAATTCCACTAAGTAGATTTATGAAATGCTCTTCTGGGGCTCTAACAAATGGACAAAATTACTGTGTTTCTCTTCCATGCGATCCTGATCTCACTGAAGTACTTCTTCTTTTTTTTTTTTTTTAAAGATTTTATTTATTTATTCATGAGAGACAGAGAGAGAGAGAGAGAGAGAGGCAGAGGGAAAAGCAGGCTCCCAAGGAGCAGGGAGCCCGATGCGGGACTCGATCCCAGGACCCTGAGATCATGACCTGAGCCGAAGGCAGACGCTTAACCATCTGAGCCACCCAGGCACCCTCACTGAAGTACTTCTATTCCTACTTTAATGTCACTTGGGGATAAGATCAGGGATGGAAATGTGACAAAGGAAAAAACAACAGTGGGAAACATACAGAGAAACATTTCATGAAAAACCTACCCACAAAGGCAAAATAAAGAATTCATCTCCAAATCCCCATAGAATTTTGGAACAGTCAGAACTGGCCATACCCTAGAGCCAGAGGCAGCTTAGCTTGCAAGTCCGAAACATCTAATGCCCCACTGACCCCTTTTTCTTTGCCTACCCAAGACAATCCAGTGAATCTTGTAAAGCAATATTTTCCCAACAGGGGGATGCTAGAAGAGTCCTAAGAGATGCAGACCCCAGTTACCTAGACTTCCTAGTTTCTTTGGCTTCAAATCCAACTCATAGAGTTTATTGACCAACTACTATGTGCCAGATTGTGACAGCATATCAGGTGAAGTTAGGAATTTAGACGTTTCTAATATTTCCTTTAAGTGAGGAATACCTGCCACCTTCTGCCCCCCAGATCTTCACTTGGCCGGTGGTCCCTTCTTTTCATTTAGTTGTCAGATCTTTTCTGAGAATGTCATCTTTTCTAAGGCCTCTGACCATCCAACCTAGAACTGCCCCCGGCCCCCTGCACCTGTCACTCTTCATTGCATTATTTCATTTTGTTTTTATTTTCTTTGAGCATTTATGACCACTTAAAATTATCTTGTATACTCGTGTGTTTTACTTTTTGGGTATATTGGCTATCTCCCCAACTAAAATACAAGCCACATAAGAGCTGGGCCTTTTCTGACCTGTCCACGTACTCACCAGGGGCCTGACACTAGTAGGAAAATGAGGGCAAAAGCAGAGTGCATACCTACTAAGGCAGTATCATTCAAGCGATGCCACTCGGACAAGGTGGTCCCCAGTGTCTTCCCTTTGCTCCTTCTGAGGCCGAAACTATGATTGAGGTTTGGGAAGTGCATGGACTAATTCTGGTGAGACACTGAGTTTCAGAGGATGAGCAGGAGTTAGCTGGGTGACGACAGGGGAAAGATATACCAAAGGAAGAGCTCACACAAGGGTGAGGACCCCTGAAAGAACTTTACAGATTCTCAGATTTACAAGTTTTTGGTGTTTTTTTTTTTTTAAGATTTTTATTTATTCATTTCAGACACAGAGACACAGAGAGAGAGAGAGAGAGAGCATGAGCAGGGGGAGAGGCAGAGAGAGAAGGAGAAGCGGGCTCCAGGCTGAGCCAGGAGCCTGATGTGGGGCTCTATCCCAGGACCCCGGGACCATGACCCAAGCCGAAGGCAGACGCTTAACCTACTGAGCCACCCAGGCGCCCCAGATTTACAAGTTTTTTGTGCAACCGTAACAGGCATTGAAGGGTGAAGACAAGTAAAAAATTAATGGGGGGAAAGTGAGGAAAATCAAGAAAGCAGAGGCCAGACATGGAGAGAGACAAGCGAGGGGATTTGGGATGTGATTGAAACATTTTTAAGCAAGGAAGCAAAAAATATAGTGGCAAAGACTAATCAGAGGCTCCTGAGTGAGTCAAACCTGGGTCCAAGCCCCAGTTGCACTGCTTACAGGCCATGTGACCTACTTACTGTCTGTGCCATCTCTAACTCGGAATAAGACTAGAACCCACCTCACACACCTGCTTTGAAGGTTAATGCATGCAAAGTTACTTTGCCTTGTGATAGGCATGTAAAAGTGTGCAATCACTTTATGCTTGGATGATGATTACTGGGGACAACAAAATTGTTTGTACATTTTAGAAAGAGCCCTCTGGAATCAGTGCAGACTAGATGTGATAAGCTTTCAGATCTCATGACCTGAAAAACAGTTCATTTGTTTGTTTCTTTAAAACTTTATTGAAGTATAGTTGGTGCACAACAAATTGCACATTTTAAGTATATTATTTGACAAAACATTTTAAGAGTATTTGGAGACCAAATAAGAAAGTTAATTTATAAAAAAAAATATGTAACGATGATGACCTACTTTTGACCATTTCAAAAGAAATTGTTTTAACGCCAAAGAAAAGTTAGTAGAACATTCTCTACAAACAAAGGGCAAATGTTTAAACTGGAATATATTACTTTATGGAAAAACTTACTGCATTATTTTCAACAGTTTCCCACAGATCAATGAAAACTTTATCCTGCATTGGTGTTTTCAACCTCTGACATTCAGACTTTATTAGAGGGTGTGAGCCTGGATGCAGGAAGGCAATCTGGGGGGCAATTGGTCCCAGGAAGAACTTGTGAAGAAATGGACCAAGGTTATGGGAATGGGCATGGAGACGGGGGTGACAGATTCGAGAAATACTTAGAGGACAGAATCAGTAGGAGTTGGATATTGGAGGTGAATGATAGAAAAAGTCAAGGATGGACTATGGGAAGGAGGTGCAACTCAGGAGGAGGAGGAGGTTTGGTGGAGAAGCATGTGATGCTTTTTGGTTTGTAACATGTTAACTTGTGAGTTTCTGTGGGCTATCCTAGTAGCCAGGTCTAGCAGGCAGTTGGGATGCATGGATCTGGAGCCCAGGAGAGCAGTCTATACTTGAGAAACAAAATTGGATGCCATCAGGTTCAGGGAGGTCTTTGAAACCACTGGAGTGAGGGTGTGCAGAAGGGGGAGGGAAGAGCAGGGTAAGAAGAACCAGTGGTATTTTCTTAAGCTCCCCTGACCCAGGGAATTTTAATAAGCAGTCAGGAGAGAAAAGCACCATAAAAAGAAGCAGGTGAGATATTAAACTTTGATAGGAACACCTCATATTTGTAGAGGGATTTAAAGTTTATAAAATTCTTCTGCATATATTGTCCTATTGAAATTTGCAATCATACTCTGAGGTGAGAAGTACACCACTCAGGTAAGGAAACAAAGACCAAAATCAATATTTAAGGATCAGATATGGCAGAGAAATTGGGCAAGAAGATGGAGAAGGAGCAAAGTAGTAGTCGGAAAACCCGGGAAGGGTGGTCTTGTTGCAAACTGCGTGTCAATTTTTAAAAGATAATGATAGTGAACGTTTCTAGAGTGACTTTTTATCTCTCAGACATTGTGCTAAGTGCTTCACAAATGATTTTGTTTGGCCCCGAGAACAACCCTCTGAAGAAGATACCATTATTAACCGTATTTTACAGTTGAAATGCTCACATTTGGCTCAGATTAAGTAAACTTGTTCACAATTCTATGAGGGGTAGAGTTGGAATCCAGTTCCGCCAGGTCTGGCGCCAGACCCATCCAAGAGCGAGGGAGCGGCCAGTTATGTTAAGGACTCAGAGAACTGGTCAAGGATGACCAGGCCTGAAATGTGTCCAAGGTATTTGGCAGTTCAATATCTTAGCTCCAGAGTCTGGGGGAAGTGGGAAGGAAAGCAAAAAGGACAAATGCCACACTGATGTGGATAGGGTTGCCATATGTGGTCTTGAAAAATGTGTGTCACCTCCATTACAAGAAGCGTCACTCCTCTGGGGTTGTGACAGCCCCTTGCAGCAGCCCTGAGTGAGGGTTAGACGGAGTACACGAGACATACTCCTGTATACTTTAGAGAAGCTGATGTTAAGGGAGAAACAAGAGAGGGTAGGAGTTAGAAAGAGTACTGAGCCTCTTTTTCGTTTTTTAAGATGGGAGAGATGTAAGCATATTACCATGGTAAAGAAGAGTTGCCTGGGATAGTCCCAGCCTCCCCGTAAAATTGTCAACCATGCCCCCTTTCCTCTAGCTTTTCCTGGTTAGGACAACATATTATATGGTCATCCTAGGTAGCAGAACCTTGAGAGGGAGAAGCAGAAGAGAGAAGGGTTGTTTGTTGGAACGAGGTTCTGGAGACAGAGGGAGTGGCTCTGGGCAAGTAGGAGGCCATAGGAAGGAGGGCCATAGGGGCCCCCCGCCCTCCCCCAGCAGCAGGAGAGCGATGAGGTAAGAGTAAGTGTGGATGCTAATGGGTCAGGGGCTGGATATAAATTTGTGAGATTTCTTGCTTGCCTTTTTTCTCTGTGAAGTGAGCGGCCAAGGGGTCACAGTTTAGTGTTCACATTCATGTTCAATTTGCTTTTCAGCCTGTTCGCTGTGAGGCCAATCTTTTCCCATAGGTATTTCCAATGGTCTCCATAACAAAAGGCAGACAGTGTGGATATATCCGAGCTGAGCATGAACCACTAGCTGAAAACACGTGCCCTAAGAGAAGGCGATTTAGTCGTGCTACTATGGCCCATGAAAATGTTAGCACAGCAGCATAATACCGTGAGACAAATCTACACCATGAATGCTTAAAAGCGTCTATCCTATTTCATTGTCATTACAACAGCAGCTTATTATTGAGAGCTTATTGTGTGCTAGGAAGAGTTCTATTTTAAATCTATATTTTCATGTAATATTATAAATGTATGCACTTTCCTATTTTTTATGATTCCCCCATTTTTTAATTGATGAGAAAATCCAGTAACTCACCCAAGTTCACTCACCTAGTCAATGGCAGAACCAATATTTAAATTCAGGGCTCACACTCATAATATGTTACCTTCCCCCTGCTCTCTCTCATTATAATCTGTTGATTTAAGTTCATTTCAGGTCTTCTCCTTTCTCTGTGGCATTAACCAAAGGTTGGCATTATGATACAAATGACCACTGACTCCCCCCAAAAGAGGTGAAACAGTAATCTGACATGAAGCCTGCTGGCACGCGGGACTAGATCCCCTGTTAAAGAGGGAATCCGTTCCTTGATGGTTGCTAGCCCTTTGAGACGGTCAGGCCCTGGCTACTCTGCCAAGTCTGATCGGCATGCTGGAAGAAGCGTACGCTAACTGGATTATTCAGTTTAGGAAACACGGTCGTGAAATCCAGCCATGTGGGCAGTTGCCCAATAAGGCCTGACTTAAAAACTGAATCAGCGATGTCAGAGGCCACACTCTGGCTCCAGTTGTTCTCCAACTGTGGTGAGCTCCCTGTCAATGTGACGTGCACTGGAAGCGTTCGAGAGCAAACATGAGGTTTTGGAGAAATGTCTTTGATTCGTTATTCTGCTCTCTTAAATATTAATATAATATGCAACATATTTGTTAATAGACAGTGTCACTGTCTCCCTTGGTGAATAGGAAAACAATTTGAACAGTGTGGGATAATTACGGATCAATCACTCAAAAAAACTAGTGTCAAAAATAACTAACGGTAGAGGTTACCGGGGTAAAAAAGAAATTGAATTTACAGTTCATGCCACAAGATTAGTGGTAAGGAGAGTTCTCTTGCCTACACTGATGGGAATATAATGTTGATTTAAGATTTTAGTTTTTTTTTCTTTTAACATTTTATTTATTTATTTGAGGGAGAGCACGAGAGGGAGAGAGAGAGGGAGAAGCCAACTCCTCACTGAACAGGGACTCCAATACTGGATTCCATCCCAGGACCCTGGGATCATGACCCTAGTCAAAGGCAGATGCTTAATGGACTGAGCCACCCAGGCACCCTAGGATTTTTTTTAACTGGATAGAGTTTTACTACTTTTGTCATTAAAAAAATTTTTTTCGTTGAATAACCCTATGATGGTGGGCTGATTTGTATGACAATGAAAACGAAGAATAATGTTGTGCTTTTTGATACCAATTCAGTAATACATCTTATACTTATTTGGTGTGTTTGTCATAACCTAACTCAAAATTATAAAATAATTCAACAATTACATAATGTCACTAGGAACCATTTCATCTCTTTGTTTCTTGGAACATCTTGGAGGAAACTCATTCTTATGCATATTTGAAAATTATAGAGAAAATGTGGCTGCTTCTCAAGAGGGTTCTATTTCTTCATTTGTTAAAAAAGATGGAGATGATATCATCTCTAGGTCCCTTTCAGCTTTAGCACTGGATGCCTCAATCATGTGAGCAAAAGTAGGGTCAGGTCAAGAAGGAAGGCACTGTGGGACATCAGCAGGAGGCAAAACACAAGCACTACTTTTCTGGTGGCTTATGAATTCTTAGACTGCCCAATTCATATTGTTGTATGTTAGCAAGCAAGCAAGCAAGCAAGAGCTAGAAACATGTTACTGTTAGAAAATACAACTTTTGTTTTTTGTCAGAAGTGAACTCCAGCCTTCACACAGAAATTGTCTTCTTTTCTGTTGGCATATACTCTTAGTCATGGACAGCAACTGAGCTAAGCCTTGAGTATCATTTCTGTGTGAATGAGACACACTTCCAGGTCTGAAGATAATATGATAAGGTCATCCCTCATTTAACAGAAATCACAGAGTAGGAAAAGAATTCTAAAAATTCACCTCTTCAGTGTAAGCACGGACAAGTTTTTTGGGGTGCTATAACTCACTGTTAGGCTCTGGGGGATACAAAGGTGAGTACAACCCAGCTCTGGCCCTTCAGAAGTTGGTAGCTGGAGTAGATAGAGACCCATGGCACACACAGATGGAAAGGTGGATGGAGCCTATGAGATAAATACCAAAGCTGCCGATCTGTAGCAAAACTTGGTGCCACCTCCTCCATCCCTGCTGCGGTGGCCCAGAGGCTGGGTTATGTCAGTACATTTTTGTAAATAAGAACATAACTTCAGAATTTTATCAATTGGTATTTGTTCTAAAATGACCCCTCAGGGTTGAGACAGTGAGTCTACAGTCCAGAAGCAAACTCCCAAATGAGTGGTCTTCTGGGGAACTAACAGGTGAACCGGAAGTCCTGCCGCTGTCCTTGTGCTGCATCCCGCATCTCTCTCCCAGGTCCTGCGGGATGGAGAGGGTACCCATCGCATCCCACACCGGGGGCGGGTGCGTGGACTGTGAGGCAGGCCTTCCGGGCTTAGTCCCACACCCACCGCAGACATCACTGCATTTGCTGCACTGTTTCTGCTTTCTTAAGGTCAGTCCCTCAAAAATGTTTATTTCTTAGGCACAAAAAAAAAGATCGAAATCCTCAAAATGCAAAATGAACAACCACAAAGCACAGGGTTTTTTGGGGTTTTTTTAATTGTTGTTTGTGTGTGTGTGTGTGTGTGTATGTGTGTGTGCGTGTGTATTTTAGCTTAATAAACTAGCATACATAGGCAGGGCCAGCTCCCCAATGTCTAAATATGATGGGTTTTCTATCTGGTTGGAGTGGGTGTGGGTGTGTGTGTGTGAAACTGTGTTTGCTATGCAATTTATAGTGTATTTTTGCTTTATTTGGAGCGTATCTTTTTTACTTGGAGTGTATCTTTCCTTGGAGTGGGGAGGAACTGATGAGATTATCCAAGAGGGGCTCACAACTCTCCCTGCTACCATTGTGCACTGCGGCTGTGTCAAGGGAATATGTATGTATCAGAAACACGTAGATACAGCTATAGATACACGTAAGGGCTGGAGGTGCTAACATGGTCAGTATTCTCATTCATAGGTAGCTTTCTAAGCAGGAAAAGAACTTGGCTCTGTAGTTCAAGAACCAGAGGAACGCTCACAGACTTTGACTCAGTGATAACAGTTTCTGGACTCTCGCCTGAACAAGTAATTCAAAATGTGGAAAGATTTATATGCACAGAAACCAAACAATTGGGAGCAAATCTTTAAGTCCTCCAAAAAGAAAATGATTTCCTAAACTGTAGCACACTGATGCAACAGAATACCATGGAGTATTTAAAAGTGAGGAATAGGAAGGTTAGGTAGCCATTTGTAAACATGCACATTTTTTTTATGTTTAAGAAATGAATTTTCATTTAATATTTACAAGAAAAATTTATGTTTACATAAATATATGAAGTCACATACACAAAAAAAACCTGGAAGGAAATACATAAAAAGTGAAAATAGTGGGGGGTCTGGGTGGCTCAGTCATTGAGCATCTGCCTTTGGTTCAGGTCATGGTCCCAGGGTCCTGGGATCAAGCCCCGCATTGGGCTCCTTGCTCGGCAGGAAGCCTGCTTCTCCCTCTCCCACTCCCCATGCTTGTGTTCTCTCTCTTGCTGTGTCTCTCTCTGTCAAATAAATAAAATCTTTTTAAAAAAATGTGAAAATAGTTTTTCTAATTTCCTGTATTTCTATAATATTGATATTACTTTTTATTTTAGAAATAGTAGACAACCTGATGGTTTATGTAGAAAGTCATAAGGAATTAAAACAAATAAACAAACATGACTAGAACTAAAACGTAAGTTTAGCAAGGTCTCAGAATACAAGGTCAACATATAAAACACTAATTGTATTTCTACATATGGGCAGCAAATAATTGGGAAAATTTTTAATTCATTTCCAATAGTGTCTATAATAAATAAAATTCTCAAGAATAACTTTCATAAAAGACATGTAGAGTGTCTATGTTGAGAACTATCAAACATGACTGAGAGGAATTAAAGAAGACCTAAACAAATGGAGAGGAATATCACATTCATGGAGCAGAAACTCAATAACGTTAAGATGTAACTTCTTCCCAAATTGACTTATAGAACCCATGGAACCTCAACACCAGCAGGCTGCTTTTTAAAAATAGAAATTGATAAGTCTACTCTGAAATTTATATGGAAATGCTAGGCATCTAAAATGCCAAAACAATCTTAGACGAGAAGAACAGATCTAGAGGACATACACTACCTGACTTCAAGACTTGGATAGACAAAGAGATCAATGGATAGACCAATGCAGCCGAGTCCAGGAATGGACCTATTCTCATAGTCTGCTGATTTTAAGAAAAGATGCCACATAAATTCAATGGAAAAAGAAAAGTCAATTCACCAAATGGTGCTGGAACAACTATAAAAATATATAATAATATAAATATAAGAGCCGAAACAAAGTAGAAAACAAGATAATTTCATGACCTAGAGGTAAGCAGGGAGACAGAATATCATTGAAGAAAAATACTGGTAACTAAGACTTCATCAAACTGAAACAATTATGCTTATCAAAAGATATTGTTAAGAAAATGAGAAGGCAACCTACAAACTGGGGAATATATTTGCAAAGCATTTAGTTCTAAAATACCTACAATGGAATAAAAGAAAGTGTCAAGAGGAAGACAAATACTGTATGATCTCACATATATGGAATCTTTAAAAAAAAAAAAAAAGGCAGAGAGAAAATACATCCTGGACTGAAAGAATTTGTTTTTGTGGAACTTTGTTGGCAGGACAGGGAGTAGTCGAATAAGCACTGTTTAAGGAGTTGGTTCTGGTCTCCCATGAAACTAGTGCCTTCCTGATCTGTGAAATGAAAAGCTGGGGGTTGGACAAGCTCCAAGAGCCCTTAAGAGTTTTTAAATTATGTGGATCCAAGTGGACACACAACAGGACAGTAACCCAAAACATACAGACAAAAGGCACCATTAGACTTTTTTCTCTATCTCTTACTGGACTCTGAGCAAAGGAGAGAAATGTCTTGGGAGAGAGTGACTTGGGCTATATCAGAGGTGAGGTCAATGCTCTGGTTGCTAAATGAGTACAATGGGGTGGGCGTGGGGGGTGGGAGAGAGAAGTGTGAAAGATTATTCCTTAAACCACTATGGCTGTGGCCAAAGGCCACCTGGACAAATCACCATATCTTCAGGTTATCAGTCCTATAAAGGAAACTTGATGGGGGAAAAGGAGGGAAGCTGGACTTGAAGGTATTTAGCTTACATAGTGTCTCTACCGTGGTTGTACATGAGAATTACGTGGGGGAGCTTTGAAAAATACCAGGTCCAGGTCCAGCCCTGGAAAGTCTGTCTTAGTTGTGCTGGGGTAGGGCTCAGGCATCTGTCTTTTTAAATGGCTCCTTGTGACTCTTAAGAGGACCATATTAAGAATCTCTGGTTAGGGAAGTGTAGTGTTAAAAGGGCAGGCCATATTTGCAGTGTGTGTGTGTTGGGAGGGGCGCTCCTGGGAGTAAAATTAAGTCAGCCAGAGTGTCCCATCTATTTCCTTGATTTACACAATTTAATTCTGTTCTTCAGATCCCAAACTCCTTCAGATCACAATTCTTAAACCAGAGGAACACATATATTCATTCTGCTCCGGAAAGAGTAAAGACTAAAGGGGGGAAAGCCCATTACTAAATCAGTAAGCAAATTATCTCTACTTTGGGAGAAAAGACCTTGACCAGTTGTGGCAGGGAATTAACATTTCTTGAGACCCCTTCTATGTTGGGGGTCTTTATTTGGGTATTAGGGGGCTTCCTGTAGATTTTCTCAAGAGAAAGAAATGTCTAATCTTACAAAATTAACCTTTGAAATGATTCTTCCACTGGAACTAAAGAGGACCAGGCCAGCCTTGGGCAAAGTTGGACAGAGGTCGCAAAGGTTGTCTTCAATGCTCTTGCTTCCACTTTCGGCAATGCTGTTGGATCTGTACACCCTTGCCCCCAACCCCTTTCCCCCAGGCATTGTTGCAGACCTTTCTCTGCCTCTTGTGGCATTTTCCTAGTCCCAGATCTTTAATAACTGAGACTGGATGGAATAATGAGATAATCAACCCAAGTAATACTTGATTAAAGGTTACTGGTCTCACAGAAAGTAATACTTCTGTCTAGTTAAAATTCATGAGTTTCCTTGAGAAGGCCCTTAAGGGATGATCCTTAGATAGAAATCATTTCAGACCCCTTACATGGCAGATGGGGGAGATATAGTTTTAACGGCTTCATTGAGATACAATTTACATATCATAAAATTCACCCATTTTGCAAATAGCGGAGAGGCGGAAGAGACTCACATGTCCATCAATGGATGGATGGAAAAACAAAATGTGGTAATACATACAATGGAATATTTATTCAGTTTTGAAAAGGAAGGAAATTCTGACACATGCTATAACATGGATGAACCTTGAAGACGTTATGTTAAACGAAATAAACCATTCGTGAAAGGACAATTACTGTATGATTCTGCTTATATGAGGTACCAAGAGGAGCCAAATTAATAGAGACAAGAAGTAGAGTGGCTGGAGGGAGGAGGAAGTGGGGAGTTGCTCAGTGGGGATGGAGCTTCAATTTTGCAAGATGAAGAGTTCTGTGCATGGATAGTGGTGATGGCCGTACCACAGAGGAAATGTATAGAGTGCCACTTAATTGTGTACCTAAAAAAGGTTAAGATGGTCAATATTATGTGTCTTTTACCATAATTATAAAATAAAAAAAATAAACTCACCAATTTAAAGTGTACAATTTAATGGTTTTCAGTATACACACAGAGTTGTGCAACCATCACAATAATCTAATTTTAAAACATTTTCATCACCTGCCCCTCCTCCCCCCAAAACCTTCCACATACCCATGAGCAATCACTTGGGGAAGATATTTTTAACACGCCATAGGTGTCACTCAACACTCATAGACTCTTAGAAGACTCTTAGAACCTGAGAGATTTAGTCCTACCTCCTCAGATGAAAAAGTTGAGGGTTAGATAGGCAAAGTGTCTTGGCAAAGGTCACATGACAATTCATGACAGAGCCAGGTCTTTTGGTTTCCTGGGAAGTTCTTTGTCCTGCTACAAAAATGCTGTCCCTCCCTTTCTTCAAATTGGTGCTTACGGTAGATGAATAGTATCAGGAGATATTACTGTTCCCCGCTGAGGACAACTGGGCTCTTTCCTCAGCCTCCCTTTGCATCTGCCCAAGTTAGAAAGCAGAGAGTAAAAACAGTATAGTGGAAAAACTCGAAACTGTGTTCAATAATGCTCCCTAAGGCTTTAATTCTGTTAGGGAAGAGTTATAACGAGTTTTATGAGAATCATGTCTCAGCCTCTCTTAGAAGAATGATTGGAAACACAGGTAGGTGCAGTGATTTTACTTTTGAAGGATGTGCCTTTTGTAGTGGTGGCAGGGGTAACTGGCAACAAATAGCAATGTCATGTGTCAGCAATGCCAAGGTCCTGGGCTGGCCGTGGCGGTCACGACGCCCCTTGCTGTCTGGCTGTTGGGAGAGTTGCAGAGGAAGTGGGAGCTGGAGTTTCTCTAAGTCCTGTCCTCTTCTGCTTCCAGTAGCATGTAGACCCAGCACAGGCTTGGCCAGGGCAGTCATTGGATAAAAGTTGGGGTTAGGGGAGTGGTAGATAACTAACTTTGTCAGTGAAAGCCTTCCAAATGTGTTCCAATATTCCTTCTGAACTCATTGGTCAATTCAAGCATTTTCAACTGCCCTTATTTCCAGGAGGGCTGGTGGGGAGGGCTCTATGGATGCTAACGATGGAGAATGAGCACCCAAGTACCAGAGGCCATGGAAAATCATGTTGTTGTAGATTTGGAAATTTCTAGACCAAGTCCTGAGCCTAATTGTGAGATATGGGCCTTTCTCTCTCTCTCTCTCTCTCTCTTTTCTTCTGTCCTCTTGTTTCTCTGTAAATTTGAGCTATCCTCCTCCTTCCTGGTTATCACCCTAACTCACTACAGGCTGATGTAGATCACTAGGAGTGCTTGGAATGTCTTCATCCAGGCTACTCAAGAGGCAAATACTCTAAACGTCCTGTGAGTTTCCATCCTAATGAGATAAACCTGACTGGAGAGACTGCTCCGGGGAATGACATAGGTTTCTAGACAATGAGTTCCCTGAGGACAGTGTCTGGATTATTCATTTTTAAGCTCCTGGTGCCTAGCAGAGTGCCTGGATCATGTGTCTGCTGAATGAATGAGTAGTAACATTTCCTATCAGGTGATGCATTATTATTTACAAAGTGATTTATTTCCCATGCATTAACTCATCCTTGCAACTGCTCCTACCTTACCCCTGGAAGGGAGGCAAGACTGTTTTACAGATGAGGTCACAAAGCTGTAGGTTGGTCTTCAGACTCTAAATCCGTTGGCATTCTCATACAGGTGTCTTATTGAGACTGCCCTAGCTAAAATATTCTGCCAAAGCCCTGAGAGATCTGAATATGGATTCAGATAGACATTGGTGGTTTCTGAATTTTGCTCCTAAATTTGGAATAGACATATTCTTCATCTAAGTCTAGTCTCACCCATAGTATGATTTTGTGCTATTTGCTAATCACTGTGGGTGTGTAGGTATTTTATTACATTTTGAGTTAAATAGAATTTAGGGGCTAGCCTGGTAAACTGGTGAATCCCAATGTAGTTTGTAGCAGCTATTTCCTGATATAGATTTGGCATGATATACTATTGTACCTAATACAGTTTTTGGTAATTTCAATTAACTAGATTGTAGCTTTATGGCCCTAGGTCTTCAAGAAACACATGTTCAAACATTCTCCCTGCTTAATGAGATCCTTGTTTCTGTTGAACTTCTACAACCTTATTGGAAATCAATGATTGCTTCTGATCTTCCAAATGTAATGTTGAAAAGACCTAGATGAAATCACTATATAAAGTGCTTTGAGATTGCAGGATGTGGAGAGCGTGCTGTCATTGAAATGAATGATTCTGCTTGGAGGTAAACCGTATTTTCAGTTTGTATGTGTATTGTGCATGAGGGAATTTCTCTGTCCAGAATTATTTTCTCCAAATAATTCGCACGCTCACAGCACTCCTGG
The DNA here is from genome assembly GCF_964656455.1 of Halichoerus grypus. Lineage (NCBI taxonomy): Eukaryota > Metazoa > Chordata > Mammalia > Carnivora > Phocidae > Halichoerus > Halichoerus grypus. Next base: position 71,051,775 of record NC_135715.1, read on the forward strand.
TAGCGGGTATCACCTAACTCCTGGGCGGCAGCTTGGCTAAAGCGAGCAGTTCTTTCCTAGCAACTGTTGCTAAGAGGGGCGTGGCTAGGGAGTCCAGCGAGGACGCGTTAGGCCGCCCCCCCCCACGGCGTAGACTACACTTCCCATGATGCTCGAGGGTGGTCTCCGTAGTGACGCACCGGGTGTCCGCGGAGGGGGGAGGGGAGGCGGAGAGGCGGGGGCGGTGGCGGCGGCTGTGAGGAGGGGCAGTGTTCTCCCCGTGTCCCCGACTTGCGCTCAGGAAGCAGCCGCCGCCGCCGCCATGTTGGCTTGAGAGGCGATGACAGGAGTCGGCTGCGGCGTTTGGGACTGAAAAGTGGAGGAGGAGGAGAGACAAAGCTCCGAGAGGAAACCATTCCCTGGCTGAGGAGAGGGAGGACCCGGCCTCTTCCGGGGACCAGCCAGAGTCGGCGTCGAAGGGGAGGGGAAGGTGGCGACGCGGGGAGGCGGAGGCAGGAGAGGAGCGCCGAGAAGCCGGAGACGATGCGCCCCGAGACCCGCCGCTGCCCGGAGGCGCCCGCGGCCTGAGCCCCGAGGGGCCGTGGGGTCTCCCGCCCGGCCCGAGCGCCCCGCGCCCCCCGCCCCGGCCTTTCGCTTCGGCTCCCAACTAGTTAAATGCCCTTGAGCGCGGGTTTCCGCGGCCCGGCCGCCAGCCCCGGCAGCGCGAGTTGAGCCGTTTGCCCCGCGCCGTCCGCCGGCGCCGGCCCCGTCGCGGCCGCCACTCACTGCTCACGCGTCCATGTGTAGCCACATAGTTATCTATGTACATCCACGCCGGGGCATTTTCCTCCTGCTTAATGAGGACTTGACTCGAGAGCAAGTGTGAATCACTGCCGGGCTGGGAAAGGAGGAAGGCGATTTAACCCCCTCCCACCCCGCTCCATGTCCGTGTGTCACTCGGCTCGGTCTACCTGGCGCGGCCGGTCCTGAGGCTGCTGCTGCCGCCGCTGCCGCTGACGACGACGGGGGCTGCTGCTGCTGCCATCCCGGGAGTTCTCTCCGGCTCCGGCCACCCAGCTCCTGGGGATTGTTCTCTTCGCTCGGAACCTCGGCCAGCTCGGCACTTTGGCTCTGAAATAACTTATTTTTTGGAAAGCACATCACGAACCAGTCAAGATCGTTAAGGCTGATTGCTGTACCTTGAAAACTTCTGCTCTTTTTTGTTTGTTGTATTTTTTTTCCCCGGTAAATATCTGGGTGTGTATCAAACGGCAAGATGTCCAGTAATGTTCCGGCAGATATGGTAAGTGAAGGATAAGTTACGACATTCTTTGATTTAATTGTGGTTTCCAATCTTATTTAATCAGGTTGCAGGCGTGGGGTGACGGTTTGCAGGGGACTGTTGAAAAGCCACGGTGCTGGGAGATTTGGAGAAGTTGGAGGTTCTGGTTCCCCCTCTTAGGAAGTACCGCTTTTAATATGGCTTTTCTCATTTGGTTGTGTTTTCTAAATCATTAAAGACAGTGGAGAAGTAGGGGAAATGTGGCAGTGTAGCTCCAAGTGGAGAAAATATCTCCCTCTTTGCCAGAAACCTTTGAACATTTGTATCTTAAAGCTTCTGAAAACGTCAATGACAGTAGGCAGAGCTGAGGACGGGTGTCCCTACTACATACAGAGGTAGACGGGGAAACCGGAATCTTGTTCTTTGATACTGACGAGATCATTAATGCAGTAGATACAAACTTGGTATTTTCAAGAGAAGGGACGTGTATGTCTTCAAGAAAAAGTCTACTAGAATTTGCCGTGAGCTTTTTGAAATGTCTGGGTGAACAACTATGGCAACAGAAATATTAAGATGTTTTGGAATTTTCACAAATCTAGACTGACCGTATATTGGTACTACTTATGAATTTCCAGGACTTTTTGTATCAGATATTTAGTAGTACTACATCATTGGACTTTTAAAAGCTAATAAAACACAGTATTGAGCCTTGATCTTTGAATGTTGAGAACTTGAAACAAAAAGTACTCTTGTTTATTGATGCTTTTCTTTCTGTTTCTAAAGGTTAATGTTTGTTAATATGAGTCTGTTGACTAACAGGAATCCTGTAGGCTTACAGTGCCGGGAGGTGGTGGGTTTGTGTGAGTTGAAATTACACTTTGCAGTCCTAGGGACAAACATAATGCAATTAACAGGAAGATTAAAGATCTTGTTTATGAAAGAATTGAAGTTAACATAACATTAGGATTTGAGTGTTCGTGTATTCCAGTGAAAAAACAAAATTGAACTTTGCTGATTAAATTTTAAAATGTCAGATGTTTCTGTAGGAGCAAACCTCACTTACAGACTTAAAGACAAACCGAAATAGCTGCAAATGGCATATTTTGACCTTGGTTTAAAGCCATTTTGCTTATGTTTGATTTGCCATTTGATGTACTATTTTAATGTATAGGAACCACAATGTTCAGTCTGTTGTGTGGCCACACAGCAGCTTACACTCTCCTTCCTGAGTCTTAAAACTCTTGCATTGTCCCTTTAGTTTTCCTTTCCCTCCTGGTGTGCACACGGGAGAATGGTCTCCTGCCCGTTTAAGGATAAGCTGGACATGGTTTCCTCTACCCTGCTCTTGAAGTTGCCTGGAAGGGTGTCTGGACTGAGTTGGAAAATGCTATTTCCCCTGTCTGATGAGTATTTTTTTGGGCTCATCGCTTCCAGCAAAGATTTGTTCTCTAAAGTCTCCCTTTTTTATCGTCATGCACGGTGCAAGATATGTTCACTCTATTCTGTCATAGAAATTGTAATGAAATAGATTTGTGTCATTAAAACAGTGCCACTACTTTCTTTAGGCCCAGTGTTAAAGAAAAGCTGGAATGTGCGTAGCACCAGTTACAAATTGAAATGATTTGGGGAATACCATTTCCAAGTCAAAAGAAGGTTCGGCAGCTAATGTTCGGATCGGGGAAACGGGAAGTAGTGGCAAGGTTTTATTAAGAGGTGCAATTATAAAATATAACTATTTCTGTTTTAGACTGTATTTTAAGGCCTTGATTTGGTGGTGCTTTGAGATCCCTTGATTAAAGGTGATATGCAAGGGCAAAGCAGTATTATGTAATAAACATATAATGCCCTGATGATGCTGTTTCAGAGTATGTCTAATCTACAGCTCAGATTAGATTGTTCTCAGTATTTTTTATGTCTCATTTTCTAACTGCTCAACTTCTTGGTAGTCTTGAGGTTTTTTCCCCAATGTCACAACCTCTTAAACCTTCATTTGCTATTACTTATATTGCATTTTTGCTTAAAAAGTGCCTTTATTTGATAAGTGCCTACAATTCTTAACATGATAAATATGGTTAGAAGTTGATTAAATGCTTTGTATTTGTTAAACTCTTCATATCAATAATTGACAGTTTGCATTTACATTCATGACTTAAAGTGAGAACAGTTTCACCACTTTGAATCTTGAACAACCTTAGCTTCCCTACCCCCCATCTCCTTCCACAAGCTGACATTTCTTTTGCAACATAACTCCTAATTGATTAGGATATGTACTCTCCGAATATGAATACATACATTTTTGCAAGGTGTAGTAAAATGTTTAAGTTTCTTAGTGGTGTCAGCTAGTCTGTGCTATGTAGAAACAAATGTTACCCTCGTTTACATGTTAATGGTGCTTGTCCTTGTATAGGAAAATCATAGTTGGGAGATAAGGTGGGGCAGTGAAATTATAACCTCTGTCATTTTTTCATTAGAGATAATTCATTGTTGAGCTACAGTAATTGCTAGATCAGTTGATGTTTTTGGTAAAGTCTTCATATGGCAATGATTGTGACTGACTTTAAAACCGATTTTTTAGCATCTTTTTTTGTTTTGTAAATATAACTCACATTTCAAATTTATTTCTAAACATTCAGTGAATTTCTGTGTTTACCATAAGGAGTCTCTTTTTTATAATCTGAATTTAGCAAGTTGATCTGTTTGGAGGGGGAGTGGCACCCCTAGTGAATGGATTTGCTGTACTCTTTAAAAAAATTTACAGTTGGTACTTTAGCAATTAACATTCTGTAAATATGTCCTATATATAAGTGTATTTACATAAAATATTGGTTTTCTTTTGCTAAAAGTGATTGAGTTTGAACTAAGAGATATACTGACATTCCAGTGTAATAACTTACTTGTGAAAAAAAACCTAAAAATATCTGAACAGAATATCATTGTAGTACATTGTATTTAAATGATTCATTTCCTTTTTTTTTTTTCCCCAGCCCAAATCATAATTCATGATGGGGCAGTATTCATTGTTAATAATTGTAGGATGAATTATGTTAATGACTGTAGGTTTTCTGAAAGAAAATGTTTACTCTTTCTGTTAATCGTAAGGCCTAAGGCTGGATAGATAAGGTGGTAATTTTGTTTTCTGGACTGGGAAAATTATCAAGAAATAAATTATTTATATGAGTATTATAGAAAACATTTGAGCTACTATTTAGAGCTTTGGACTAAAATTATATTTTATGATATCTATAAAATTGAAAGCCCTACCTAGGAAAGAAATTGACAGTGTGAGAAAAATAGCAAAGCAATTTTGGTATTTGAAACATTTTATCTTTTTAAGCTATTAATGTAGAAATTGTAATAGATATAATAATTTTTAGTCTGGGGTTAAAGAAGATAATGATAATTTGAGTTTTTTCAGTGCTTAATGATTATTTTTATTGTAATGTTAGATCTCTTTTATTTGTGGAGAAATATGGGAGCCCTCTGGTGGACAGGAAATTACTAAAACGAATTTCCTTTCAAAGTGAACTTTTACCACTTTTCCAAGTTAAAGTAAAATGACGGATGTAACGTATACCAGGGGAAGATGTCATGCTAGAAAAAGGTACAGACAAAAGAAAATTTTTAGCTCTGAAGAAAGAGTTTATTAAGATCTAGTGCCCCAAATGCTCTGTTTACTTACAGCTTCTTTTAATTTTTCTTTATTTTTCTGGAGCTCTTATTTCAAGTATAAGTGGGGAAGTTTTATGAAGCTAAAGGGTAGATAAGTACGTTTACATATGTAAGTACGTGACAATGAACAGTTTAATAAATAATATATCTCAAATGGCATGTTCTTTTAAATTGTTTTTACTTGAATATGTCTTACATTTGGTATTCTGAATTAGACATTTTTCATTAAGAAGCAAAAGACGGGGGCGCCTGGGTGGCTCAGTCGTTCAGCGTCTGCCTTCGGCTCAGGTCATGATTCCAGGGTCCTGGGATCGAGCCCCACATCAGGCTCCCTGCTCAGAGGGAAGCCTGCTTCTCCCTCTCCCCCTGCTGCTCCCCTTGTTTGTGCTCTCTATGTCAAATAAATAAATAAAATCTTAAAAAAACATTTAAAATTAAAACAAACAAACAAACAAAAAAAACAAAAGACAATTTACCTCAGCTTTGAATGCCTTTTCCTATCTGGCTCTGAATCCTGCTCCAGCTCATGTCCCTCTCCTGTGAAAACCGCTTTTAGTTCATTTCTAGCCCTCAAGTGTGAACCATTTTCTGTCAGTGTGTTTGAGATTCTTCTTATACAGTGTCAAATTTATATGGATATGTGTCTTATATTACATCTCCCATGATTTTTAAAACACATTTAAAAGCCAATGAGTGATTTTCTTGACTCATAGAGCACTATTCTATTACTTATAGAAAAGTAAATATTGTTCCATACTACTACTACTGATTAGGGTGTTAAATATGAAGTATATGATGTCTGCTTCTGTTACTACTTTGAATATGAAAAATGTATTTTTAATATTAAGGCTTGAAATTCTTTTAAATTGGTGATTGGTTAATGATGGCTCTTAATTTTCTTAATATGGAACAGTAAATATATTGTAGGAAACTGAAGTATATGCTTCTTAACTCTGTTCTTTAAGAATTCCTCTCATTCTGGGTGAAAAACCTGAAAGTGACTGTAGAATTCATGGTAACTGGGATCCCTGAGGAATATCATTCTGAAACAGTAAATTTTCTGAATACATGAAGTTATTTTGGAAATACCCCAATCTAACAAGTTGGACTGCTGTCGTATTGAGTGTGATATACTGCACATAATTTAACTTCTTTTTGATGACCTAGAGCCATAATTTGAATAAGATTGATTCAGTTCAGTGTATGTTCTTCCTTGAGTACTTCTCTGCGTAAGCATGTCATTATTCTATAAGCTACAACTTCAAACCCTGAGCACCTAATATAGATTGTGAAGCTTTATGCCCCTTCACTAGGTCAGTAATTTACAAAGTGACATGAGGCAAGTCAGTTGAGATGTGAGAATGAAAATATTAGAATTTCTATTTATTTATTTTATGCTCCAAAAAGTGGGAGCTTTTGTATTAATATATGGATTGGCTCTGAGGCTTTTCTAGGTCCACATTCAGATGGTTACAATGAGTGTGGTTTGCTGAGGGAACTTGTGGGCGTTCTGTAATGTGGAGGCCAACAACAGCACCTTGACTTTCTCAAAGTTTTTGTAGTTTTTCTGTTACAGTATATTATATAGTTACTTAAAAAAATGCTTTTTAAAAGAATCTATGATACTTTGAATTGAGAAGGGGAGCAGAGGTTCACTGTCAGTATTTAAAAGAGTTGTTAAAAAAAAAAGGAGTTGTAGAACTCAAAGCTGAATAACACATTTTTATTTCTCAAAAGAGGAATATTATAGGTGCTGATATTTTCCATGATGACAAGAAGTTATCAATATTATGCTACCTAGCAGATATTTTTGAGAAAACAAACACTAAGTTGTCTCTACAAGGCAAAATTGACATTTTAATCAATAAGTGAGAAAGTATCTGCTTTTCAGAAGAAACTAATGTTATGGAGAGAACATTTTGAAAACATGTTTAGACATTTCCAGTCTGTTGAAAAATCTTACAGAGAATTTCAGTGGACTTTGGACCCATTTGTTAGAAACCTAAAAACAACACATTCTACTGAGCTTGCAAAAATATCTGACTGACATCAGGAAAAATAAAATTTTCATAACACTGACATCTGGTAACTGACTTTTAACTAGTGCAAAGTTGGTGATAGAATAGAAAAGTGATATGATTTAGTAAACCAGTAAGTGACATAGGCTTCTATAAAGATCTGTGCATCTTTGTGAACTAAGTTTTTCAGTTATGACTTAACAACAGTTCTTAAAATGTCAAAATACATTGAACTTCACAAATTAGGAAAGCAAGATTTTAAAAAATAGACATATTGAATAACAGTGCTGTCACTTAAAATGTTAATAGTAATAGCATTTTTAGTGATTGCAAGATTAAAACAAATTAATATTTAACATAGTTAATAGTTAAAATTAAAACAATATTGTAATCTTTTAATTTGTGTTTTAGTATTTGTTTTACAATACACGTAAAATATGATTTACAAATGAATATGCATATATTGGAGGTATATGCTCAAGTGTTTTATAGTTGGGATGTTCAGTCAAAAAAATTTAGGAGTGTTTGGGTGGCTCAATCAGTTAAGTGTCCCACTCTTGATTTCAGCTCAGGTCATGATCTCAGGGTCCTCAGATCAAAACCGTGTGGAGCTCTCCACTCAGCCAGGTGTCTGCTTGAGAGTCTCTCTTTCCCTCTCACTCTCCCTCTGCTCTCCCACCCCCGCATGTGTGCTTCTCTCTCTCTAAAATAAACAATTAAATCTTTAAAAAAATAATAAAAAAAATTTAAAAGTCACTGTATAAGACGACTTCAGATTTCTGAGCATTTTAAGTTCTTGTGCTTGATGCGTAGTTTTAATGTTTCCTGCTTTGTTGAGCAGTTATATTTTTCTGTGGTCAGTATGCCTACCTATCCCTCTCTAGCAATTTACAGTTGCTAATTCTAATTTGCTGTGGGTGTGGAAACCAGATTTTTAAAATTTATTGAAGTATGTTAAAAATATCAAATGGTGTCCAAATAGGATTTTCAGGAGTTGCCCTATAGTAAAGTGCATAATCTTTGTTTCATGGACTTCATCATGTCTGTTTTGGCTGCTTAGAGTTCTCTTTACTTGAAGGGCTTATTTTCTGGCTCTTAAGTGTGTTTTGCACAGATGGAGATTTTTGATAGTGAAGAACTAGGTAGATGATTTAAAAAATAAAATTACGTGTATAGCTTTATTTTGAGTGCATAGGAGAGAGAAGGTAATATTTGTTGTGCACTTGTTATACCAAGCAGCTGCTTGGCATTTTACATGGTAATACTTTATTTAATCCTCACAGTGACCCTGAATAAATATAGTTGGTATATAGGTAAAGAAGCTGCTACTACCTACCAGGAGGAGACCACCAGGAATGCATCTGTAGTGCAACAAATTAGGTCATTGACTTGCTCTAGCAAGGAAGAGCAAATGCCTGAGGAACCATGCTTAGCCTCAGAAACAGGAAATGCGAGAAGTTTGGGGTAGGGTTTGGGTTGTGCTGAATGATTCTAATGAGAAACCAGAAGTGAAGACTAGCTCTGGATTGTATACTACGGGCCATGAAGTGGAGGTGGGTTTAGTAATTGGATCTGTCAGTAGTCTTTGTTTAGGAGGCAGGAGAAATGAAGGGGACTGGGGCAGATGTTAATCATTTTGGAACTCTGGTGTGGCTGTGGGAGAAATTTTGTTGCCTGTTGGTCTTCTGTTGGCCTTGTCTGCGTCTTAGAGACATCACAGTGTGATTATCAGCACAGCTGAGTTTTACTTTCTCACAGTCTAGGTTCAGAGAGGATAAGGAGGTCGTAGAGCTAGTAAAAGGTAGAGCCAGGATAGGAATTTGGTAGTGATAAACATGCTAAGCCCTTTCCCCCTACCATACCTGAGCAAACATTGCTAAATCCCTGAGGCAGAATACCTTAGATTCCTTACCAACCCCTTGCTCCAGGCATTCACCACTGATTGGTCTGAGCTAGCATGGCAGAGATGACACCTGTTTTATATATCTTTGCAAAATACTATGTAACCTCTGGGTTGGAATGATTTTAATTAGCATGGATTATCTTATTAATTGCTAGAATTAAAGGGAGTTTTCTTTAAACTTGTTGGAACTTTGAGTCTTCTTATGTATATACAATATAATACAGTACAATAGAATTTTTCCTATAAACTTATCACTTGAATGTAGAAACTATTATTGCTTTATATATATAACACGGATTTTTAATGGATTCAGTGCTTTCAGAGTATTTTGTTTTTGTTTTTATACTCTAGCTACTTATGTATGGTGCAGATTTTCTATTGATTGATTCAAATCCAGTAGCATTTTTTTATGGTCTAAATAAAATATATATGTGGGCAACTTTCTATGACTAGATTTTGAGAAGAAAATGTTCTTTCTGCTGATGAAAATTTTCTAAGTTAGGCATTATATCTTTTGTTTATGAACTTAAATTAAGATGGCAATTCATTGTGTCTAGACAAAATGTTCTCATGATATATGAGAATTTTTTACTTTTTCTTTACTTTCATATAATTTTCGTTACTTTCAATTTTCTTTACTTTCATATAAAATTGGTGTCTTTGCCTTAGAAATATTCCTGCTTTTGTATGCTCCTTTTTTCATTTAGTTGTATATCATGAACAGCTATCCATACAAATAAGTATAGAACCATATTATAATTTTGAACTGATTCTGATAGATGTACATAAATTGTTTAGCTAATTCCATACCCATGGGCATTTAAAAGCTATTATAAGCAATGACATAATGAATATTTAAAAACATATTTCTTTTTTTTTTTTTTTTTTTAAAGATTTTATTTATTTATGTGACAGAGAAAGACACAGTGAGAGAGGAACACAAGCAGGGGGAGTGGAAGAGGGAGAAGCAGGCTTCCCGCCGAGCAGAGAGCCCGATGCGGGGCTCGATCCCAGGACGCTGGGATCATGACCTGAGCCGAAGGCAGGCGCTTAACGACTGAGCCACCCAGGCGCCCCTAAAAACATATTTCTATGCTTTGCCTGATTTTTTTTTTTTTTTTAAGATTTATTTATTTATTTGAGAGGAAGAGAGGGAGAGCGTTTGAGCTTGTGCCCAGCTGCGGGGGGAGGGGCAGAGGGAGAGGGAGAGAATCCCAAGCAGACTCCCCACTGAGCATGGAGCCGGAGGAGCGGGCAGTTCTGGCAGTTCCGCTGGATCTTGCAACCCTGAGATCATGACCTGAGCAAAAATCAAGAGTCCGACACTTAACCGACTGAGCCACCCAGGCACCCCTGTCTGATTATTTTCTTAGGATAAAATTCTTAGGAATGTAGTTGCTCGGTGTTGGATATGTGTTAAAATTTGGGGATGATGTCATATCAACTAAGTTTAAAGCATCCTTGAATTTCTGGATAACCTTAACTTGTTTTTTATGCGTTATCCTGTTAATATGCTATATTATATTTCATTTACAATGTTTGCATTTTTGTTCATGAAAAAGATTGACTAGTAAAGATTTAGTTATCAAGCTTATGATGTCTTCATAAAATGGGCTGGGAAATGTTTTTTATTCTTTGGAATAAAAGATTGTGAAGATTAATTTTATTTCATCCATAAATGTTTGGAAGAATTCACTGGTGAAGCCATTTGAAGTTTTCTTGTGGGGATTGCTGAAACTATTTCTTACATACATATATATAGGACTATTCACATTTTCTATTTTGTGTCAATTTTGACAGGTTTTGCTTTTCAAGAGATTTGTCCATTTTATCTAAATTTTCCAATTTGGTTTATAATTTTACACGCTATCTTTTTTATTCATTTATTTTGATGTTCATAGTATCTAGTGATACCTGCTTTTTAAATCTGCTTACTGGTAATTTGTGCTTCCTCTTTATCTTGATCAGTTTTCAGAGAGCCAATTTTCAGATTAAAAATATTCTTTATTTTCTAATTGGTTCTGCTTTTAGCTGTCTTTCTTTCCTTCTAGTTCTTTTTTTAAATTTAATTTGCTGTTCTTTTTCAAGTTTCTTGAGACGGATACTCAAATCATTAACTATCAGTCTTCTTTTTTTAATGTATGCATTTAAGTCTATGAAATTTCCCTGTAAATGCAACTTTAGCTGGATCTCACAAGTTTGGTATGTCATATTTTTATTTATCACTCAGTTCAAAATATTTTAGAATTTCCTTTGTGGTTTCTTCTTTGATCCATGGATTATCTAGAAATATATTACATAATATCTAAACATTTGGGGATTTTCTAGCTATATTTTTGTTGTTGATACCCAGTTTAATACAACTGTGGTCTAGGATTATTCTGTGATTTTATTTGTGGGCAATTCATTGACACTTGCTTTATGGTCAAGTTTTAGAAAATTTGAGTGTGCTGTGCTTAATGTCACTTAAGTCAAACTTATTAATAATGTTCAAATCCGCTATATTGCTACTGACTTTTTTCTTTCTTTCATTCAATTGAGAGAAGTGTATTAAAATCTCCAAATGTGTTCTTTTAGTTCTCTCGAATTTTGCCTTATATATTTTGAGGCTAAGTTATGGACTGCAAATAAATGTACAATTATATCTTCCTGTTGGATTGATCCTTTTATTGTCATTCTCTAGTAATCTTTGTTTTAAAGCTTATTTTTTTGGATGTAGTATACTTTTCTTTTGGCTTCTTTTTCCATCTTTTTTTCTTAAAACCTTTGTTTGTCCTTAGAGATGAAGATGAATCTCTTCAAGTATCATATAGTTGGGTTTTGTTTTTTACTAAAATTGATACTCTGTGTTGTTTTACATTTAATTGCTTTAGTACATTTTTGGGGTTTAGATTGACCATTTTACAATTTGTTTTCTACTTGTACTGTCATTCCTTTATAACATCCCCCCTCATTTCTTGCTTTCTTTTGGATTAATCAAACTTTTTTCCCCCTCATATTTCCCCTCTTAGCTTATTTGTTGTAAATTCTTTTATTATCTCCTTACGGGTAACCTTAAGATTACAATATACATCTTTGACTTAAGTCTGCCATAAGTTACTTCCTTTACCGCTTCCAGGAAAATGGAAAGGCCTTAAATACTTGAATCCCAATTCTCTCTTCCATGTTTTGTTTTATTTTAAACCTCCAAAGACATCATTATTGTTGCTCTTGAGATAATAATAACAGTAGTAGTAGTAATAATAATAATGTTGTTATTAAAATCGCCATTATTCATTTCGCTTTATCCTTACACTTACCCTTTCTGGAAGCCTTCATTTCTTACTCTTTCACTGCATTTACCTCTGGGTCATTTTCCTTTGATATAAGGAACTCCCTTTAGTATTACTTTTAGTGCAGGTCTTCTGGTCATAAATTCTGTCTTCATATGCCCTAAAAATGTATTTGTTTTACCTTCATATTTAAGGGGTCTCTTCTTTCCGCACCTTCAAGTTATTTTATGACTTCTGGCTCCCACTGTTTCTGTTAAGTCAGCTTTTGGTTTTACTGTTGCTTCTTTGAAGTTAATGTGTTTTCCTTTGATGGTGTTTAAGATTTTATCTTTGTCTTCGGTTTTCAGCAATTTTACTGCTGTGTGCTTATATATGACTTTTATTGTAATTATTCTTTGTAAAGTTTGTAGAGCATCTTGAGTCTATGGCTTGTTATCTTTTGTTTCTTTGGGAATTTTCTTAGCTGATATTCTTTAAGTACTGCTTCTATCCAGTTCTCTCCTTTCCTTCTGAGACTACAGTTATATGTATGTTCGGTCATTTCATAGTTTCTACTCCCACCCCACTGTGTATTAGTTTGGATATTTTTTTTACTGATTTCAAGTTCACTTATCATATCTTCTCTGTCCAGCGTCCAGTTATACCCAATTTTTGAGTTGTAAATTTCAGTTTTGTATTTTGTATTTCAAGCCCCAAATTTACAAAGGTTCAAGTTCTCACAACGTTTTCATCAATTTTCTTGAGTATCTTAATCATTGTAGTGTTCCTGTTTGATAACTCTGATACCTAGATTACCTGTGAGCCTATTTCTGTTGCCTGGTTTTCGATCATTTGATCCTTTTTTCTAGGACAACTGGTAGTGTTTTATTAAGATTGTGATGAAAAATTATAGAGGATCTGAATGTTGTTATCTTTCTCCAGGTAGGCTTTAATATTCTCTGGCAGGCAGTTAGAAAAACATTGGTCACTTTGATTCATCAGTGACTGATATGACATGAGGCTGAATTCTGGGCTATCAGGAAATTCAAATAGCCTCACTCCTAGTGCATAGCCCTTCTATGGTCTCATTTGAAAGTTTGGAGTAATTACCAAGATGCTTCTTTTTTGGCAAGCCTTGGCAGTTTTAAGTACAGTTGACCCTTGAACAATACAGGTTTGAGCTGCACAGGTCCACATACACATTTTTACAGTACAGTACTGTAAATACATTTTTTTCTTCCTTGTGATTTTCTTAATAACATTTTCTTTTTTCTAGCTCACTTTATTGTTAGAATACATATATAATACAAATAACTTACAAATTATTGGTAAGGCTTCTGGTCAACAGTAGGCTATTAGTAAAGTTTTTGGGGAGTCAAAAGTTATATACAGATTTTTGACTGTACAGGGATCAGCACCCCTAAACCCCATGTTGTTCAAGGGTCACCTGTATTGTGAGGCTGATGAAAGCCCTGTTGGCTTTTTAGTCTCTTTGCAACATCTTTTTGCTGAGTTTTCCTGCATTTCAGTCCATGTTGTTTATGATTCAGCACATTTCTGGAGGGCAAAAACTGAGCAGAATGTTGGGCTCATTCTTTGAAATTCCTTTTTATCTGAGATCCTCAATTCCTGGCTACTTGGTAGTACAGAATTTCAATTTTTGTCTTCCCAGTCCAGTGAGACTGATACAAACTCCAGGATGCTGCTTTCTGCTTGGCCTTTATGCCCTGTACTGGTAGTTGGCAAATAACTCAAGGGGAAAAAGTGGCGATATCAATGTGTTTTCCTTCTCTGTGGGCTCTTGGCTCCTAACGTCCTGGCTCTCTTGGTTGCTCTCTCTATGCCTTCAAATAGCTGGGTTTGTTTGTTTGTTTTGTATTTTACTCACTTTTATAGTTTTCAGTGGGAAATATGGTTGATACTGCTGTTCCCGCATAGCTTGAGTAATTGCTCTTTTTTTTTTTTTTTTGTAATTTTGGCTATACACTCACCACTTCTCTCTTTTATTCTAAAAGTAGCTAAGAATAGCTACAATTAATTAAATACTTAAGTATGTTACTTACCATGCCACCATCAGCCAAGCAATTGCTTAAGTCAGACATCTAGGAATCATCTTTGAATCCTCCCTTCCCCTCACCCCCAGATCTAGTCCGTTACAAAATATATCTGGAATCCATCAACTCCTCTTCATCTCCATACCGCCACTCTGGTGCTGCAAGCATCATCTCTCTCTCCTACTGCATTAGTCTTAAGAGTTCATTTTTCCACTTCCATTCACATTCCCCTAAATACTTTTCCAAAAATAGCTTGAGTGATGTTTATAAGACATAAATTGCATTATCTTTCCCTCTGCAAAACAGAAAACTTAAAGCAGCTTTCCATTGAAGAATAAATTCCCATAGAATAAAGTCACGAAACCTTGCCATGGTCGTTCAGAGTCATCATCTGGCTCCTGCCTGTCCCTGAGATCGTCTCTCATTTGACTTATGAGGCTTCAGTAATACTGGGTTCCTCTCAGAAGCCATAAGCTCTTTTCCACAGGTAGGCTGAGTCTTTGCACATTTAAGTCCCTGTGCTTAAAACAGTGCCCTCTGTATATGGCTAATGCCTTCTTATTTTTTCTGTCCCCAGAGATACTTCCTGACCATATCTAAAGTTGAATTCCCTTGCTCTCTTGGTTTATGCCTCTGGACTCATAGCTTCCTCCATAGAACTTTTCACACTTGTATTCATTTGTCTGTCTTTCCCAGTTTTCCCAGTAGACCATAGATAGAGTCTCTGAGTAGTAGATATATATCTTTCATTTGTCACTATAGCTAGTATCTAGTATGGTGCCTTTTGTATAGTCAGTTCTTTGTGAATAGTTGTGGATTAAAGGAATAAATGACTGTTACAGGCACTGTACCAAGCTTATCACTCGAGAGATTTAATCTTCCAAGAAAACTCTCAGAACAAGCCTGTCAGGTAGGTAGGTTCTAGTTTTAGCTGTATTTAATTCATAAGGAAAGTGAGATTTAAGATGTTTGGTAATTTTCCTGAAGTACCAGCTAGGTGGGCTTTTTTGTGTTCTTGGATCGTTTTTTACTTCTCTCACTTTTGGACCATTATTACCTTGCTTATAGCATATCCTCTTCACTATGTCTTAAAGCTAATTGCTGTGATTATACAAATATTCAGGTATTTTTAACTTAAGCTTTTTGCCTTTGCTTAACATTTAATAATCGCCAAAATTAGAAAAGAAATTAGTAATTTATAATGGAAGTTGAGAAAATGTTAATAGGACTTAAATACTTGAAGTGGTAGATTTTCAGTGTGGCTATCAAGTATGGTGAGTGATTTTTCAAGCTATAAAATCTCTCACTTTATGATTGTAAATAGAAAGACTGTTACAATTAATTACATATATTTGAATATATTATATATTAAATACAACTTTAAAGAAAATATTTTGTCTTTTATACTTAAAGGACTATTCAGTTATACAGATTTTTTTAATACTCAAAATAATAATAAAATTTCCCTGTTAGATATCATTCTATATCTATACTTATTAGTCTGATATAATAACCCTGCTCTTTTTATTTCCTTGCATTATTCATTCAGTTAATCAACAAGTATTTGTTGAGCATATGCTGTATGCCAGGCACTGTTTTAGGCTTTGGTGTACAGTGTGAATGAAACAAAGTTCCTCCCCTAATGGAACTTACATTTAGGTAGTAGGGAGACAGACATTAAACAAGTAAGTAATAAAAAGTAGAGTATAGAGTATAGTAGGTGTTGGTAAGTACTACAGAGAAAAATAAAGCAGGAAAGAGGGTTAGAGAACGCTAAGAGAGTATGCTTGTGTTGGTCGGCTTTAAATATTGTGTTCAGGGAGAGGTCACTAGAATAATGACATTTTTATATGGATCTGCAGGAGATGGGGAACAAGCCATCCAGATATCTTAAGGAATCACATTCCAGGCTGTGGGAATACTGCCTCATTTTATTTCTTTGTTATTTTTTTGTTTGTCTCACTATTTCTTCTGCCAGTCCTTACCTTAAATTTTTGTTTCTCATGATTTTTGTTTTCTTTCCTTCTGTGTGAACTAAGTGATTATTACCTTCCTCGCAATTTTTTTTGCAACAAACATTTATTGGACTCCATTGTGCCAGATAGATTCTGTCAGTAGTTAGAACCAATCAGTTTTCTCTAGTGTCTCTCAAGTCAATTTCCTCTTCTTTATCTTCCGTTACCTTCAACTAGGTCTTCATCCAGACATTGGTCTCCTTTATCCACTGCTATCCACCTTTCACCCAGGTTTGTCTTTTGAAAATACAGATCTCATCCTTTGACTATTCTTCTTAATAGTCTATCACTTAGATGGCTATCACTGACAGGCCAATCCAGGCCAAGCTCCCTAGATGGTGGCATTAAGGCTCTTAGCAGTTGGCTTCGATCCATCCTCATGAATTGTGATGAACCCCCTGCTTGCCACACATCTTTCTGTTAACTTTTATGCTTCTCTCTTTTAACCTTGCGTGGGCTTCTCTTTCTGTATAGAATGCACTGTTCCTCTCCCTTCTTGCTCCGTTTGTACCTGAGACTTGTTCTCAATTGCAGTGCTGATTCTTTGGTAATATCTTATAACTTTGTCAGGCACTCAGTCACCATAAGTATAGCACATGCTGGAGGCTCCAAACCAAGTGACAGTTGAGGCAAAGCTGCCTTCTAGGAGGGACTAGGGAAGATAGCCAGAGTGGCAGGATGGATTTTTTCCGTCAAGGGTTGGCAGCAGTGTAAAGTGCCAAGTCCAGAGAGATGGGGCTTAAATCCTTTTTAGGGCTTAGCATTTCTGGTTCTGAGTCCAGAGATTTCTAGGTCGTGGTGAGTCTCAGCATTTCTTGCTGTACCATCATTACACCAGATGAACAAGGCCAAGTCTATAGAAAAGCTAAGTAAAAGGATTGGAATCCTAGTTAATTGGGCTGGAATAAATCTTATTACCTCTACTCTAGTACTTATAAATATTTTTATCTGTTTCCTCCACTAGACAAGACAATCTGCTTTTTGAGGGCAGAGAGGAGCCTTATCTTACTCATCTTTCTATACTCCTCTACCTAGCACAGTGCCTATTATATAGAGAATACTCAGTGAATGTTGAATTAGCACTGCAGCTTTGTCCAATAGAACTTTCTGCATTGATCAAAATGTTCTTATCTGTGCTGTCCAGTAAGGTAGCCACTGGCTGCATGCATGTGGCTTTTGAGCACTTGCAAAGTGGCTAGTGTGACTGAAGAACTAAATTTTAAATTTTTATTTTAATTAACTTAAATGTAAATAGCTATGTGTGGCTAATGGGTACTGTATTGGGCAGTGCAGTTATATCCAGTTTACATAATTAATTCAGTGGGTTCAAAAGATCTCTGGGTTTTTTTTCCTTTTTGTTTTTTTTTCTTTTTTTTTGGCTTGTCTTCCAAATGGTCCCAAATTACTGAGCATTTGGTTTTACTATTTGTGATTTTTCTCTTCTCTCAGTGTCAGCATTCATTTTTTGCTATTACCATTATGCATACTGTCATCAGCCTTTCTTTTAGTTTTTTGGATTTTAGTCTAAGTGGCATAGAAAGACATGTAATCAAGCTTATAGCATTCTTTAAAAAGAGCAAATAGTGTAGGAACCTAGGAGTCATCTTTGACCTCTCTTTAACCCCAGTAAGAATGTGAAATTAGCCCCTAGGAAAGAAGAGAGGGCTAAAAATATAAATTAGTGTGCACATTCAATTGAAGGAAAAAATCCTATCAATATGACATACATGAATTCACCAAGGGGGAGGTGGGACAGCCCCAAAATACAATGCCTCTATTTAGAGATAGGAGAATTTAAAAAGTGAGAACAGGAACAGAGTTAAAGGAAATTTTGTTTAAGTTTGATTATTATGAAAGCCATGCAAGGAGAAACTCAGAGAGGAACAGTGGTGGGCAATAGCAGGTATTGCAGGGAGGTGAAGAATAAGGACTAATTAAAGTCCATTTGGGGAAATGTATTGAAGGTTAAATGGATCTTAACTCATTGTCAAGTATTTCAATGTGGTTAAAACAGTATTTTCCTTGTAAGTCTTCCATATTGAAGTGCTAGGGATGGAAGGATTCAAAATGGTCACTCTTTTTGAAGTCATTACTATTTTTTAGTTTCTGTGTCCACATCTACCTTTTCTCAACCCTTTCTATCTGTCAAAATGTTTTGCTTTGCTACTATATAATCTGGACAGGCATTAATAGTACTTTTTGCTCTAAAATTGATTCTTTCCTAATCCTGTACAGGTGAATTTCTCTATTACCTAATAGTAGGGCTGTTGTTTCAGTAGTGATCATTCAGTTCATGCTTTGACGCAGGGTTTACTAATAGATATTGTTTCTTGTTAAATTCTCCATACCCAGAGAAAGACAGTTTTGCTAAAAATTGGGGCATCTTGCCTCTTAGAGGTGCTGTCGGATTCCAGCTGGCGTAGGAAGCAAGCAAATGGCTCTTTCATTTCCCAGAGTTTTGTCTACCTTACTCTTTTGTGACTTAGGACAGGCAACCAAGGGAAAAACAATGGGGAAAATATTTTTCCTAAATATCTTTATTCTGAAGTAGAGATGGATTCATTCTTAGGTTGTGCATAGTGCAGATGTAAGCTTATTGTATTTTTATTTTCAAATTATGCCAACACATGAGTAATTTTTGAAATCTTTGTTTCTCAATTAGAACCACTACCTATACAGCTGAAGTCTTCCTAGAATAGTTCAAGTAGCCTTCCCTGTTGGACGCAAAGGAGAGCAGTCTGTCCTGAAATTGTAAAACCTTTTTGTTTCCCAAGTGACTTGAATAACTTATGTACGTTACAGTTACCTGAGAAATGCACCAGAGATAATTACAAGTACAAAAGGGAGATGTCTGAGAACAGGTACATCAGATAGTAAAATGGCAAGAAGAGTAGTGCCTACCACTTCCATTCTGTTTGAAAACAGCACATATATTAATTTTAGCTAAAGAATAACTTTCCTAATTTGACCACCCTTGTTTTGTTAGTTTTAGCATCTATTTTTTTAAATAAACTATTTAGAAGGAAAGGTAATCATAATTATGCATTATCAAGTAGGTTAATGAGCTTGTCCCTCAGCAATAAATGAATATAACATCTTACATAGTAAAATGAAATGGTATTTATCCTTTCTGTGATGTCTTTTTTTAGAAGATTTATTTATTTATTTTAGAGAGAGAAAGTGTGTGCATGCGCACATGGAGCAGAAGTAGAGGGACAGGTCTGGGGGGGGAGGGGGGAGAGAGAATCCCAAGCAGACTCCCTGCTGAGGGCACAGAGCACAACTCAGAGACCAGTGCGGAGCTCAATCCCAGGACCCTGAGAATGTGACCTGAGCCGAAATCAAGAGTCTGACACTTAACTGAGCCACTCAGGCGCCCCCTTTCTGTGATCTCTTGATTTACCTGACCAGTGGTTTCTAGGTGTTATTTGGTTTGTCTTATTTTGCCATTTTTTGGACATAATCTATTTATTTTATGTATTTGCATTTATAAATCTGAATTTCATTGTTTTATTCTAATTTTATACCTGATTAGAAAAGCAGTAAAATTATCGTAAAAACTTGTAAAATAGAAAACATTTTAAACATTAACAAACATGTTAATTCTTTAACAAACAAACAAAATGTTAAAGAAAATAATGCATTTATAAACCATTATTTAGTACAGATGCTTAATGTTTTTGCTTTCTACCCTCTAGACTTTTTGTGTGTGGGGTGTGTGTGTGTGCGTGTATACAGTTGATGATTCATTTTAGAATGTTCTGATTTGGGGAGGTCTTAAAGATCAAATTTAACTATGTGTAGGCAGTTTACATTGACTCGTAAGAAAACCTTTAAGTCTTTGAGTTTGTCCAAAGAATAAGGTAAGCTTTTTAACACATCATATCTGTACCATTACTTTT
Organism: Halichoerus grypus; assembly: GCF_964656455.1. Classification (NCBI taxonomy): domain Eukaryota; kingdom Metazoa; phylum Chordata; class Mammalia; order Carnivora; family Phocidae; genus Halichoerus; species Halichoerus grypus. The sequence continues at coordinate 71,071,848 of NC_135715.1, forward strand.
TTTTTAAGATGCAGTCTTTCTGGGCATTCTATAGAGTCTAGTATAAATGTGCCCAGAAACATTTTGCTAATTTTAATTCAGTAATTTCCCTGAAGTCAAATCAAAGCAAAAATTCACCTAAACCAAAGTACTTTATTTTAGTAGAATCAAAAGGAGGAGGAGTTCGAGTTTATTTATATTTGAGATTTGCAGAAATGCTTTTGTAAGGCTTTCTGATCTCACCAAGGGACAAAGGGACTCGCCTTTTTTTTTTTTAAAGCTTTTACCCCCTCCAGTTAGTACTTTGCTTTATCCTATTTTTTTTTTTTAAGATTTTATTTATTTATTTGACAGAGAGAGACACAGCGGGAGAGGGAACACAAACGGGGAGTGGGAGAAGGAGAAGCGGGCTTCCTGTGGAGCAGGGAGCCTGATGCGATGCGGGGCTCTATCCCAGGACCCTGGGATCATGACCTGAGCCGAAGGCAGACACTTAACGACTGAGCCACCCAGGCTCCCGCTTTATCCTATTTCTAGTTTGGAAATACATATACGGTATATGATGAGATCTATATACATCTTTATAGTACACAAGATTTTTTTTTTTTAAAACAATCTTATACTTTGAATTTTGTTATAGTTTATTTACTCCCCACTTGTCAAAAATAAAGTGAAAACAAATTTCTAAAGGTATGATTTACAAAATTTATACATTGTGTTTACTTTTTAGAAATCAATTTGCATAAAGGTCATTGACTTACCGAGTTTAGTTCCTGCCAGTATATGAACTACTTTGCTTGCCAGATATATTCATCCAAAGCAGTCTATTCCAGTGGTGGTATTGTTAATTATAGCAAAATCAATAACATCAGAACTGTTTCTCAATAGTCCTGAAGTGAGAGATTTCTACATCTTTTAATTGAAGTAACTTAACAAACGGCTTTAAAAAGACCAGTTGCAGTCACCTGGTGACTACTTATAAAATACTTTTGGTTACATCTAAATTCCTTAGCATGTTTGTTAATGATTCTGTTTTGGAAATTTATGTGCAATCAGATAATCCAGATTATGTATTTCTTTATCACGTCAGTACAATACCATTAACCAAAAGCAAGTTTAAAGAAAGTTCAAGTTTTTATATGGCCTTGTACTAAAGAAATATTAAGCAAGTAAAATTGGCATAGTAAACCTTGCTATCTGTGGAATATATATTCAGTAAATAAAGGATACATTCAATAATTAAAGAATGAACAAGGGGGCGCCTGGGTGGCTCAGTTGGTTAAGCGACTGCCTTCGGCTCAGGTCATGATCCTGGAGTCTGGGGATCGAGTCCCGCATCGGGCTCCCTGCTCGGCAGGGAGTCTGCTTCTCCCTCTGAACCTCCCCCTCTCATGCTCTCTCTCTCTCTCTCATTCTCTCTCTCAAATAAATAAAATCTTTAAAAAAAAAAAAAAAAAGAATGAACAAGGAAGATGGTAGAGGGGCGCCTGGGTGGCTCAGTCGTTAAGCGTCTGCCTTCGGCTCTGGTCATGATCCCAGGGTCATGGGATCGAGCCCCGCATCGGGCTCCCTGCTCAGCGGGAAGCCTGCTTCTCCCTCTCCCACTCCTCCTGCTTGTGTTCCCTCTCTCGCTGTCTCTCTATCTGTCAGATAAATAAATAAAATCTTTAAAAAAAAAACTTAAAAAAAAAAAAAAAAAGGAAGATGGTAGAAAATTCAGCCAAAGAAGTTAGCATGTTCTTTTGAAAAGGACAGGGTCTTCAAGTTCCAGGTGAAATTTAAGATCTGTAAAGTAGTAGTAGCACAATATTTATTTGAAAGGTTTTAAAGTTAGGCCTATCAATAAACTTTTGCAGAATGGCTTTCTAAGCAATTTGATTAGTTACCCAAAACCTGATTACTATGAAATGGCATAGTAGAGCTGTAAAGAGTAAACATAAACTCAGTCCTGAATATGTGTACAGCTTTGCTATGTCACAAGGAAAGTATTTTCTTTTTCTCTGTGATGAGTTTAGTGTAATAAATCAGACATGTAATCTACAAATAATAGGTTTAAAAAGCACACAAGCCTCAGATATATTGAAACATTGCTCAGATTTCAGTCTTTTGGAGGCTAAGTCAGTCAATAAGCCTTCTTGTCTGGTTTGTATTATTTTCAATATGTAAGTACAATTTATTTATTTATTTATTTTAAAGATTTTATTTATTTATTTGACAGAGAGATAGAGAGCACAAGTAGGCAGAGAAGCAGGCAGATGGAGAGGGAGAAGCAGGCTCCCCGCAGAGCAGGGAGCCCGATGCGGGACTCGATCCCAGGACCCTGGGATCATGACCTGAGCCGAAGGCAGCCGCTTAACCGACTGAGCCACCCAGGCGCCCATGTAAGTACAATTTAGATTAGCATGTATTGAGTGGCCAGGTGGGCACTGTTCTAAGTGCATCACATGTTAATTCAACAAAATTTCCCTAACAGTGCCATGAGCTAGGTATTGCTGTTATCCTCATTTTAAAGATAAGGAAACTGAAACATGGAGAAATTAAGCAGTTTGCTTGTATCTGGTGGAGTCAGGATTCAAACCCAGTCCTTCTTTTTCTAGAGCCTATTATGTGACAGTGTAACATCTCTGGATTTCTGGGAAGTTGTGCTGTATTATTAAATACTACATATATTAGAAATGAAGCAGTTCATTTTATGTATGCACGTGGTAATATTACAGAACAATATGGCAGCATTGATTCAACAAATAATAACAAAAAAGCTAAAGGGTTGACTTTAATATTTTTAGTATACAATTAAATTTACAAAGCTAAAGGGCTAACTTTATTATCTTTAGCATGCAGTTTACTGTTTAGATCATGGTTGTAACCTAACATGTTGATTTGAGCAATGTCCATAGTTGATTTTTTAGATTGGAAGAACAAAAGTAGGGTGGAAGATAACTCAAGGGGAAAAAAAAAAACCCTTTAATATAATGTTTTAAAATGTCTAATACCATTTCAAATATAGGAACCATGAATGTAAAATAAACTCCAGGATTGCAAGGAATCTGGGAGTAGCCTAAATCTAGAATTCATTTTATGTTACTCTAAAAGTCTGAGGACCTCTCAGTGAGATGCAACTCATCTCTGGTACCTCTTTTTTGCAGAGTCCCTATACTAACATTAGGGTCTTCATTAGGAAGCTTCTTTCCAGAAATAAATAAAATGCCATGTGTTAGAAGTATTATAAGTTAAGAGACATTGTTAGGCTTATCCAAACACCATAAATCATTCTATTAAGTTTAGTCGTCAAATCTTTTATATTTCCAAAGCGGTTGATATTTCATTCTTGCAGTTGTCTATAGAAAAATCTAGGGGGAGGGGGGAGGGGAAAGGGATCATTGTCCTTCCCTGTAATGGAAGTCTCTGGTCTTTTAATTAGCCTTTGACATTAATGAATGTTACTCATTCTTTTGAGGGGTTTGTATTCTTTCTAAATTGTTTCTCTCTAAATTGCTAATACAATTCTCTTTTAACTCTCTTTTTCCTTTTTTTTTTAAAATGGTGTCTGTTCTGGTGGGAAGAAGAGCACATTTTACTTTAGAAAACTGCTCATAAAAAAAGAAATCTAGTTAATTTGCAGTGCCCTAGTATTTTAATTTATTATTATAAGTAAGCGGTATTATCCAGGATTGGTTATCGAAAATGTAACTGCTTTATTATATCAGGTCTTCTAATTCTATGAATAGGTGGGTTAATTTTTTCCAAATTTGTAGTCCTATTAAAAACATCTCCTTAGTTTATGGACTTGGCAGAATCTTGTGTTCCCAGGTGGCTGTATTTCTTTTGAACTCTATAACCATGTTTCTTTATTCCAGGACTTCTGGAATGGATACATACTGCAACAAAATAGTTGGCCTTGCTTGGCCTTTCTCTTCAATTTTACAGTGACTGCACATTTTCTGTCCCAAAGCTAAGTGATCAGCCATATGGTTTGACCCAACTCTTTAAGACTGTAACATTGAGAGAAATGTAGAGAGTAGTATGATAAAACCACATGTATCCATGTCCCGGCTTCAACAGTTAGCAACTCATGGTCAATAATGTATTATCTGTAAACCTGCTAATCCCAAATATTATGTGGGATATTTGATATATATATATATATATATATGAGATATAGGATAATGACTCTTTAAAAACTACCACAATACTCATCACAGCTTCAGAATTAGCAATAATTACCTAATATTACCAAACATTACAGATATAAAACATATAAAGACAAATTTTAATGCTACCTTTTAGCAATTTGAACTGAAAGCACTGAAAAATTAACATTTCAAAATGTGTTTAGCATTAAAGTGGTTTGTGTCTTATGAACACTGAGAAATAGAAAATACATAGGAAAATTCTTTTTTAATCCCACTTTAAACAATATTCTTAGAGTTCTCAGTTTTTCTATCTTACGTCAGAAAGAAGTAAAAAAAAGTATTTTAGACTTTGCTATCAGAATATATACATTGGCCACTAATGTTACGCACATACAAACTTGTGACATACGTGTTTTGTAAAGTAGGATTTTTTTTTTTAAGTAACAAACTTTTTGAAAGGCTAAAAAAATTGCCTCAATATTTAGAAATAGTTCTTGAACAGAGAAATTTCTTTCTGATGATTGATTGGCTTTAATTTGGGAAATCATTAGGTTGCTGTCTTCCTTTTTTATTGAGGAGGAAAAGGAAGAAAATAAATAGTATTTTTACCTCTGGTCAAGTGACCTAAAAGTTTGTTCTCTTTTTCCTTTGCTCTCTAACAGATTAGTATTTATTTAAATAATTGATGTTAAGTGTCCCTGAATTCCTGTGGTTTGAAGGCTTTCCAGATACTGTTAACTTTCTCTTCCTGACTGAAGAGGATGTGCATGATAGTATCTTTTTTACTTTTAGTCAGTCTAAATTTAGACTTCTTGATCATGAATTAAAAAGCCTGTGAATGTATGTGAAGTAGAGGTAAAATATGTCTGTATTCTTATTTCTTTGCTTTTTCTGCTTCTTAACTTCCTTTTTTCACTCCTTGATGCAGTTAAGGGTGAATGGAGAGCTAAATATAAACGTTTGCAAACAGCTCAAGTTAGAAGTTGTTTTTTGTATAACTTTAAACTGAATAAAAGCAAGTGTTTAAAAAATTCTCTGAATCAAATTTAATTTGCAATTCTTGGCTTATAGAGAAAGCAGTTCTTTATGTCTGGTTGCCATTTACCAGGCTCCTGCTTTCCCATCTCTCAAAACCTTGACCCATTTCTGGACTGGAGTAGGGATTGGCCGCATATACATGTGAATTTAACAAAATTGATCTTCCATTGACTAGAGATAATTTTTTTCTATGATTACTTTCTGCTTTTAGAGTTGAATCACTGATTGACATTTACAAAATTAAAAACCTTTAGAAACCTTGTCCTAATACATTTGAACTATTTTGTTTATGGCTTGCTCCTTCTTGTGCCTCCCTTCACCCTGTTCTCTCATTCCCATCACTGCTACTAGCCTTTTCATCATAACCCTGTATCTTCCACCCCCAAAAGTGGGCAAGGGACTAAAGCAATGACTAAAATATGAGAACAAGCCTAAAATGGCTTAAATCATATTTTTAAAAAGTCAGGGTTTCTCTTGCCTCTACATGCTGCCACACAGGAGGCAAAGTAAACAGGGACACTAAAATTTAATTATTACAATTTATATTTTCATTCTAAGCATTTAGTATACTACTGTAGTAACCAGTAGTCTTTCCTCATATTGACTTTCAAAATCTAAACTAGAAAATACTTTTGTTCCTTTATTCCAGAATGCATGCAGTATAGCAGACAGATTAAATTTATATTTTCACCTTCTACTCATGATTTTAAAGATGGAAATGGTTTAGCATTTGGCACTGTAGCTTGGAATTGAACAGTCCTCAGCACAAAATGTCCAGGGATAAAGAGGACACAGCATAGCAGCATTACCACAGGCTTTGTCTTGCTCTTGAGGATGTTGCATGCCGTCTAGATAACTTGTGTTCCATATCTTGAATCAAGAAATGATGCAACATAGGATAGATGATCCCTAATTTGCCTAGTGGTTATCTCTATAGCAATCTCTGCTACCTACAGCTTAGTCAAGACCAAGAAAAGAGCAGCAAAGGTCTCCAAATAGCAAAAAAATCACACCAATTCTTGTAACCAAGTTGATAAAGTTTATTACTGGAAGATTTCAGAGTTCCACATTAATGGCATAGTTGCTCTCATTTTAGACACAGTTTAAAACTGATTATCTCAGCCCATAGCAAGAGATACGCTCTCTAGGGAAGACAGGAATGCTGCACAACAGGCATCTTCTGTGAAAACACTCCTTACTATTATTCATTGGTTCCAAAAGTAAATTCCCTAAATTCTGTGATTATATTCCATAATCTAGTCAGTTTCTTCAGTACCACATTGCTTTAGCTGAGGGGAAGAAGGGACCTTATACAAAATAACATAGTAACAGTAACATTAATACTATTAAGTAATACCAATAAAATTGTAGTATATTTACAGAGTGTTTTACAATTTACAAAATGCTTTCATTCATATTGTCTTATTTAAAAATAGATTATTTCTTCTAAGTCTGACTGAAAAAAGAAATCCGAGAAAGTGGCAGAATTCCTAGCATAGCATCACTGCAAGTTTAGGAAAAATATCCCTGAACACCTACCTAAAGGCATCATTGTATGGTAAATATTTACAATGGCTATGCAGACTGATTATTTGATGGATATTGAAGGATGCTAAGCTTATCTGCATTAGAAATGTATAGATTATGCAACTGTTCACAACTTGAGTTGACTTCAGAAGATAAAGCTGATACAGGAATGTATGGGTTCTTTTCTTCATTGCATTAAAGGATTTCTTCAGACATCTTCCACTGAGTGCTTTTCTGTTTGGATTGGAATCCATTTGATCAACCTGTGAATGATAAGGTCAGTTGTTTGCCCATGCATCGAACTCATCTTGTAACTTAGAGATAGATCTCAGTGTGGTTCGGGAAGCACAACTGAGAATTTCCACAATATCCCAGTAACGTTGCCTGAAATCTTTTTTTTCTTTTTTTTTTGAGAGTGTGCATGCACACAAGGGGGTGGGAAGGGGCAGAGGGAGAGAGAGAATCTTAAGCAGACTCCACACCCAGCACGGAGCCCAAGATCTCAAGACCCTGAGCTCCTGACTTGAGCCAAAATGAAGAATTGGACATTTAACCAACTGAGCCACCCAGGTGCCCTGACCGGAATTTTTGTTTTATGGTTCTGGGTTGAGAAGATAGTTCATATTTGGGGCATTCAGAAGACTGAAAATAAAATGAGGATGTTTTTAGTTTTGCTATGGGTTATATATATATTCCTAGGCTTCTGGCCCTCTCATGTTTATTTGTTCAGGAAATTTCTAACTTGGTGATGTAATTTTAATGTTAATATCTTTTGATCCCTTTGATCCATGGCAGATTGATAATTCATGGCAATTTTGTGAGGTATGTGTATTTATAATTTTATAGCATTTCACACTTAGGATTTCAGAAGTTTGAGGCAGGTTTATTTGAAGAGGTATCCCATCCCATCTCTCCCCCTCTCTCCACCCCAATCCACTTCCCACTTGACTAACTCCTATTGGAGGTCTCAGTTTAGGAGTCTCTTTCTTTGGGGTACTGTTCTAGACCCTTTTAAGCCTGTGTTGGTGCTTTTTCTGTGTGCCTGATGACACAAGATTTCTGTTGTAGTGTTGAGTCACATTTTAATTGCTACTTTTCCTGCCCAGAGTTAGGCCAACTTATGTGGATTGGGAACTAATAATATTCTTTAAATATTTGCTCAACATATATTTAATGGAAAAGGGTAAACTTTTTGTAACGTTTTTATATAGGAACAAATACCTTATTCATTTCTACTGGCTGAAGCAAGGTCAATTTTATAAAAATACTTAGATAAAACATTTCCCAAATTTTGGTAGTTTTAATTTATGATTTTTCTGAACCAGACAGCTTTCTAAAGGGCATTTAAAATTTGGAAAAATTCTCTATACTGTCCAGTTGTGGAACTTGAGCTGATGCAGCCAAATATGGCCAGTGTATCCCAGTGGTGCTTTAGTGTCCCCTACAGATCAGAATTCCCAGACAACAGCCTACCTGGGCCATGCTTTCATCAGACTCTGGCCTCTCCAGTGAGAGCATGGGACACATGTATATTAGAAAAGAGTGGGTGTTCAGTAAATATTTGATGAATTGTTGAAAGAGTATTAGTTTTTCTTGCCATTACCCTGTGTAAATTTTGGCTTGGAATTTCAGAAATAAAATTTTTATCATTGTTTCTTATTACATATTAGTGTATCTCTGTATATTAAATGATCTATTCATGTGAAGAATAGAAAACTTTGAGCAGACTCTCAGGTTTTTATCAAGAGTTTCTTTTCTAAGATTAAGTTTTCTTTTTTGGTAGAATAGAAATTTTCTTTTTTTTTTTTTAAGATTTTATTTGAGAGAGAGTGAGAGAGAGCACAAGTAGGAGGGAGGAGCAGGCTCCCCGCTGAGCAGGGAGCCCAATGCGGGACTCCATGCCCCAGGACGCTAGGATCATGACTTAAGCCTAAGGCAGACGCTAACCGGACTGAGCCACCCACGTGCCACAGAAATTTGTTTTTTTTGTAAGACAGGTGGGCTCAGTTTTAGCTAAGGACTGAAGAGTAAAATATGTGAATATGTAAAGATTTTGTTGCTACATAATGACATTTGAAGTAATTAAATCAGTCTATTTTTATTCATATTGGCTGTAAAATAAGTAATTTCACAAAACCTGTATCCAAATAACAATACATAATTTTTTTCCCCTAAAGCTTCTAAGTTAGACCCAAAACTCCTGTTTCCTCTTAGGTTGGATGAATTCCCATGAATAAATTTGAGGAGCCTGATTTGGATTCTTTCTTTTGTTACCGTAAACATGACTTCATTAGATAGGCACAACAGTGTCACTAATATTCACTGATGACACCTTTTCCTCTAAGGATTTTCATCTTATTTCAAAAAGTGATTTTGGTTTTCCTTCTCCAAAATATATGAGAGTATTGTGGTCTGTTGATTAAAGTTGCTTTATTTTCACTGAAGTGAATGAACTATGCATAGGGAATTAGAAAATGAGAAATAGCATTTTGAGGCATTGAATACAATTTTTTAATATTTTCCTTAACTGAGTTTGGCTTTGCCTTGAATTGTTTTTAGTGTTTATCCAGGCTTTGATTCTTATTCAAGGTTACTTCTTAGCTCATTACAACAAAAAAAGATGTGTGTCTTTCAAAAAGAAAAATAAAATCTGAGCAAAGAAAAAGTGAGGGAGAATACTAAGTAAGGCTAGGTAGAGTCATGTTCCTGTAGATTCTTTACAATTATTAAAGTTTGGCTGTTATTTGGCTCTGAGCTTTCTATGGGCAAAGCAAAAGTAGATACCTCATTTATAGTAAGATTAACGTTGTAAAGCAAAACTTTACCAGTTGCTTAGGAAAGGAAATTGTTTTTCCTGGCACTAAGTGTGAAATTTCTTACATAGGCCTTTATAAAAGAGACATTAAGTAATATGGTAAGTAGCTCTCTCCAAGTAAAATATAATAGGGAGTTTTGAATGTCATAAATCCTATTCACAATTTGGTTTAAAAATGATTATTTAAAGAGCAGCACTGTCAGTAAAAATACAATGCAACCAAATATATATAATTTTAAATTTTCTAATAGCCACATTTAAAAAGTACATGGGTGAAAATAATTTTAATAATGTTTTTAACCCAATATATAAAAATATTATCATTTCAACAGATAATTAAAATTATTAAAGGTACTTTACATTTTCTTCATACCAAGTCTTTGAAGTCTATTTATAGCATATCTCAATTTAGATGTTAAATTTTCATCAGAAATAGCTCAGTCTGTATTTAGATTTCATAAAATTTACATTGATAATTGTAACTGAGGTAATATAATATGGGATGTATTAAATATTATTGAGAAATACAGCTCCACAGTAGGAAAAAAAAGGTAGAGGTTATTACTGTAAAGCCTAAAACTGCTTCAGTGACAAAGAAGCTACTTTAAAAAGTATTGAAAAACACTTTCTTCATTCTAAAATTTGCTTCTGTGTATAACATGGCCATTGCCTGAAAAGATATATTGTCCTTGGCTTTGTCATCTTTCCTGACCCAGTGATGCATGTGCATACTCATAATTCATTTTTTTTGTTTTGTGATCGGTAATGCTTTATTCAGTAACTGTATTAAAGCTAAAGAACTCCTCACTTAGTATTTATAATGAAGTAAATATTTTGGTACAATTAAAAAAGGCATTAGACTGAGATCAGTAAATATATGGCACCCTTGCATTTTAGCTTTGTCCACCCCTGTGGTCCCCCAGCCCTACCCTTTGTCTATGACAGATGTGGGGTAATCAGTCACAACTCATGTTCCACTGAGCCCAGAGATGGCTTCAGAATCCTTCTTAATGGAGCAGTTTTGGCATCTGCTATAAATCAGTAGGAATTGGCAAGAGTTATAAACCCCATTTTCCAGCCTGGCGTTAGATATTTTCTGGTTATTTTCTTTTCTAAAGTAGACTAATGTAAAGATTAGTATGTCAATCAATAACCATGAAAGAGGAAATAACTACCCACTGAGCAAAAGACTTTTTTCCCTTCATGACACAGTTTTACCTGATTGAATGACTTCCATGTAATTTACTAACATAGGATGCAAGATGCTACTTAAGATGCCCACCAGTTTGTTCTAGAAGGGGATTTCTAATGTCCCTAGTTTTTTGTAAACCCTTAATAGTTTTAAAAAGTAGAATTGCTTGTTAGGAATTTATTTTTAAATCGAGCCTGTGTATAATTTAATGTTCGATTAATTGCATGAAAATGGTATACAATGAGTATTTAAAACCATGCTCTATCATTTCAACTTCAACCATTCATACAATGCAAACTATGGCAGGACAAATATCTGGAAGTATAAGAGCAATGGAATTCATAATATTTCTTTCAGTTGTACTGAAGGAGTGATTTTCTTTCTGAAATTAAAAGAGACTAATTTTTATGAAAAGATGTAAAGAATATGTAGTCATGTTTCTCAAAAAGAAGGCAGTATTTAAGGGCCTTTTTCAAAGTAGAAATGGCCAGGATTTCATCCAAGAGGACACATGAGAATTTCTCAAGAGGGGGTCCAGCCTATAAATATAATTTTAAAAAGCTCCCCAGATGATTTTAAATCTCTACAGCCTGAGGGACTCCTGAGATTTGGGAACTTTAAAAATCTAGCTGGAAAATTAAAATTTGAGTTTGTTTTTCAGGTAGAATTTTAAGGTGAGAATTACTGTGGAAAGCTGCTGGGCTTTTGTTGTCATGAAATAGCAGATATATGCTTAGTTTGACATATATGTTTTACATAAATATTAGTGTTTCTGAGATTTTAAATATCTTTTAATCATTTGGTTGTTTTTTTTTTTAATTGTTTAGCTTAATGAAATGGTCCCGTGCTTCTGAATCAGATGACAGTTTTTAATTCTGATGCTTGCAATACGAGATTATATGTAACCAAGTTGTTACGTGTATACATACATATATTTGTGAGGCCAGATACATTTTGTATGTCAGGTCAATGCAATGTAGAATGATTGAATATATCATAAACTCTGTTTCCATAATCTTTGTTGTTTATAAAGGTATATCCATGCTCATTGTAGAAGTTTGGGAAAATGCAGAAAAGGATAAAGTAAAAATTCAAAATCACTCATTATCTTATCACAGATATCTGTAGTACGCAGGTATTCATAGTATCCCAGAAATATGAGCTATTACTATTTTACGTGTTTCCTTATTTGTCTCTTTGTCATGCTGTAAATACAGTTCCATGTTTTGCTTTTTAAAATTAGCATTTTGGAACGTTCATTTTTTTCAGGATACTAATATTCTTAAAAACACAATTATTGATCCTTATTTTCATAGGAAATATATATATAATGTCTAGCATAGTGTTTGACACATTAACAAACATCAAGCAAATATAAGTTCCCTTAGGGTTGGAAAGGTCTTACAGGTTATCTAGAGTCTGGTTCAGTATTCTAGCTAGTACATCAAACAAGTAGTTATTATATGGCCCTCTGCAAGCATACTTATCAGGAAGGGAAACTCATTTCTTCATAAGCTAGCCTGCTTCTTTTATTTCTGGCTCTGATGATTTGCTTTCCTATAATCCCCTCCCATTGGTCCCAGGAATGCCCTGAGAACTACCAAGAATTAATCCATATACATTCCTCGGTGACAGACGTTCAAGTCTGTATGAAGGTAGCTTTCATGTCTGCTTTCCCCTATTTTTGCATCTGTTTTCCCATCTTCTAACTTTTATTTTACTTATAAACATAATTTTTTTAAAATCAGAATAAAGTCAGTTAACCCAGTCTCCCTTTTTCCACAACAGATCTTTTCTTTTGTAGGTTTTAGTTATTCTTAGATAATTTTAATCATAGCTTAATATTCTACTTGATCCCAATTCTGTTAAGTTGTGGGGTTCCCCTTCTATTTTACTCTTCTTTCTTTGCAGAATACATATTTTTAAAAATCATAATTAACTTTTACTTTAAAAGATCTAAGTGCTTAATTATAGCTGTTTATTAGTTTTTACTTTTAAAGAATTAATTAAAACATACCAGAATTCAATTTTTAATACAAATTTTGCAAGTTCAGCATTTTCCTTTCTAGTACCAGATGAATCTGAAACAGTTCTAGCCTTTTCATTCATGGAAAGTTAAAAAAAGTGTTTTTAACTCTGTTTTTTCCTCCTATATGGTAGTAACTCATAATAATAAACTAGTCACTGAATTTTTACATTCAAATTTTTAAAATAGTGCCGCCTAAACATATACAATGTAACCATCCAGTTCAGGCGGCATTTGGTCACAGGTTTAGGTTGATTTCTGACTGCTCATCTGTTATAATTTCTTTTTTTTTTTTTTAAAGATTTTATTTATTTATTTGATAGACACAGCGAGAGAGGGAACACAAGCAGGGCGAGTGGGACAGGGAGAAGCAGGCTTCCCGTGGAGCAGGAAGCCTGATGTGGGGCTCGATCCCAGAACCCCAGGATCATGACCTGAGCTGAAGGCAGATGCTTAACGACTGAGCCACCCAGGCGCCCCATCATCTGTTATAATTTCTAACACATGCTCCTTACCCAGATAGCTAAATGCCAGTTAACTGTGGTCATAAGCTAAAGCAAAAAACTAAAAAGAAACTTAGTTTTATAACTAAAATATATCATAAAACATAAAATATATCATATAAAATATATGATAATATTTTTTTGGTAGTGGTTCTTTGGTGTCTGCCGAGAGATTGGTGTGTGTGAGCTTTTTTCCCTCAGCCTGTCAGTGTGCTAATTGAAAGAACATTATTTATTTGATTGAATGTGTGTCTGAAGGGCATTGTTGCTTCAGTAATTTGACAGACTGGCATGTATTATCATACCAAAAGATTGGCTTGACTTTTTCCATCCATATTTTCCTATATTTTATAAATCTTTATGGCTGTATAATATTCCATCAGTTTGGTCTACCATATTCTTATCTTTTTCTTTCTTTCTTTCTTTTTTTTTTTTTTGGATGTATTAAACCCAGACTTTCCTTTTCATTTTTAAGGTTTTTTAGAGATAAAGATTTTTATGTCATATCTTTGTTTCTTCTGCTTCTTTTGTTTTTTAATGCCTTATATCAAATGCATTTTATAGGAGTGGAATCGATGAGTAAAAGAGGAGGAACATTTTTTACAGATTAAGATATTAATCACCAAATGACTTTCCAGAAGGGTTTACACTGTCTGAACTCCTCTTTCTCCTAAAATTTTTCCAACCATCGGCCATCAGAGCTCATTCATTCATTCGTCTAGGGTCAGAAGTGGAAATAAGCTGAAATTTAAACCTCTTCTCATTCATTCAATTAGGGTCAGAAGGGGAAATAAGAAGCTGAAATTTAAACCTGTCAGTCGTATTACTTTTTTGGTATCTCTTGTCATATATAGAGTAGAGGAAGATGTCAAAACTAGTATTTCAAAAGACATTTTAAAATTGTTTGTGAAATTCAGTGATTTATCTATTTGAATTGGCTGTAGGGTATTTGGAGAAGTAAAACCCTCATATGATCATAAATATAAACATGACAAGGAATGACTACTCAGCAGTTGGATTTTGAAATAAACTCTTGAAACCTTTGGATATTAGTATAGTCATTCCTTCCCCTTCCCCCTCATCCCAGAATCATTTTAGGAAGTTTTATCCTCAATCCATTTATTCTGCCATTGCATTAAATACTTTTACTCTTTGGACTTTTTCTTTCAGTATCCATAGTTGTGGCAAACCTTGTCCTTTAAGATTTGGGCTTATTTTGAAAGCAAGCAAAAGTCATTCAAAACAAAGTCTGAAATAAAATGATGATAAACTGTATAATATTTCTCTAGGCTAAAAGAAAAAGCCAAACATGATAGGTAAAATAATAGGGCAAAATTTGTATATGTATATGGAAAGGAGGTGATAAAGAACAAAAAAGAAGAGTAGTCCTTAACTGGGTCTGAAGATACTTCCAACATTTTGATTCTCCGCGCGCCCCCCCCCCCCCCGCCAATGGCAGCAATTGTGTATATTCAATCTAAAGGGCGACTTGACACTCATCTGCATCTAAAAAGTTCTTTTTTGTTGTTTGTTACTCATAATTTTATGGTCTTTGTATATGGAAGCAGAGAAAATAGTGTAATTTATTGAGTTCAAATACCATTAAAACATTTTTACTTAACCATAGAATATCTTCAGTTAGTTTTTTTTTTTCGGTTGGTCTTATTTCAGATGATTTGAAATAGACTTTTTTGCTGTGTAGTTTAAACATGAAGTTATTCCATTGCCCTGGATTTCTCCAAGAATGTGGTCTTGATGATTCAACAAGTTAAAGTGGTTAGTCAAGTGTTCCTTAACCAAAGTGATACTGCCCCCCCAGGAGACATTTGGCAATGTCTGGGGACTTTTTTTGTATTGCCATTACTTCTGGGAAGGCGAGGTACCACTGGCATCCAGTAGGGAGAGACTAGTGGTGATACTACACAGCCTTCAGTGCCCAAAACAGCCCCTCACAACCAAGAATCGTCCATTCTAAAATGCCATTCATGCTGAGCTTAAGAAATCCTGGCTTAGCCTAACGTCTTGGGCTCAGAGGTAGTCAGAGCTGTGTTCAGTCTTCCACTTCACCTTGGCAAGGTGTTTAACCTCAGTTAAGCCTCAGTTTTCTCATCTGGAAAATAAAAATAATATCTGTTTCATGTAATTGTAATTAGCATGGTTTCTGACATATAGTAAGCAGTCAGTAAATCTTGTAATTGTTATTATGAGCACCACCAACAGTAATATCAGGCATGTCAAAAATTACTAAAATGGTAAAGTTTGATGAGTATTTAATGAGGATCGTATAGTTCAATTTCTTTGCTGAATTCCCTCATTTGAAAAGTAATTCATTTATATATTCTCTGTGTAATCTGTGCTATATACTTAACAGTTTTTGTTTTCCATGTATTTTCTTATTATATGTGCTTCAGGCTGCCCTATTCAGATTTCAATTATCAGAATAATCATGGTTTAAAGACTGAAAAATTTATAGAATGATTGTAGATGTTCAGAGGACCCTAGTCTTTGGAGTAAGGATTGTTAGTAAGCATATGGACTGTAGCTGCTTCATTTTAGAGCTACCTCTTCAGTGGTTGCAATAGAGACTGCACTGGTGATCATGGTAATCGTGATATTTTTCTCTTCCTCCCTAATGGCCCCCTGATGATTTTATTGACGCACATTGGGGAAGATAATCAGCTGGTTCAGTAGTTGTACCATGCCTTCATTAAGGATATTTAATAGTGCTACCACAAATACCCACTCTGAAACACTGGCTCATGGTAAGAGGGAGTAGAATGAAGACAAAAGCAACAGATGGTATTGTGATTCTTGCCCTTGAGGAGTTTATAATCTAATTGAGGAGATACAACTTATTTACATGTTTAATTAATATTCAAAGGATTTATAGGCCTTAAATGTATGTCAGACCTCACATATAAGGTAGGAAATAACTGAGCAAGGTTAGGAAAAGGATAAATCGAGGACTGCCATTTTATTTGATCGAAGCTGATTATTTCTTTTATATAAATATGAGACTAATAGCACTTTAAGGTCTTAGAATTTACAGTAAATGTTCATACTTATTTGATCTTTGCAATAGCCATAAAAGGTAAAGTAACAGTTCTTAAAGTGCTTCCCTAAAGCATGTAGGTAATGTATGTAATGTGAATTAAATTGTAGATTTGAACATATATTGGGGAATGTCTGTATGGTATTAGAAGAGTAATAGTTTGTCTCCAGCACTGCCCTGGCCAGTGGACATAAATGTGTCAGTAGACCTTAAAGAAGATTAGCAATGTTCACCAGATAACTCTACCTTTTTTTTTTTTAAGATTTATTTATTTGAGAGAGAGCGCGTGCGTGAGCGTTAGTGTGCGAGTGGGGGGAGGGGCAGAAGGAGAGGGAGAGAATCTCAAGCAGACTACCTGCTGAACACAGAGCCCAAAGTGGGGCTCAATCCCATGACTCTGAGATCATAACCTGAGCCAAAGCCAAGAGTCAAATACTTAACCGACTGATTGATTTCAAAAACCAAAACTGAAGTAAAGTTTAAAAAGAATTTTCTGTGTACAAAAACTACCCCTGCCACAGAAGCGACCTCTGAGGGTTCTAAAAGCAACTCAAATCTTTAGCCTTTTAGTACATGGCTTAATTTTTATCATCTAATTATTTCTATTAGGCCAGCTCTAACATGCCTCTTCCTTTGCAGTGGATTTTTTTTAAGCTTTATGTTCTGTTTTCTTTTCTGTTTTTTTCTATCATAAGAATTGAACAGCAGAACTAAGTTATTTTTGGTGTCATTGAAAATAAAGACTTTAAAAACAAAACAAAACCCAAACACCTATCACTGCTACCACACTTTGAAAAAATGGTCCTCAGTATTAATTTTATAGCTAAATGGAAGCTTTGACTTGGTAGAGAGCTTGGAATTTTAGTTTAACTCGTCATTGACCCAATTATTTAGCTTGGGGCAATATTCGATAAGTTACAGTTGACCCTTGAACAACACAGGTTTGAACTGCATGAGTCCACTTATATGCAGATTTTTAAAAAGTAAATACATTGAGGGGTGCCTGGGTGGCTCAGTTGGTTAAATGTCTGCCTTTGGCTCAGGTCATGATTTCAGGGTCCTGGGATCAAGCTCTGCATGGGTCCAGGCTCCCTGCTCAGTGGCGAGTTTGCTTCTCCCTCTCCCTCTGCCCCTCCCCCCTGCTTGCATGCTCTCTATCTCTAAAAATAAATAAATAAAATCTTTTTTAGAAAAGTAAATATATCAGAAATCTTTTTGGAGATTTGTGACAGTTTGAAAAAAAACTTGCAGATGAACTGCACAGCCTAGAAATATAAAAAAAAAAGAAAAAAAAATTACCTTTGCCATGAATACATAGAATATATATAGATACTATTCTGTTTTATCACTTACTATCAGAAAATATACAAAAATCTATTATAAAGTTAAAATTTATCAAAACTTATGCATATAAACACAGACCATATGTGGTGCCATTCACAGTTAAGAGAAATGTAAACAAACATAAAGATGCAGTATTAAATCATAACTGCATTAAATTAGCTATAGTACATACTATGCTACTGTAATCATTTTGTAGCTACCTCCTGTTTCACATTATCTTTCCATTTTTGATATCTAGTGTTAGTAATACATATAACATCTACAGTGTTTTGTATCATGTTAAGATAGTAGTGATGTAGGTACTGACAGATGGTTCATCTTATAAATAGATGACATAAACTTACAGTATTGATAAATATAATACAATACTGTAAATGTATTTTTTTCTTAATGATTTCCTTAATATTTTCTTTTCTATAACTTTATTGTAAGAATACAGTAATACATATAATATACAAAATATGTGTTAATTAACTGTTTATGTTATTGGTAAGGCTCCTGGTCAACAGCAGGCTATTAGTAAAGTTTTGGCGGGAGTCAAAAGTTATATGTGGATTTTTGACCATGTTGGGGTGAGGGGATTGGTGCCCATAACCCTTGTGTTGTTCAAGGATCACAACTGTATTTACTTAAAAGAAGTGCAATTTCAAGAGTACCAGTATGATTCCCAAGGAATTACATACTGTTTTTTAGATAGATTTGATTACTCTGAAATCAAGTCCCATGGCAAGGGAGAAAGAGGCATTGTTCCTAATTTGAGGCTTCATATAGTGTGATCAGTC
This sequence comes from Halichoerus grypus, assembly GCF_964656455.1. Classification (NCBI taxonomy): domain Eukaryota; kingdom Metazoa; phylum Chordata; class Mammalia; order Carnivora; family Phocidae; genus Halichoerus; species Halichoerus grypus. The sequence goes on from NC_135715.1 coordinate 71,090,239, forward strand.
ATGTGTCCACTGCTGTTCCACCTGGAGGGAAATTTCCCACTGGTCTGTTCACTTTCACTTGGGTTTAGAACAAGATTTTTATTTCACACTTGGGTCTCCACACAAGGTAGCCCAGGTATCCAGGATTGTTGACCTCAATTGTCCATGAGTTATGAGATCAACAAATACTCCATACTACACCCCTGATCTTTGAGTCAGCGATTTCTTTTCCCTCTCATTTGGGGACTCTGTGTCTTCATTTCTTTCTCTCTAGTTTGAATCCTCACTGAGCTTTCTCTACATTTTCCAGCCCTTCACCCCTGCCCCAGTCTTCTTGTCTTCATGGAAAAACTAGTCCAAAACAATCCCATATGCATAGCAATAAATCTTTCTGATTTGAACCTATGTTAATAATTTGTTTGAATCTCTGTTTCTTGGGCTGAGGAGATGATGCTACCAAGATTTGTATCACCAAGAGCAGTCAGTGGTGGAGGGAGATTTACAGAAAATGAACAAATGAAAATATCAAGCTATAACCCTGCCTCCAGTAAATATAACATACAAGACAACACTAAGAATTGGAATCAAAAGTTAATTCGGTATATTTCTAGAGTGATTTATAGAAGTTGTGGCAATATTTGCCCTTACAGTTAACTTCCTAACAGATTTTTTTGTTTTTTGTTTTTAAAGCCAGAACAAGTCAGATTTATTTATTTAGGAAGCATATGTTTTGGAGGTGAATGGGGCAGTCCAAGAGCTTCAGCTTACCCAGAGGCTTTGACTATATAGTGATACTGAAGTAAATTCTTATATATGTATGTATGTGAGCAGTTCAGTAAATAAATAACAATGAGGGAAGTAATAAAACCATTCAACTTCAGAAGAACCTGAAATATCAGATGAGTCATATGAAGTAAAACCATGTTGTACTCTAAAAAATTTGAATGCTCTGCAGGTTAAACTAGCTAAAACTTTTTAATAGTTATAGGCAATTTAACATAGTGGCTAAAAGCAGGGTTGGATTGAAACCCAGTTCTGGTACTTCTTAGCTGTTGGACCTTGGGCAGGTTCTTGAGTCTCTGCTTCAGTTTCCTCCTCTGTAAAACATGGGCATAATGATAGTAACTTTCCTATAGGGTTGCTATGAAGAGTAAACGGTAGAAATAGGTAAAACACCTAAAAGAGGAGCTTGCACATAGTAAGTTATGTGTGGTTGTGACTATTAGAAGTGTTACTACTTTTCACTGCATATTAGGTATATCTTAGTCATATTATTATATAAAATAGACTCTTAGGAATTCTCTGGGAAACTGACAAGCCATATATAGACTTTTTTCTATAGAAATGTAATCTAGGTTACAAACAGTGGATTTACAAATGAAACCTTGGGACATAAAAGTTTATAAGTTAGAATTGGTTAGGATCCAAATTATTTAGAATTTGCTAAATTAAAGCCGTTAATAGTAGTTGTTCTCCCCGAAGGCATGAGGTCCTGTATACATAAAAGCTTATGTATATGTGATCAAAATCACTAACTCCATTCACGAGCGAATAGCCTGAATACTTGAATGTGAAATGAATGTTTGCTGTGTTCAAAGTTTAAGAGTGCCAAGAAAAAATATTGGCTTCAATAGGTAGGTAAGAACTGTAACAGTAACTTTGGGTAGAATTGTACCTTTGTTATTTTGTAGGCCTGATGCATTTAGTTCTTCCCCAAAACTGCTGTCAGAAAACATAATCACGTGCATAAGGCAATTTCATGATCTTAGAAGCACATACTAAAGTGTGCCTGCTAATTTCTCTTGCTTTTGTAGGTCTTGAATATTTGTGGATTCACATGGTAGGCCTATGATAAGTGCCCAGTAAATATTTGTTGCATGGATGAGTTATCATACACAGGATTAAGCAGGGAGAAGGAGGCACAGAATACCCAGGAAGACCAGTTAGTAGATAACTAGTGATAATGGTCTAAACTAGAATGTTGACAGAGGGAATGGGGTTGAGGGGTGGAGAAAGAATAGATGCAATAAACACTGCGGAAGAAAAATTAATAAAACCTTGTAACGAGCAGCTATGGAAAAAATAATTGTGACCAAAATAACATTTAAAATCATATCCACTAGCAGCCTCCCTTGTTGAGGCATCCATGTTCTTCATATCTTCTTCTAACTTTCAGATTCATTATCATATTCTCTACATTAACCTTTACCTGAATACTTACTTTTCACCTAACAAACAGAACTAAGCTAGGCCAGAAAAGGTCAACATACAAGTGGGCATGTGTGTGTGTGTGTGAGAGAGAGAGAGAGATGGGGGAGTTGGGGGGAGGGGGTGTTAATAGGGAGTGCCTCTTAGCATTGTTGAATTGCTTCTGCAGAAAATTGGGAAAAATTATTTTATTATATTACCTAAGATAGCAACTTTTATGCCATAGTCATACTTTATAAAACTTTGAAGATAAAGTAAGAACAGTACCTTAGGGATTGGTAATTATTCAAACATTAACATCATCAATATTCTGAAAATAAAAGAAAATCTAATTTAGGAAATGAAAGTGATAGGAACACTGTCATTAGTTCTTATAATAAGAGGTTCAGAGACTCATTAAATATCTTTCCCAGACTTTTATATCTGTTTTATGGTGTTAGTTACTCTGTGTTATTGTTGATATAAGTTAGCAACTTCTGAAATTTCTCACATATTCTTGCAGATGGTGTTTAATAGACACGAACATAAGCTATTTCACTGGTTTAAAAAAAACCCAAAAACATTGCTCAGCATATAGTCCAAGTCCGAGGGTTGTCATACTTAACTGAATTGCATCAATTGAAGATTTCTATCTTCTGGTTTCTTCATAACCTTACACGAATCTTCTTTATCTCTCTCTGGACCTAAGTTTCTAAATTTGCAAAAAGTATAATGTGGTATTTTCAGCTCAGTGCCGGGGTCCTTTAGTTCTTGAATTATTTCTCTGGCAACAATACGTCTGCTGTTTTCTTGTCCATGTATTCAGATAATTATCTAATCTGCTCGTAACAGTTTTTCCTGTTTATAAATATTTCTTCTTTTGCTGTTAGTCATTTACTTTTCCCCAGTTCACCTGACCTTTTCCTAAACTATTTCTTTGTGAACATTTCCCTTTTAGTTGTAATTTGTACTGCAGTTCTCTATTTCCCCTCTTTGAAACCATCTGCTGTCATTTGTTTTGCTTTCTGTATTGTAATACTAGATGTTTTGATGTTGCTGGCTTTATATTCTGTAACAACTTTTTATGAACATTCAGGGTTTTGTGTGTGTGTGTGTGTTTTATGAATAGTATAATGCATTCACCTCCAATGACTAGCACTCAATGATTGTGTTAATTAACATTCTTAGATAGTATATCCTGCATAGATCTTATGCTATATTTTACTAATAATTGTATTTAATGTTATCTGCCTGTGTGGATGCGTTTATCACAGTTGCTTGTTTCATTCCCTGTTTGTTATGTAGAGCTCTGCTGCTGAATAATTCGTCAGCCTAATCCTAAGTAAACTGATACATTATTTGAGTTTCAAAATTTAATAAATAATAATTAAAGCACACTTATATTCAAGTAAGAATCCCTGAGTATTCCAGAGACATTAATTTATAAATGAGAACCTCCATATTAAGAGCACATGAGGTCATGGCTATCTGGGGCACCACTAAGTGACAGTATCACTAGTCACAGGTTGATGCAAATTGTCTGTGCAAGCTGAATAGGACTGCAAAGCACAGGCAGCCTGGAACAATTGTTTTCTTCATGGACAGACAAAATGTATTCTTCTTAAATAGGAGAGCTTGCTATCACTTTTGAATAATGAGTTGACTGACAAACATATTGTAAAGAATAGAATGATTTTTTAAATGTCTTTCTTTCTTTCCTTTTCAGGGCAATGGTTTTTCATTATCACTGTGGTCTGTTTCAGGGCTTATATTCCATAATAGTTGTGTATGGAAAATAGTGAGTCTATTATCACCTAACTGTAACAGTAAAAAATACTAAAATAAATTTTTTCTTGGTGATTATTGGTAGATCTGCTTCCTGGTTATAGTGTTACATGTACATTATCGAAATATTTTAAGAATATTGTCTGTAGTCTGCCATATTCTGGTACATTATTCATTCATCTTCCAGCATATTAAGTACCTACTATTTTTCAGGCACAGTAAATCATATGAGGTTAACTATATGAATTAATTTAATATGCATTTTTTCTTCTTTTGATCTAAAATGAAGATTAAATTAGGAAACAAAAAACAGCCAAAGGCACCTCATCTCCACAACTGTTCCTGTTGATATAAGTTAGCAACTTCTGAAGGAAGAGAACTATTAAGAAGTCCTAAGATTGATTTACCACCCTCAAAGACCATGATTTAATTTGGGAGTTAAGACATAAATATAATGTATCTTGCTACAATAAATGATATGATATATGTAGGATGACCTTATAATTTATTATGTAGGTGGAGATACTTTTGAGAATAAAAGGGAGCACTGTTCATTAGAATAGTAATACCACAAATGTAAATCAGAATTGTCCCAGGCAAACATGGATATATAGGACTGCTTCAGCACATGCCCATGATTGGATAGAAACTCTGAGTGAGGAAGGGGCAGTGGAGGCTAGAGTGGTCACATAGGCTTCAAAGGAGGCATTAGAACTGAATGAACAGAAGCAGGAATTCATTCTTGTGATTCTTGGCAGGATAGGATTTATAATGAATTTATCAATTTGGTTGGAATAGAAATTTAGGTAGGGAAATAGTAGTAATTGGATTGGACTGAGAAGTTTGGACTATGAACTATGCGATCTTAAGTTACTTAACCTCAGCATCCCTACTACAACACAGAGGTGATAGTACCTAGCCCGTAGGGTTGTGTAACAATTAACTGTATACTTCATGCAAAGTACTGTATACTATTTGTAAATGACAGTAAATGTTAGCTACCTGTAGCACAATGACAAAATTTTAAACTGTCGAAATTGTCTGGCAATGTGCAAGATGGTTTGGGGGTGAGAGAGGCAGCAAAGAGAATTTTAAAGAATTTAGTAACCTAGTAAAGGGGAAGAAAAGAGCAGAGTAAATGACGATGCTGAGCCTTCAGGCCTGAGTAACTGGGAGACCAGGAGAATTTAGCAGAAATAAATCAGTCAGGAGGGATACCTCTTATTTAGGAAGAGAGAAGTTTAAACAGATCGATTTTGAAGAGACAGCAGGCTATCCAATTAGAAATGGTCAGCTGGCAGTTGGAGAAATGAAATTCGTGCCTCATGGAGAATTAGTTTGGGAATGTCCCACATAGGTGGCAATTGAAGCCTCAGGGGTAGATGAGATCTCTGATAGAGTGTTGGGGAAAGAAAAGATTGATGAGGGAACCTTGGAAAGCCCATATTTGGAGTACAAGAGGCAAAAGAACAACTAAAAGAGAGGGTCAAAAGCAGGAATAGTAGTAGTATTCCCCAAAGTATGTTTTACCAAAAACTAGATCTGTGGGTTGGGTAACAGGTAATAATGGGAAAGAAAAATTGGTTCTGTGGTTAAATACTGCAACTGTGTTAAAGTTAGATGAATTTGTTCACTAAAAGAATTCTCTGGGTTTTTAATATGTTAACATACATGGCAGATTTCCAAGACAGGAATATATGAAGCAGTGTTTTGCAAATTCACCTGACCGCTGAACTGTTTTCTCTCCCAGAATACTTCATGGAAGCTAGTGTTTCAGAAAATACATTTGGGGAATTACAGAAACCTAATGAGGAAAGACTTTCAAGAAGGAAGGAATAAACTGTGTCGGATGTTTACAGAGGGATTAAGGAAGATGAGAAATGAGAAGAAGCTATTTGATGTTTTTTATTAGATGGTCATAAGTGACCTTCAAGAGTATGGTTCAGTAGTGTGGCTTCAGTAGGCAGATTTATAGGGAATTAAAGATCAGAGTTAGCGATGAGGAAGTGAAGGCACTGGGTTTGCATCATTCCACCTCTGTTAATTCAAATAAAAAGTGACTGATTGGAATAACTTGGTCATTACTGAATGCTTACATATCCTATGCATATTTTTTATCATACATAATAAAATTGTTATATTTCAAATAACATGCCCTTTTTGTATTATTAGAGCTGGAGGGGACTTTTAACAGTCATCTAGGACAGTCCCTCAGAGAACCATTAGTTTCACTTATAGGGCAAAGGCACACATTAAAATTATTTTGTTTTCTAGCCACAGCCATGGCATCAAGTCTAAGCCATTTTCCTCATTAAAAAAAAAAAAAAAAAGTTTATGGAAAAATAAGCCTTTTCAAATATGTGTTTTTAAGATGCCCATCTTAATGTGAGTTTTAGTCTAACATTAAAGACCATCTCTGGGAATATCTTATCCTTTCATACAGCAGTGATGCAAATATTTAATTCACAGTTATAGTGCAAAAAAATTAAGTCACTTTGACGTCCTCTAACAATAGATATAAATAGGTTATTTTAATTACAACCATTTCAACGTTTTTTATGGTAAAATGTTATGCCATAAGACTGATTACTGATTTTTCATTACATGCAAATGAGGTTCCACATCAACATATTATGCCCAATAAATTTGAAATTCAGTAAATAAACTTCTTCAGTGGCCTGCCTTTATTAGCCCCACTGCCTCCTGAGGCGGTTGAATGCTTTATAGCAAATTATAAGTACTGATTGATTATGTTTTGATCATCTTTGTATCTCCTACAGCATCTAGCCTAGTACCTTGTTTACCAGACTTTTGTGTGTTCAGTCGTTTGAAGTGTCATCTGAAAGTAGACTCACAGGTCCCTCTTCCCCTTAAAGATTGACAAAGTCATTTTGGCATATGAAAGATTCTGAGAACTTTTGCAGTGAAGAAACTTTGAATTTTTTTGTAAATATTTTTTGGCTTTTAGATTGTAGTAAAATATACATCATATTTACCATTTTCACCATTTTTATACTTTGTATAAAATGAAATACTTTATTATATCAGAATTACCAAGATGAGATTACTCTCCAACTGTTTTATTACACTTCAATACTTTAAAACATCAGAGGATCAAGATTAATTATTAATGGGAAGTTATTTTTTTAACAAACCATCTTTGTTGGTTTGTAACAAACTAAGATCTTTGTGATCTTAACCGTTTTTAAATGTACAGTATACATTCATAATGCACAACCATCACCACCATCCCATTTCCAGAACTCTTTTCATTTGGCAAAACTAAAAATCTGTAATCATTAAACATTAACTCTCCATTTCCCTTCCTCCCGGCTCTTGGCAGACATCTTGTTTGAATTTTTTAACCTGGCATTTCCAAATTTATTTTACAGTATATAGGAACGCTTTTTTTTTTTTTTTTTTTCTTCTTAACATTTATATTCCCTAGAAGTTCTGTCACTCAGAGAAATAGAATTAGTTTTCAGGTAGCATATAGCAGATTAAGGAGTATTTTGTCTCAAAAGTTGTGTGAATCCTAAGAGAAAAGCAAGCCCTTCTGGAGTGGCTATTTGAATAAAACGTAAGTCCAGTATTTAGAAGGATGTAGGGAGAGGTTGGGAGAGTGTTTGGGGAGACACTGAAGTGTGCTAGAACAAACCCTGACTTCAGAGAGAAAACCTGGGCAGTGCTATTCTGCTTCGCCACTAACTAGCTAGCCACCCGGGGCCGCTTTTCCCTTGTCTATACCCTGTCTGTGAACTGGATGAATTCTGAGACTCCCCCCAAGTCTTAAAGTCTTAAAAGTTGAATGAGGAAAATTGTAAAAGACATGAGATTTAAAGTAGTACCGAGAATTTGATAATAGCATAGAAGAAGTAGGAGGGAAAGAATCTGGGAATTGATACCCCCAGCAAAAGGGCAAGCACTCACCTCAAGGGGAATATGGTGCAAGGCTCAAATAATGGCAAGCCAAGACAAATATAAGAGATACAGACATCTAAAAGATTCATCCTGTGTTCTACCCATTTTATCGGAGTAGCTAGGTGATTAGAGACAAGAAAAAGAACTATATAGTAGATACTAAAATAAGATGTGTGCTAAAACTACTCCAATGAGATACTATATGTAAGGAAAACTTCTGGTGCATAGTTGATATTCAATAAATATTAATTTCCTTCCCCATGATTTCAGGCTTTTAGCCAAAAAACGTACACCATCCTATTTCTACTAACGGGAGATGGGCAGAGAAAAGAAAATTGTCATCCTCCTGAAATATGTGAACATAATATTATGAATATAGGAAAGGCTACTCTCTCCCTTCCCCAATGTTCTCTTTATTGCTTTGCCTTTGCCAGTTCCCTTTCTCCTATCTATAATTTAATATCTTCAGTGCTTGGTTGACAAACAGTTGTACTGAACTGTTGTTCTTAATTAAGTGAGTCATAAGACCTGAAAGTCTTTCTCAAAACAAAGGTTTCCCTAGATACAGATCCAGTGTCCCAGAGAGACTACTTTGGTTTCATTCAAATTCGCTATTTAGTTGATAGTACGTATAGGAAATTAGACTACTACACTTGCATATTTGAAATCTGGTTAAAGCAGCTGGTTTGTATCTTACAGTCAAGTTTTAAAGTGATATAGAACTGTAATTCAATTTCAGAACCAACATGTTTTCTAAGTTTATAGGATTTGGAACTTGAAAAATTATAATTTTAAGAATAATTTGCAAGGTTTCTCAAGAAAATATATTGTTCAGTCTTCACATGGAATTTTAATTTTACAAAAGTCTCCCAAACTTATTTTAAACTATATGTGTGTTATAAAGTATTTAAAGAGAGAGCATTATATAGTTAATATAAATGTGATCTACTAAACTAATGATGGTTATGATGATGACGATGATAGATAATTTGTGATAATAGCTAATTAGGCACTGACTGTGTGCCAGGCACCAAAGCCTTATAAATTTTGAGCTACATTATTTGATTCTGAACTGTATTTATAAGAACCCAATGGTTTGTTTCTTCACTGATGAGGAAAAAAAATCCATCTATATTTTCTAGAAAGCAAGTAGGCTAATTTAATATTGTTGTTAATTCATTTGTATAACTCAGCAGTTTCTTGTTTGTGTTCAGTGATCAAAAAATAATTTAATGAATAAATAGTTGACAGGTTCATATAATTTAAAAAGCATTAAATGTTGCTTTGGAATGTCATTCTCGATCTACATTTTAAGGTGAGTTAAATGTTCTGGAAATCCACATTCCAACTAAAATGAGATGTCATAAAAGCTTTACTTGGGAACTTAAACTGGAGAACTGTCTAGCTTCCCCTTTGCCTATCGTTCAGGGTAGGTAAGTGTTTTTACAAATAAAAAGGAATTCCACTGAGTTTTTACCTATAAAGATTTTATATTTCATGTATATTAGAATTAACATCATGCTGAGTACTAAAAAGAAAATAGAAAAAGATCCTGTAGTTTCAGTCCATTTAGCAAATCTCAGTGTACTTTGGTTTATGACTCCATAATACAAGTAAATTCATAGACAAGAATTCAGGTATATTTTCTTAGAAGTTAAAAATCTGTTTCCATGGATGCCTCATATAACTTCTTCATAAATAGGATTGCTGCTTCATTCCAGTGGGGAATAGGAATGCTTTCTTGGCTTCTCTAATTCTATTTTGAAATTCTTTTTCTACTGTTTCTTCAAAAATTTAGTTTCATTATTTCATCCAGGAGGATGAGGCTAAGGAGGATTTATTTATGCCATCCCATCTCAAATACATGTAAGCCAGAGTGTGTGTGGATTGGGGTGGGGAGTGTGGGGCACCAAGCATTCCACACACAAGAAACAACCTGTGTAAAGGCCTTAAGGCAAGTAAGAACTTGGCACTTTTGAGGAACTGAGAAAAGGTACCTGTGGTTGGACCATAGTGAGGGCAAGAGTGGTTGAGATGGTGATGGAGAACAATATGAAGACCATGGTAAGGAATTTGCTGGGACCACCCGGTTCACTTGACCTGAGTGGTGAACATCAGATACTGTGTTGTTAGCACACCCAGGTTCAAATCTCAGCTTACGCACTTACTAAAGTCTCTAAATTCATTCCTACACCTCTAAAATAGGGGAGTAATACCTGCTTCAGAAATGGGCTAGGTGAGTAGTAACTAAGAGCAATACCGGAGATACAGTAAAGCCACACAATAAATGGCAGGTGTTAGCATTTCTCCTTCTTTATTCACTGTGCCATATAGACCCTACTCTGGAATGTCAGACTCACAGGTTTTCCTTTTGTTGTTTTAAAAACTCATTCAGCTAATATTTATGAGCACTTAAAATTTTATATCCTAGCTACCCCCTCCCCCATAATTATGTTTTTATGTCTCATAGCTTCAAGGTTACAAAATCCTCAAGGGATTTCATATTAAATCTTTTGTAATCCAGGCACCAAGCACAGTGTCTGTTTCAGAAAATGTTTGAATAAATGAACAACTAAAAGAAAGTTTATGAAATATATGATTACCATATTTTAGCACTGCAATTGTTAGAATAATTTGTTTTAAATCAGTCCTATGTAAAAAAATGAGCACATTTCTCCCTCATTCCATTTTTCTGTAATGTTTAGCAAAAATTGAAAATATGCCATTTAAAATCTGTAACTCTAGGAACAAGAAAACATGCTTATCGATTTTAAAATACACATATTGTCTTAAAATAAGTCACTGATAGACTTACATACTTTTTTCTAGATCAAACCTCTATTTTCATACGTTATTTTTTAAAAAGCATTATTCATCTTCAAATGCAAATAAGAATAAGACAGACATATAATACCATATAAATTTTTAGCAAGTTGAGTGCTAGTTTTTTAAAATATCTTATTTGGAGAAATTTATAGATTCACATGCACTTGTTATAAGAAATAATAACAGAGAGGGGCGCTTGGGTAGCTCAGATGGTTAAACGTCTGCCTTCGGCTCAGGTCATGATCCCAGGGACCTGGGATCGAGTCCCACATCGGGCTCCCTGCTCCTTGGGAGCCTGCTTCTCCCTCTGCCTCTCTCTCTCTCTCTGTCTCTCATGAATAAATAAATAAAATCTTAAAAAAAAAAAAAAAAAGAAAAATAATACAGAGAAATCCCGTATACCCTTCACCTGGGTTTCCTATTGGTGACGTCATCTTATATAACTGTAGTACAGTCTCACAGCAGGAAATTGACAGTGATAAAATCCACAGACTTCATTCAGGTTTCTCCAGTTTTTCATGCACTTGTTTGTGTGTGTATGCATTTAGTTCTGTGCCTTTTTATCACATATGCAGATTCATGTGACCATTCACCCCAGTAAGAGAACAGTTCCATCACAAGCATCCCTTGTGCTTCCCTTTTATAGATACAGCCACCCCTTCCCTTCCCCTCTTCCTAAAACCTGGCTACCACTAACCTGTTCTCCATTCCATAGTTTTGTCATTTCAAGAATATTATATATTTGGAATCATATAGTATGTAACCTTTTGGGGTTGGCTTTATTTACTCTGTATGATCCCCTTGAGATAAATTGAGAGCTCTTAAAAAGTGACTTGCAAAGAAAGTCTAACATCTTTCCACTGGCCACTTGAGCTTGCCCTTTAGCAAAAAAGGCAGGAATGAGCACTACAAAGGCAGAAAGATTCTTCACTTGAATGTCACTTGTTTTAATCTTAGGAGACTGAGAGGAGAAGTTGGGAATTCCTTTCCTTCCTTCCCCCCCCTTCTTTCCTTCCTTCCTTCCTTCCTCTCTCTTTCTCTTTTTTTAAGATTTTATTTATTTATTTGATAGAACACAAAAGCAGGGAGGGAGCAGAATTTCTTTTCTGACCAACCTGTTGATCTCTTGGTAAAAAACAGCCATATTTCTTTTAAAGGGCATGGTCCATCTCCATACTTGTCTGTTTTATTTCCAAAGACCATTCCAGTTAATTCCATCTTCCAGTCTCCCTTTTTACTTCCTCTTTTTTCACCCTGACGAGTTGAAAACAAATTGTTGTGTGAATTAAGTTCTAGATGAGATTTCTCCAAATTGTTATAATCTGACAAATAGAGATAACTTGAAATTACATGCATAGAAGAGTTCTTGTCATTTGCATTGGTCATACAGGAAATGATTAAGGTTGCTACCTCACTAAGAGTCTTGTTTGGATTTGTTTTGCCTCAAAAGTAACTATGAAATGTATCATTCATTTGGATAATCTGAACATCCCTTGGGAATTTTATTCATAATAGGAGGTCCGTCTCATATCGAGTCATTTGGAGTCTTGATTAACAGTTTTATTTTTAGACAAGTATGTACCTGTAGTATATCACCTTTTAAGCTGTAAATAAGAGTTGTTTTTAATCCATTGTCAGTGTGTCAAGAATTCTAGTACCCCACAAGCAAGAGTTCTTTTAAGGTATTTTCTAGATTGACTTAGCATGGCTTCAAAGAAGTAAAAAGATCTTTCATTAATAAATATTTAAATAAATGGAACATAATCTTTTAAAGGAAACTAGCTCACATTTATAGGAATTGCCATACAATTACTGAGAGGAGGTATAATTGACATTATTTATCTGAATAAGCTTGAGAAAGTTCTTACTATGACATAGGAGTAATTAACTACTGACCAACCTGTGTATCCAGTTGTTTATCTGGGTGATTGCTTTCAAAATTTTTTCTAAAGAAAGCATGGAAATTTAGTGTTTTCCTCCATTGGTGTTACAGCCCTAAGATACACTTGCCTATATATTGGGGCAGATGTATACTTCTAGTCTAGGAGCAAGGTTGTCACACAGAGATAAACATAGGAACAAGTCCAGACTCATCCATTAATCTTCCATATCAATAACCCAGTCTTTAGCTTCATTTGAAAATTAAGTACAATCAGAATTAATTTTACCTTTGAAAATGCCTTACTAAATTATAGTATTTATATAAACTGTGGCATGTTACTGACAATGAAGATCCAGAGCCTGACAAATTAAGCACTGAGGTGTTTACATGTTGGAACTATCCACATGTCCATACAACTACCAAAAAGGACCATTCCCATTCTTTTTTTTTTTTAAGATTTATTTTATTTATTATTTTTAGGCAGGGGGAGAGGGAGAGAGAGAATCTCAAGTAGGGTCCCCACTGAGCATGGAGCCTGATGCAGAGCTCGATCTCACCACCCTGAAATCATGACCTGAGCTGAAATCGAGAGTCAGACCCTTAACCGACTGAGCCACCCAGGCGCCCCCGCATTCCCATTCTACATACCGCACTGGCCATTTGATAAAATGCCCAGAATGCTGAAGCCTTTATTTGAATCTTCGTGCTGACCTTTCCAGTCTGCATTTCCACTTGCATACTGAAACTAAAGAAACTGAAATATTAGTCAACAAATATTGAACACCTACTATATGCTAGCCATTGTACCAGGCACCAGAAGTGTTTCAGGCAATGTGTTACTTTACACAGCAATTTAAGTTTGTGGGTTTATTGCTGTTATTTTTAATTTGGGACATAAACTTTCTTCCTGAAGTAGTCTTTAAATGTTATTGTCAGTTTTAGATAGTTTTAAATGTAATATTTGATGGTTTCTTAGATTTATGTATTTATAGACTTAGAGTTTTCATATTTTCTTTTTTCCCTACCCGGAGGGGTGATTAGGTTCTCAATAGATTTTGAAATCTTACCTTGCATCTTGTTCTGATTTTGTAGCCCAAAGCTCTACCATGAGTTATAAACTTTAATGTTTTCTGGGGCCAGGCAAGTATGATAATAAGTGTATGAAGCAGGCCAGTGTGAATAAGTAGGGCTCAGTAGGGTCTGTGTCAAACTAAAAAGTTTATGTCCCCCTGTAAACATTAAAAAAAAAAAAATGTTTTTAAACCTGTCAAACACAGCTAGAGGCCAAAAGTTTCCAACATTCTGAAAATTGAGATGCACATACATTCTTTAGACCATTGATTTTGAAATACAAAGGTGAACTATCAGTTTACTGGTGACAGTGGTATATATTAGTTTTAAAATAAATTCTGGGAACTTTGCTGCATGAACCCATTTATGGTATGGGGAGTATATATTATTTAGTTTAATATATTGTGGACACCTTTGCATGTCAGATCATATAGATCTATACCTCATGTTGTTTAGTAACTACAGATTTCCTTAGTAAGGATATACCGTCACATATTTTTCCATTTCCATATTGATGGATAATAGGGAAAGTCTGAAGTATGCTTTGGCATTGTCTTTGCAGATTCTAAGAATTAAGTCTTTTTTTCCCCTTTTTCTTTGTTATTTTTAAATATTATAATTTGAATAAAAGCCCAATAGAAATTAGTTTTAAACTTTATTTTTTTTTTTTTTTTAAAGATTTTATTTATTTATTTGAGAGAGAGAGAATGAGAGACAGAGAGCACGAGAGGGAAGAGGGTCAGAGGGAGAAGCAGACCTCCCGCTGAGCAGGGAGGCCGACGTGGGACTCGATCCCAGGACTCCAGGATCATGACCTGAGCCGAAGGCAGTTGCTTAACCAACTGAGCCACCCAGGCGCCCCAGTTTTAAACTTTAAAGATGATTCTGGAAAAAAGTAGATTCATATAATTTACATAACTCTTAGGAAGCTTGAATTTAATTATATTTTTTTCTCGTTGAACACATGTGGCTGAACCATTATGAGGGGCATAATTTCTTGGGCATTAATGACTGAAGGACCCTTATACAATAGTATGAAGCCATTAAAAGATTCCATATAAATTCAAAGTATATAGTATATATTTATCAGTATTCACATATAAAGAGACAGCTGTAAATAGTGTATCTCTGAGAACTAAAATTCATATTGTAGAGATATTGCATTCCTTGCTTTAAGAATCACTCATTACTTATTTGTTATATGAAATAAATAAGTGGTGCTTTCTTAAAATTTAATCATTCTTATAAACTATTACTTGAATTTTGTTCAGATGGAACTTAAAAAGTTTCTGGATTGTATTACTTATTTACAGCAGTATGATTTTATCAGATCTCTTCCTGTATTACTTACGCTCTTTGGTCTAATTTCAAATTTCATTCTGGTTAAAAAAGGCAGCAAGAAATTCTTACTGGACATATAGAAAGAGCTTTTCACCTGGAATATAGATTTCTTTTTCTTTTATCTTCTAAAAAATTTTTATGGAAATAAAATGCACATACTGTTAGAATTTAATTTCTAGTATGGTATCTAGTTCTACTCCATCTAATATGGGATCCGGTCACATCCCAGTAAATGAGGAATTCTTTGTGCTTAGCATTTTTGTAGAGGAGATATTTTATAACTTTGAGTACATTTTCAAAGTCCTGAGGCACTGGGAATGGCGTTGGCCATGTTGGTGGTAGATAGTAAATCAGTGACCTGGTCTCTAAATGGTGCTGTGGTAGGCACCAATCTATTCATTGTAGACTTGGCCATCTTAAAGATGTTCTGGTATTTTTTTTTTAGAAGAAAAAAGTATTGGTAGCTGAAGAAGAGAGCTTGGCTAACCTGGGACCAGGCACAAGTCAAACTGGTACAATGATATTCTCTGTTCTTTATATATAAAGAAGCTAGGTTAGTCCCAGGACTCAGCTCTGGACTAGACCCAACTTTTGGGAAGGTCTTATTTGCTCTCTTTAACAGAGGCCTAGAAGTATAGAAAATCCCCCTTGCATTTCTGTAACTAATAGGGAAATGAGTGATGTCATGGTTTTTAAAAATAACATCAAGTTAATTATGGATAGAGAAAAAATTAAAAAGTGAACACTTAGAAATGTTTTACAAAAGGTATAAATAAACATATTTACTTGAAATGTAAATTCATTGGACCTCAAAAATGTTAATTCCATTATTTACCTTAGGTTATCCACTGAGGATGAATCTATGTCCTTTGTCACACACAGCTTCTCCTCTACCCTCCCAAAATAAATGATCCTGCATTTGGGTTTAACATAACAACTATTATTGATTCCCCCTTTAACCATTGTAAAGTTCTTTATTGTTTCTGGTTAATTTGTTTAGGTTTGAATAATTTTGTAGGATAAAGAGTTATATATAACTCAATGTTTTCCCTTTATTTTTTCTAAGTAGATTATCAACTAAATTTTTCTTCTGTTTAGTGGTGTGACCTGCAGCGTCACCTCTTTTGTTAGTTTTTCAGTGGAAAAAATGTATACTAAAGTAATAGTGATAACCTATAAAAAGTCCAACTCTGAACATTGTTGAAGTAGTTAAATACAAAAGCATAATGAATTTTGGTTTCCCTTTATTTATTAAGGCAAACATATCTGCCCCCCCATATATGTTAAATAATGGAAATGAAATCATATGCCAAATTCTCATTCTTTAAAAAAAAAGTCTTTACAGAATTTAAATAAATAAACAGAAAATAGCATTAGTAATAATTTAGAATGTGATTGAAATGAAAAGCCTAGGAGTAATTTTTTTACTTTCAAAATTTCAAGATTTATATTAAAAGAATCCTTGTCTTCTTTCAGATAAATTTGCGCCTCATCTTGGTAAGCGGGAAAACAAAAGAGTTCCTGTTTTCTCCTAATGATTCTGCTTCTGACATTGCAAAGCATGTGTATGACAATTGGCCAATGGGTGAGTGGTGTTTTTCTCTTGAGAATGAATAATGTTAATTCTTTATACCCTACCTTGTTTCACAAACATTTTGAAAATGTTATAAAGATTTAAGAGAAAAACAAATAATTGAGAGATTAGTCTTCAGAGTTAAAGGGGAAGGAACACTATATCTGTCCCTGGATTTTGTTCTTCAGCTACCTCATTGCAAAATAGGGAAGGAGCCAGTATGCAAAATCTGTTTTTGCCTTAGAACCGTTTTAATGTAAATGAAAATTATTTTTTAAAAGAAAAACACAAAGTAGCTAACACATGCACACAACTTTCCTATTAGTAAATCTGTTTATAACAAACACAAAGTAAAAGGAAAGAAAAACTATTTTTAACAAATTAAAATACATTCTCATTAGTCTCTCCTATCTATAACCTATTTAAAATTGAGTTTGACACAAAGTTAATTTCTAATTCATGTCACTTCATGTGTCCTCTGAACTACAAGAGCAAGAAGGTATAAAACCCATTTATGCATTGCATTTTCAAGCCAGTATACATGACAAACAAAATTTGAGGGAGTGGGGGAGTGGTATTCCTTCCTTTGTCTGATTCTTTTCCATGTAGTAAGACTTTGTCTTGCCATCCTAAAGTGAGTCTTTGGCTTGTGTTTTTCCTTTGAACTTTCTTTTTAGGGCATGTATTATAGTAATATGAATGTTTCAGCTGATTTAACATAATTTTACTAGCCAAATCAATTTGGACTTTTAAAGGACAAGACTCATTTCACCAAAGAACACAGTGTATTCAAAATGAATCAATCAGATCAGTGTTTCTCAGCCTTAAGTAATATATGGAACTCCTTTAGAGGAAGAAAATTCTTGTAGATTCCCTAGTGCTGACTTAAATTATTTTTATTACAATGTTTTTTTTTTTAAAGATAGAAACATGAAACCCAACTAAGATGCTTTATCCTTATTAACTCATACACAACCATAAAACAGATCTAAAAAGAAAATGGAAATATAACTCTAAAACCAGTAATGTTCTAATTAACAACATTAATGTGCCAGATGATACATTTTTGCTTAAACCAACTCACTGCTTGCACCATGAATGTAGTACTGTTGAGTTTGGCATGCCTGTGCTCCTGCTTGCTATATGAGGACCCAGTTATCTGCAGATTCACCACAAAACCTTCATTCACACAGTGTACCCAATTGTCATTTAGCCTTCACTTAGCAAGAATGCATTGTTTATGTATTTAGTCAACCACTGTTCTTTTCTTATTAGCCTCTTGACAATTAAAGAAGTACTGCTTGGTGCCAGTACAATCATAAACTGCATATGTGGGCAATAAATCCCAAGACTGTACTTGGTTATAAGGTGATTATTTGAATTATCTAGATAATCTCTTCCAGATTATCATTAAAATGAAAATATGATTTAAAAATTCTTGAGGAGGACTTTCAGAACCTAAGAACATGGCTCTGTTGTTTATGAGCTCAGGATTCATAGACATGCATTTAAGAAACACTGATTTGGACAAATACTTTCAAATGACTGGATCTTTCTTCCATTGATAATTAAGGGACTAGTCAATGTTAGTTCCTAAATCAGGGAGGGACTAAAGCGAAAGGTTGGAGGTAAGAAGGAATTTCAGAAAATTCCTTCAGAAAAAGCTAAAATAGACTAAACTTGGGGCTCTTAGAATATGGGATTATCCTCATAAGCCAGGCATGACAGTACCCATCAGTAGGAAAAGCATTTTTTAAATACTTAATAGTGATGTTGTACTAAATACGATCTAGAAAATTACTTTTGTGATTTGGGGAGGAGAGGGTAAAGATCAGTTTTGACATGTATGGTATTGTAGAAAAGATTACACAACACAAAAAAGGGCAGTTCCTCTCAAAAATTTATTTTTGGGGGGCAGCATTATAACTTGTAAAAAAGGAAAAACTTTTACCTTCATAATTGTTTGATTTAGATATGAAAATTACTTTTAATTCCTTAAAAATCCTGATAAATAGTAACCGAAGGTAGGACTCGAGTGCAGGTGTTGGCCATACTGGTGTCCCAAATGAAGGAACCAGCCCTCTACCAGCACTGGAAATTGACTGTATCTATCCCACGTTACTTATTTTCACACATAAATTTTTGAGCCCAGCCTTTCCTAAGTTTGCCACTTCTACCCAGCAATTTTAGACAATGCAGGGAATAAAAATAAATTTTTCATTTTATCTAAAATATTTAAATTAACAATCTACATTTTATCTCATAATAGGTCAGCAAATGTAAATATTTGTTGGTGCTAATAATGAAAGTATAGTAAATATTAAATCGGTAGAAGAAAACACTTGGTGCAGTATATTTTTGGAAAGAGTTTTTCTTGGTCTACTCTTAGGCAGTTTAGTGGAATATATAGTTAATAGGTGGAATAGCTCTTACCAGCTCAGAGGTCCAAAAAAATATCCACTAAATATATGTTACTAGTTGCTGAAATTCCTCCTTAAAGCATTATTCTTCTATAGGTCTCTCTAAATTTCAGATCCTCTTGAGAGTTTGGAAAGGTAGATAGCATATTAAACCCAATGAAGGACATGGAAATCACAATACTCTGTATAAAATAATGAAGTATGTAGCTTCAAGTTTTTGCATCTCAAAACAATACTTAAAGATTTTTAGAATATTTTTTTTTCCAGTGAATTAGACACTGTCATTTGTCTTTATATGTATGGACACTTCCATCTTGACCAGAAATAGTCTATTAACCAGTAATTTTGGACCTTGAGAGCTTGTTTGGAGGTTCTAGCAGGGGAGCGCAGCTACTCGTATACCCTTGACCGAAGAACGGTCCTCCTCTATCGGGGAAGGTCGTCCTCTTCGACGGAGCGCACAGCTTCGGGAGGGACGCACATGGAGCGGTGAAGGAGGAAGGGGACACCCGCCTAGCCAGCCAGGTCAGCCGAATCAACCCTGGCGATCAATGGGGTGACAGATGTCGCAGCGATCACAAACTGAGGGTTCTAGAGGGGAGGGGGGTGGGGGGATGGGTTAGCCTGGTGATGGGTATTAAAGAGGGCACGTTCTGCATGGAGCACTGGGTGTTATGCACAAACAGTGAATCATGGAACACTACATCAAAACTAATGATGTAATATATGGGGATTAACATAACAATAAAAAATTTAAAAAACAGTAATTTTGGGAGCAATGAATTCATAGTAATCCATACTAAAGTGTTAGAGGTTTAGTTGATCTTTTTTCTAGAAGAAGAGGGACCTGGGAGCACTAGTGTCAGAAGGCAACAGAGGCGCACGCAAGTGGGGGAGGAAGGACCCGCAGAAAAAGCACCAGGGGGCTAGAGAAGAGAGGACTCCGTTTCATTTCTCTTGTCCCATTTCTCTTGTGCTGAGTCAGTGGGAGGCACGCTTTTATCAAATTCATATTCATCATTTTGAACACTCAGAAGGAAAAGTGCTCTACTTACCTCTTTTCTGTCACTTCTCTTTAGGATATTTTAAACTCATCCTTGTATTGACAGTTAGCTCCTGATAATAGGAGCTTCTTTAGGAAATAAACATATCATACAAGAATTCTTGAGAAAGATGATAATGGAATTCTTTTTTTTTTTTTTTTTTTAAGATTTTATTTATTTATTTGACAGAGAGAGACACAGTGAGAGAGGGAACACAAGCAGGGGGAGTGGGAGAGGGGGAAGCAGGCTTCCCACGGAGCAGGGAGCCCGATGCAGGGCTCCATCCCAGGACCCTGGGACCATGACCTGAGCGAAGGCAGACACTTAACGACTGAGCCACCCAGGCGCCCCGATAATGGAATTCTTAAATCTTTGTCACAATCAGAGCTTAAATGATTGTATCTACCAGCTAGTGAAATCACTAACCCTGTACCCTATCACATTATCAGTGTCCTTAAATCATTATTTTAACAGAATAGTATTCCATATTTCACTATAACATAAGTTGTACACAAAATGAAATATTCTGCTACCCATCCTACTCACCAGTTTTTTTATTTTCTTTATGTACTTTCCTATCACATTTGTGTAGTACCTTCTAATATATGTTATTTTCAAGTTTCTTCTTCTGAATATTTTGGGTAAAGTGAACTTAAAGTTGTGTCTTCTATAATGTTTATCATTTGGCTTCAGAAGACAAAGTATAAATCAGTGTTATCCAAAAGTAAACATTGTTAATTTTTTTGTTATTTTTAAAATTTGTGTTCTCCAGTTTTATTGAGGTATAATTTTTTTGTTATTCTCTGTATCAGTATATCAAAATCTTTGTTAAACTTATTGTCTCTAGCTTCAAATATATATTTTAGCAGGTACAAATATTGGAACATTATAATATTCTCTGTTAATTGCTGGTAATAGTAATTAATTTTCAAATGACATTTTTCTTTACCTAGTAGATTTTTCCCAACTCATTCATCTTAATCTTTAAACTTCAGGACTATAAACAATGCAGTAATACCTTAATTCTGTCTTGAAATACACCTAACAAGTTCACTGCTTCTTTTCAGACTGGGAAGAAGAGCAGGTCAGCAGTCCAAATATTCTACGACTTATTTATCAAGGGCGATTTCTGCATGGAAATGTCACATTAGGAGGTAATAGTCACCTTTGTAATGGGATTTAATGTCTGTCTCATGGCAGCGGCATTCATTTGTTTGTTTCAATGCTGTTGGCTGATTTTACAAAAATTATTTCAAACTCATGAATTCTGCCTGTTTTGGTAACTCAACTTCTTTACATTTTGCATTCTGTTAAATTTCATTTTAGCACTGTGATAAGTGTTTACTCCCTTATGAAATAAACTCTATCTCATTAGATGTAGGAATCCATACCTATTATTTTGTAAATGTAATTTTATTGTACTTCTGGATAATATAAATTCGATGTAATATTTTTAAGTTAAAGCCAGACACACAGAGTAGGCGAAGTTTATGATAATTGGTTTTCAGTTTGACTCTTATAATTGCCCGTCGTGCAAGAACGAAGGTAAATGTTATGTTAGAGAGACCTTGTAGTGTGAGGATTAAAAGAGCAGATTTAGAACCCAGTTATCCTAGTTGTATCCTGGCTCCGCTGCTTCCTGCTGTGTAATCTTGGGGAAGTTACTTAATTTTCCTCTGTGATAAAATGGGCTAACAATAGTGCCTACCTCCTAGATTAAGAGGGTTAAATTATATATTCACAGCACTTAGAACAAACACTTCTTTGGTATCACTGCTCTTTATATGTGATTGGAGAAATGTAGCTCAATAGTGCCCCCTTATGGGGTACCTTCTCTGCCATCAGCAGGGTTTGTTTTGTTTTTAGTACCTGCATTTCAAATATATTCTGATAATTAGATATTTGTAGGCTTAAAATTAAGTGATCTACTTTAATATTTTTGTTTAAATATAGTCTTTTTTCTCTAAACCTAACAACAAAATTGATCAATATATCTGGGTGTTTGATAAAGGTTGAATAACATTCAACTATGTGGTTTTTTGGTCACAATTTTTCTTTAGTTTCCCTGTGTTCTTGAATGTGAATAATAAAGGAGACAGTACACAGGGTCATGGTAGACTATCTTCAAATACTTGAATGGCTAGTATGGAGAAAGGCGCAGGCTAGCTTTGCATGGCTTGGGACTTGCTCTGTATAACCTTGAATTAGACTTAGGACCAACAGCTGGGAATTAAAAGCAGACAGATTACTATTCAATACAAGAAAGAATTTATTTGAGCATGTGAAGCTGCCTAAAGAAAGAATAGACCACTGAGGAAAAAGAGTGAAATCCTTTTTATTGGTTACATACAAGCAGTAGGTACAGCCATGGGTGGGGTTCAGTCATTTTGTGGATGTTTAGTTAAACCAGGAGACCTGGGCATTCTTTGCCACTCTTACGATTTTGTGGTTCCAGTTAAGTTTCAGGTTTAATTTTTTTGTTACCAAGTTTCTTAAAACGTAGCCCTGAATCCCCTTTTTTTGAGATCTAACTTTTTAGTTCCATAGAATTTCAGTCTACTAAAGAACAGGTGTGGTAACAGTCTTACTAAGGATAAAGAAGATCAGTTACAAGTTTGACACTCAATACATTGCAGTTCATTCTTTCCCAAAATGTGGTGGAGACTGGCATTCAATCAGGAATCAACTGGGGTACTTATTTTGAAATGCAGATTTCTGCGTGCTGGCTAGTTGGAGGAGAGCTTTCACTGTCTCCCTCCCTCCCTCTCTCCCTCCTTCTGTTTCTTCCTCCCTCCCTCCCCTTCCCCTTTTCTTTTCCCCTCCCTTTTTCCCCATCTCCCCGTCTAATACTGAATTGAAATCCTGGGTGATTTTTATGTGAGGTTGAAAACTCCTGTTCTGGGGGCGCCTGGGTGGCTCAGTCGGTAAAGCATCTGCCTTCTGCTCAGGTCATGATCCCAGGGTTCTGGGATCCAGCCCAGCGTAGGGGTCCCTGCTCAGCAGGAAGTCTGCTTCTCCCCTTCTCCCTCTGCCCCTCCCCCCCAACTCCTACTCTCTCTTGCTGTTTCTCTCTCTCTCTCAAATGAATAAATAAAATCTTTAAAAGAAAACTGTTCTAGATATTGTACAGAGTCATCATAGAAAGCAGAAGCCTCCACAGTGAAGGAAAGAGAAAGCCTTTTAAATTCTTGTATCCTTCTTCTTTTCCCTTCTTTGATACTGTTAGCATCCATATCTCCTATTTCCAGTTAAAATTCAAATGGAGAAAGAAAATAATAATCCCTAGCTTCAAATGGTAAGCCACTCAGCAGCTTTCCAGGCCTGTCCACACTTCTCTAAATGTACAGCTCCATTCACTTACCTGTTTTCTGAGATCTATCTTCCTTGCTTTCTCAAAATGATGGTGATGGTGATGAGGGTAATATTTACTGCATGTTTTCTTTGTGCCAAGCCCTGGACTAAGCACTTTCCTTGGATTGTTTCATTTAGTCAATACAGCTGTAAAGGGCAGGTGATAGAATTCCTGTCTCTATTTGGGTAGAGGAAACTGAGGCCGGGGGAGCAGGTAAATGACTCGCTCATGCCTCATCTCATATTGGCAAGTAGTGGAGATGTGATTTTCAACCCGGATCCGGCTTACTGGAGTCCAGGAGATGATAGGAGAGTGATATGCAACCTTAAGTTCAGTCAGTCTTTCCCAGTACATTTAATGAAAAATTTTATAATACAAAGTTTTATTTGCATTTTAATGTTAAATCAGCCCTAGGAGATTATCCAGAAAAAGCCCTCTTATTTCATCAGAGCATGTATTTACGGGCCATCATACTTCATTTGAACTTGAGAAGTTAAGAGAATAGAACAAATAATGGCTGGCCAACTTTAAGTAAGATGGAAACTCACCTTGATTACATGAAATATGAATAATATTGAAGATATTTAGGACTACATGTTAACCATCATCCTATGGGGCAAGATTTAAAAAGCAGGTAGCAGGAGGATCATACTTGCTAAGTAATGATCTTAAGCCTGCCTTAAGTTTGTAGTTAGTGAAGAGAAAGTAGTTCTGGATGTCGGAACTAAACCTCAGCTATGGAAATAACTTTATAAGTTAGATATACTGGCTGCTTCTAATTTTATACACAGAATAACAGATTTACCATGAAACTTAATGTCTATATTTGCTTAAGTGATTCATGGATACATGGTGTGTGTTGTATGATTCTACGTCTGAAATATTTCATAATAAAATTTTTTATTATGAATGAGAAAAGCCTTTTAAATTAAGACCTGATTAGAAAACAGTAATTATTAATAATGCCAAGATAGTGATTCTCTTAAAGTAACCTTTTAAAGAAAATTATTTTTTCATTGAATAATATAGGGTTGAGAATAAATATTTAAAATTAAGTTTGTTGTTTGTTCTTTTTCTACATTATAGTGGCCTGTTCAATGCAGTAATTTTATTAGGTGACTGCATATTAGACTGATAATTAGATTCAGAAACAAATATCTCTTAATCTAAACTTTTCCCTAATCTAGAAAAGGTATTCTCAAAAACTTTTTTTAGTTCCTTTTCTCCTCTGAAGGTTATCTCCAATGTTAATTAATTATCTATTTTCTCTTGTCCCCTTCCTTCAACAGTATGGTTATTGGTGTCAGACTAAGGGCCATAGCTGGGCAGAATAATTTCCTGACTTGTTTCTGTGATAATATTAACCTAATTTCATTTTGTAAGAGATGCTCTAACTGGTCAGAAATTCAGTCTTTTGAGGAGGTCCTACAAAAAGCAATCAATTCTTTAAATGGTTTCAATTCTGATTAGTGATTTCAGTAGGTCAGTATATATTTAACAGACTATCTTCTGCTTTTCCCATAGCATTAAAACTTCCTTTTGGCAAAACAACGGTGATGCATTTGGTGGCCAGAGAGACATTGCCAGAGCCCAATTCTCAAGGTAAGCCACAGCCTGCAGAGGCTTCTCACTCAAGCCACGGAGACAGGCACTCAAAAACGGTTCTGTGTTTTTGGACCTTCTGAGGGAAAGGAAGTTTTCATTGTTTATGAACAGAGCTTGTTAAGCAAATAACCAGACATCCTGGAAACGGGCTGTGATTAAAACAGGCTATAATTATAATTATAGCTTTTTAATTAAAAAAATTGCAAACATTAAAAAAAAATTCTTGTAATGTTTGGATGCCACCCCCCCCATTTGAGGATTTTTATAAACCAGGCTTTTCTGCATTTTCTCCAGGTCAGAGGAATCGCGAAAAGACTGGAGAGAGTAATTGTTGTGTAATCCTGTAAACACTGTCTGCCAGGTGTGCTGTGATGTGGTCTTTGTCTTTCATGCTGCTGGGACAGAAGAGACCCAGCATTGCTTCAGAAACCCTTAGGAAGAGCCTGCCTGTAAATCCACGGAACTGAATAATCTCATGAACACTGTCATCTTCTCGCATCAGAGTAAAAAGAACCAAGAACATTTTTCACTACGATTTTTTTATTTCTAGTGTCTTTAAGTTGAGCAGTTTTAAAATATATTGGTTTTTGAATGCTGTCAATCTCCGGGGGCAGAGTTAAGTTCTCTTTCCTAGCGGAAGCCATTCTGCTACCACAGAAATATTCATCACCAGAACTAACAAATCAAATGTTCCAAATATAGTTTGCACTAAAAAAGATTGACATTATTTTCTTCATCAGCAGAATTTACAGCATGGTTTATGGCACTAGAAATGCTCAGAAATACAATATTCCACACTGGAAAACACCCAGCAATTAATGAAGTTAATTAGTGGGCCAACTGGAGAGGGAAAAATGGAAAAGAAACTGAAATGTTGGGTGAATTCTATCAGAGTCAGCCATGGGGGCTGCCCTGGCACAGAATACAAAACCGAGTGTGACTATTTTCGCTGCAACAAACGAGAAAACAAAATGTGCCTGTTGTTTAAAGCACTCAGCGGAGAGCTGATGAAACAAATTTCTTTTCCTTTCACACACGCACCCCTCAGTCACGCGGTCACCGAGTGCTTGTCCACACAGCACAACAGGGGTGCGGGCGCGCTTCCTAGCCTTAACGTGGGAGGGTCAACTCCATACTCGTAGACTTGCATTGCCGTGCAGAGATAATAGAAAACCTCATTTACTCATCAGTTTTATGTATTTGAAGATCAGCAAATTGAATTTTTCCATAATTATTGCTCATCTGTAACTGTGTCCAGTGTCACACTCATTCATTAGAGTTCAGATGAATTCTTAAAATTTAAATAATTCTCCATTTAAATTTTAAATCCATTCTCTTTGTTTCTTTATGTAGTTTGCATTTGGTATTAGTGCTTGCAATTGTATTAAAATCAAAAGTTGACTTTTAAGGCATACTACATGAATAAGGATGCCATTCTTTTGTTTTGTACCAATAATTTAAAAATTGATATGCTAAAATAATTTGCACAGCACTAAAGCATGAGCTAGTTTCATCTAAACCTGTAAAAATATTAAAGATTTTATATTTTTTCACTGGGAAGAAATTCTTCCTGGATGAAATTACAAATATGTGTAGAATATATTTAATAAAAAACTTATAAAATACCTAACTATAGAACTTAAATATAGATTGGCGTGTAGTATATAGAACAGTATTCCATATAAATAACTTTAGCCTTTATAAAAATGAAGTTGCAGGCTGACATTATGTTCTGTACTTAAATAGTAAGTGTCCGTGGCCCTTAAAAACATTCAGTGTAAATGGTTTCAGATGGTCAGCTTTGTCTAAAGGTAATCAGGTTATTTTGTTCATTGTCAATGCTTTGATGAAGAGGCTTTATATGCAGTAGATCTACGAAAATATTGTTCATACTGATCAGAATTAAATTTGTATAGAGCAGAGTTTTAAACCGAATGTAAATAGCACTAAAGATTTTCTTTCTGCAACCTGTACTTATTCTTTCTGTAAACTAAAAAATATCATAGTGCATTTCAGTGGTAATTTTAAAGGTCTTGATTAAGTCGATTATTGTTTAAGCACCGTCTCATCCATGTTAAAATTTGTTTTCTACTTTTGTTTCTGAATCTTTAAGAAATTTGTTTAATATTCTATTGTTGGTTTCAGAGTATTCACCGTGTATCTTTGATATTTAACCTGGTTAATTAGTGCCCAGAGCAACACTGGACAGCATTATGCAGTCTCTGTCATCACTAAAATGTTGTATTCAGATGCTAAATATTTATATGCTTTGTTGACTAGCTCAAATGTGAATTCCTAGTGTTGACTAAAGAGGAATCTGATAGTTACTTAATTGGGCAATTAAGCCATTTATGGCTCTGTTCTTCTTTTGTAAAACAAACTACTGGTAATTATTTTTAATACCTATTTTAATTCTAATTACTCTTCTGTCTTTCCAAAGTTAGACTATCAGTTAATTATGATTGAATTTTTATGATTGTTTAAAAAATAATTCTCTGTTGGTTTTCAATATATTTTTCTGTGTGTTCCCATGTTATAAATTTCCTAAACTTTTACAAGACCTCAATTTTAAGTTTGCAAAATGGATAAACCGGTTCATTAGTAGAGAAGGAATTGTGTCACTTAATTCCTGATAACATTGTTGTGCAAAGTGGAAAAAAAAAAGCAGTAAAATTATATACTGAAAACACCAAAAATTGAGATGCCTTAATAGTATATCCATGAAAATACTCAACTATCCCTTTGAAAATAGTTCCTTGGACTGCCTGAGGTTAAAATATGATTAGTCATATCCAAGGCTACTATTGAAGATCCCTCTGCCAAAAATAACAGCTCACTTACCGAGAGGTAAAGGCTGCATAGATCCGGTAATGTAAATAAAGCCTGACTTGTGGGCCTGTGATCCTGCCCAGCGCTTGGTGTCTGATTCACCTCTTTTACCTAAATTATCCTAGACTTTGTTAAGTGTTCTGGACAAGGCAAAGCTTTTCTTCTTTATTAAAATCTCAGCATGTCTCCTTGATCTGAATTATTTGCTTTCTGTTCAAGATAGGTTGTATCTTAAATCCTGTCATGAAAAATAGGGTATCTAACATCGCCAGTCACATTAAATGAGGTTTTCTCATAACAAACATTTATCCTTAGTTTTATGTCATCTTGACCAATGTTGCAGTAATTTCTGTTAGCTGATTGTGGTAAACAATGTTTAATGTGAAAAGAAATTAAAACTTTCTTCATCTGCTGTAGGATATTTTCTTCTTTTAAATGACTTCTATTTGTAATTTTGGTGTATTTCCCTGTTCTTTGTCTCTACTGCTTTTCTCTTTTATTCCCTTTAATTTATTTTATTACATTTTCCAGTAAAATCACACTGCATCAGCCTTTATTCTTTCATTTTAACAAAATCAAAGAGAAATGATCAATCACAATTTAGCATGCCTTCACACCATCCTTACTGGTCATTGTCACGGGCATGTCTTCAGGTTTTTTCCATTACCATTTTGTAATACAGTCGCTTGTTAGCTGAACACTAAGTGGGTGGGAGGAGGGCTTGAGAGAAGAGTACATAACCTAGAATTATGGCTGGAAGAGAACTGCAGGCCTCTGGCTGCTGTCTAAGCATGGTCTCCCTGGCCTGGGGGCAGTGGGCTTCTTGGCTATGGCAGCAGGTGACCACTGTGCCCCCTCTCCCCCAGCCTTCTGGTGCGCTTTCTTCCCAAGACTGTAACACCCATGAAGCTCATTTACAGACTTGGGGGGGGGGCATGGCTTCCGGAAGAGCTCACCAGCAAAATTAAGTGAGAAACATGTAATCCTTGGAGAGTCAAGTTTAAACCAGCACTAGAACATGAAAAACTTTCACTTATTTGGTGGTCTTTGACAATGATGTCAAATGTTCATCCTTTAATATTATTTTGTATGTTCGGCCTCTTTTTCAAAATCACAACTTTAAAGAAATACAGAATAGGGGCGCCTGGGTGGCTCAGTCAGTTGGGTGTCTGCCTTCGGCTCAGGGCATGGTCCCGGGGTCCTGGGATCGAGCACCACGTTGGGTTCCCTGCTCAGCCAGGAGCCTGCGTCTCCCTCTCCCCCTCCCCCACTCGTGCTCTCTCTCTCTCTCTCTCTCTCTGTCTGAAATAAAATCTTTAAAAAAAAAAAAAAGAATACAGTGCAGACCTAGGCAATCAACAACGGAGCAAAGGGAGTGTCAGTCTCTCCTATGATGCAGCCAGTGAGAGGTAAACACACACACGTTTCTTAAAGTAGCTTTGAAGTGATTTGTTTTCGAGTCGTGAGAATCTACCTGGGTGTAAAGTATGGTTATTGCGTGTTCAAACATTATTCATTATCTCATTTTTATTTTTTACATTTCTTGAGTCATATTTTGGTGTGAGAGAAGTCTACAGTGTATTAAGAGAAACTTTATTCAAATAACACAAGGAGGGGACAGAATCTGGAGGGGAGGAGTGACTGACCCTGAGTGGTCCTGGAACCTTAAGGTTCCAACTGGTGCTGCTTTTAGACTGTCCAGACATTCCATATAACAATACAGTGTGGAGCGGGGGTGGTTATTCAGTTCTCAGTTGTCTGATAATTTTCCCAGCAATCTGGAGCCTGGCTGTCTCAGCCCCCACCCCCACCGCCCCCCCTCCCCGCATCTCAGTGTCCTCTGGGGACATCGCTTAATGACTGCCACTAATTTGCCACTTTCCCCTCACATTTCTCGGAGGCACCTTTTAAACTCTGATCATTTTAACAGTCCATTTGACGGATATTCAGTCCTCAGATTTCAGAATACCATGAGAATATCTGGACTTTGGAGTCCGGCCTGGCTTCAAGCTGGTTACTTTGAACAAGTTATTTAATCTGTGGGCTTCAATTTTTTCATATATAGAATAAGAATCATACCTATTTTGCAGGCTCATAAGCATTATTTTAAAATATTTAGAGCACTGTTTTGTCCCAAAACTTCTATGACAAACTGGCAAAACTGTTAAAAGTCTTTGTCAAAAATTAAGTGCTAGGCATCAACATGTACTCTAAACTTTACAAAAATAGCTTACAAAAATGTCAGAAAAGACATGGACGATTCTATGTTCAGAGACTTCTAAAACGACAAGAAGTGGGGAGATCTTAAAAATAAGCCTTACATTAGAGGAAATGTAGAGGACCCAGTAATTCACCGATGAGACATGGCTTCAGCTAGGGATGCCAGGTTCCAGAGCTTGGACAGTAAGCACAGGACTGGACATACTAACACAAGGACATAACTCTGTCAAAATTTGCAATGGGATTTGTTGACCCAGAGGTAAAAGTACACATAGACATTGTCCAAAAGAGGTAGGTCTAGTAAGGTGGGAAGCAGCACTATGTCAAGAAGACACATACGTGGAACTTCACAGACGTGAGCGGTGAAGGGGGTGAGGAGTGTCTGATGATGGGGGGCAGAGACAAAAATAAGGGCCAATACTTCAGATTCGGGCAACTGATTTCTGATTCTGCCTCGAACCACCGAGGCCAGCTGGCTACTGTGCCCATGGAGCAGGACCTCCCTGGAGTTCTTACTCGCTAAGACACTCTGTTGGCTCTTGCCTTGCCGGTAATGCCATCGCATAGCCGTGCCCTCGTAGATTTCTGTGATGACCAAAGTAGGGAAGGCAGGCAGTGCAGTGCTTCTCCAGCACACTCCCCTCTTGCTGGGCTCGGATGTTGTTACGCTATTTGCCCCTCCCCTCCACCCCCTCCCCCGCAGTGTGGCTCAGGCAAGTGTGCCTTTCGCCCATTACCAGGGCTTAAAAAGCCCCATTCCCTTTGGTGTGATGGGTTCGGGAGCGGGCATGGGACCAATCCCGGCAAATGAAACTTAACGGGAACTCTGCTGATGGAGTTTCTGGGGAAAGTTCTCACGCTCAAGGTGACCTTACAAGAGACTTTTGCCTCTGGACATCATTCTGTCTGGATGTCCTGACTAAAGCCACTGTGGCCTGGAGGGCAAAGCCGGCACCCTGAGGTCGCAGAGCAGAAAGAGAGAAAAACACCGGGCCCTTGAGGACATGGCAGAGCTGCGGGGTTTGCCCAGTGTGGAGCCCACGCTCTAGACTTGAGAGGCCATCTCATACATTTATTGGGGTTTTGCCCCACTTCCACTCAAAGACATCCCTGATGATACATAGAAGGGAATGCTACAACCCATACTCCAACTTTATGAAATTAGCTTGCAAAAAGATGAGAAAGAAACTTGATGATTCTGTGTTCACATCTCTCAGAAATAAATCTCTGACTAGTCGCAAATTATCCTGATGGTGAAGGAAAACCGGGACCTCTAAAAACACCATCATGGCCCCAGGCCAGCTCCCCAATCGTAATTTTTTAAAAGGCACAAGCAGAAAATGAGAGTTTGGACATATAAATCAAAGATGGGGATAGTAAGTGTCCCAACACCCCTGCACATCGTGTCAGAAAGGCCTGGAATGAGCTGGAGTTGACAGAAAATAAAAAGTACGTGTTTGCTGTGTTCGAGAAAAAAAAAAAGAACAAAGCAGGGATACACCACTGGTTGTCAACCCTGGCTGCACCTTAGAATCACCGAGGGAATTTTTTATATATATGTATTTTTAATATCGATGCCTGGGCCTCTCACGTCAGCCAAATCAAGGCTGCACACTTGTGGCTTGGAGGAGTCGCCTCAATTTCTGCCGGTGACCCAAAACAGGACCACTTAAATAGCAAGAATACAAGGGAGCGCAGTGGAGGGCTGGGAGTAAGTACAGTTCGAGTGGGATTGGAAGCCCAGTGAGCTGGTGGAGGCAGGAATCAGGTGCCAGCTCCCGTGGGCTCAAGCCCCCAGAACCCAGACCACTCACGTTTCCCGATTCTAGGGAACACAGGCTCGGCCGCTCCTGTCCTGTTGTCAGGAGTGGAGGGGGGCCCCAGACCCCCTCCCTCCTGCTGACCCTCGCACATGCTCACCCCCACAAGGAGGCCCAGACAGCCCTCTCGGTGTCCTCACCGCAATCCCCAATCCCCGTGTGCCCTATTTCCTCTCCTCATTCCAGAAACCCTGTCAGGATCCAGCAGAAATCTGCCATATTGCTACAACCTGGAAGTTCTCTTTCATTTTCGAACCTTCCCTTGAGGGTACTACCTCCCCTGCAGTCCTAGAAGTACTGTGTTTTTGAAAGTGGCCATTGACTGAGTGCTCGCTTGGTGACAAGCACCATTCTAGGGTCCTGATGTGGGCTCATGTGACAGGTGACAGAGCAGGCCCAGAGAAGTGTAGTTTATTTTTTGAACATCGAGGTTCACTTTCTGAAGCAGAGACTATTCTTGAAAATATTCTTTGTTGTTCTCTTTTGTTTCTAAAATTAGTATTTGCTCATTGTAGAACATCTCATGACTACAGAAAAGTATGAGGAAAAAGAAACCAATCCAATCATCCAGAGCCAACTACTAGAGTATCTTGGTGAATTTCTTCTAGTCCTCCTTAGTATGTACAGTTTATTAAAATAAAAACAACAGACTATGTACCAAGTTTATATATTATTTTTCTTCTTTAACATAAGTATATCCCCAGAATATTAAATCTTCTTTGAAAACACATTTGTTGGTAGCTATGTAATAATACTCCATTTTATAGGCATATCATTTTCATGTATGCATTTAATGTATAATGTTAAAATTACAATGGAATAGCACTACACCCTCACCAGAATGGCTAAAATTAAAAGGAATGACAGTACCAAGTGTTGGCAAGGTTTTGAAGCAATGCTCATATATTCTTGGTGAGAATGTAATTTAGAACAACTGTTGTACAAAACTGTTTTGTAGTAGCTACCAAAGCTAAAAATATGACCATCTTGTGACCTAGAAATTCTACCCCTGGATAAATACCCAACAGAAAAGAATGTGTTTGTCCATAAAATACATGTACAAGAATCTTTATAGCCACTTTATTCATAAACAAGAAGCAACCCAAGTGTCCATCAACAGTAGAATGGATTTTCAAATTACGGAATATTCCTACAAGGGAATATCACTAAGCAGCATAAAACAACAAACCACTGTTATGCTGCATGCAACATTATTAAAGGAAGAAGCCAGACATGAAGGAATACATACTGTATGAGCTCATTTAAATAAAGTTCATAAACAGGCAAAGCTAGTCTATGGTGACAGAGCCCGAATAATGTCACCCTTTGCTGGGAAGGGGTGCTATTAACTAGGAGAGAGAATGAGGGGGTCTTCAGCGGTGCTGAAAACGTTCTGTATCTTGAAATGGTTACAAGGGCACGCATACACAGGTAAAAATTAATCACGCTATTCACTTAAGGTTTATGTACTTGACTGTATGTAATTTCCGGATATAAGTTAGACCTCCATAAAAACTAAGAAATATTTAACACACACGGACCTCGCACCAGGAAACACACACACAGGGCACTAGGGATGTAGAGGCCACCTCTGAGCTTCCTGCACCTCACCCAGTCACCTAATTATGGACATGTAGGCAATTTCAAACATTTCGACACATAAACCAATACAAGAAATTCCTAAGAGGGGGCACCTGGGTGGCTCAGTCGGTTAAGCGTCCAACTCTTGATTTCAGCTCAGGTTATGATCTTGGGGTTCTGGGGTTGAGCCCCTCGTCAGGCTCCATGCTGTGCTTGGAGTCTGCTTGAGATTCTCTCTCTCTCCCTCTCCTTCTGCCCCTCTCTCTCTCAAAAAATACATAAATAGATAAAAATAAAGAATAAAGAAATTAGTAAGAAAATGTCAAATGCTTGACTATATGAAGAATGCAAATTTCAAAAATTTCCCCAATTTGGTATTTGAAAAATTCCAAACCTACAGAAAAGTTGCAAAAACGGTCAGTGAAAACCCATATATCCTTCGTCAACATAACCATCATTTGTTACCGTTTTGCCACATGGGCTTTCTCTCTATATAACCATAGAGAGAAATAGGTACATGGAATACAAAGAAACAAAGATTTGGGGGTGAGTCCTGAGTCCTTTGGAAGTGCAGATCTCGTGTCTCTTTACCCCGAAATCCTGTAGCACCTATTTTCTAAGAAATATTCAGGAAATTCCTTTCATATTCAGGAAATTTAACTGATTTAAAGTATATTACTTATAATACAGCCAATATTGAAATTTCCACAATTGTCCCAATAACACCCTTTAAGCTGCCCCCCGCCCCAATCTAGGGTCCACTCGAGTATCACATATCTCATTTGTCACATCACTTTAGTCTTCTTTCTCGCAGGGGAATCCCCTGTGGTTTTTGTCTTTCAGGACATTGATATTATTAAAGGGTCCAGGCTACTTGTGCAGCCTCTCGAGAGACTTTGGAGTCTTTTTACTCCCGTCTCCCTGTCCCCCTTGCCCCTGAGGGGCCATTCTCCCACCCCAGCTGTGAATCTCGTGCCATCAGGCAAGAGTATCTGCTCGTCTTTTCCTTGTAGTCCTCAACCTCACTGCAGGGAAAGACCTCTGCCCTCTGGAGGTGGAGAGAGCTGCTCAGAGGTCCTCAGTCTGCGCTCGGGGCTGTGTAGTCAGGTCACCCATCACACTTAGGGGCCGGGACCCATGAGCACAGCTGCCTAGGAAAGCATATCTAAAAATAGGAAACAAATGGCCCTGAGTGCTATTATTGCCTTGAAATCTTATTTTGAGAACATCATATTCTAAAATTGAGTTAAGCAAAACTGGAGAAAAGTGAGAGGAAAGGAAAGCCATGGAACGTAAGGAGCCGAGCCTCCTGTACAGAGCCTGGTTCATACGTGTTTTCTTTCCAGATCATTTCCCCATCGCTAGCTCCTGGCAGCAGGACGCAGAGCATCTGTGTTGTACGAACATACTGCAATTAAAAATCCATTCTACTGTTGGTGCACATTTGGGTTGCTTCTTGTTTACGAATAACGAGGCCGTGAAGATTCTTGTATGTGTGTTTAAAGGACAAACACATTCTTCTAATGTTATTTCCCTGTCTCACCCCCATGTTGGATCAGAAAATTGGGCACGTGTATGACTTGGGAAGCTGTGTATGATGGCTAATTTTATGTGTCGACTTGACTGGACTATGCGGTAACCAGATGTTATGCTGGGTATTTCTGTGAGGATGGTTTTGGATAAGATTAACATTTAGATCAGTAGACTGAGTCAAACAGATTGCTGTCTGTGATATGGGTGAGCCTGATCCAATCAGTTGAAGGCCCGAATAGAACAAAAAGCTCCCCAGAGTGAGAGAGAATTCTTCCTGCCTGATGGCCTTCAAACTAGGACATGAGCTGTTTTCCTGCCTTCAGACTACAACTGAAACAGTACTTTCTGGGTTTCGAATCTGCTGGCTTTTGGACTGGAACTATACCATCAGCTTCTCTGGGTCTCCAGCTTGCCAACTGCAGATCTTAGGACTTGCCAGCCTCCCTAATTGCATGAATCAGTTCCTTATAATAAATCCCTGTTTCTACATGTACATACATCCTATAGGTTGTGTCTCTGGAGAACTCCAACATACTATGCAACTGATAATTCTTAAAAATGTTGAAGACTCAGCAATGTGGGTGTGGGGCTGCTACCATAATAGCTCCCAGGGATATGACATCTTCAGAGATTCCTATCTCACTGTTTCTTTTATGTTTAGTTTTTTATTTTTGTTTTCCCCTTTCTCTAGCAGTTCTGAACTCTGATAGGTCTGCATATTCGAAAGTCTGGGATTCTTATGTTCTCTGACATCAGTGGTCCAGCTGTGTTCCTAGTACATGCTGCAACCCTGGCCAATAAATCCCTTTTCTATATATAACTGAGTGTTGCCTGTGTCCTAAGCATTAGGTGAGCCACCAGGGATCCTGAGTGAAATGGAATGATTCCTGCTCTAAAGAAGCCAATAGTCTAGTGGAGGAAGATGACAAGCAGAACTTATATGTCCGCAATTATGGTACAACCTGAGAGGTATGAGGGTATATGCACAAGATATCACAAGAACACAATGGTAAATTCCCTATTTACCATTCCCAAATAGGGAAATCAGGGATGACTTCTGGGAGAAGATAATGTCCAAGTAGAATCATTAAATGAGTAGGATTTGTACATCAGAGTTCAGTGTTCAGCATTATTCACAGTACCCCAAAGGTGGAAACTATCCGGATGTCCATCAACAGATGAACGGAAAAGCAAAAGGTGGTATTTCCATTCAATGGAATACTATTCAGCCTTGAAAAGGAAGGACATTCTGACATCCGTGCTACAGCATGGATGAGCCTAGAAGGCTCCATTCCCAGTGAAGTAAGCAGACACAGAAGGACAAATACTGCATGATTCCACTTACACGAAGGACCTTGAATAGGCAAATACGTGGAGATAAAAAGTAGAATAAAGGTTGCCAGGGGTTGAGTGGAGGGAGGAACGGGGAGTTAGTGCTTGGTGGGGACAGAAATTCAATTTGGGGAGATGAAAAGAGTCCTGGCAAGTGAAGGTGGTGATGGTGGCACAATGGTGTGAATGCCCCTTAATATCACACTTAAAAATAGTTAAAAAGAAAAATTTGATGTTCATGTATATTTTACCACAATAAAAAATAGTAACAAAGGATTTTCAAAAAGAGGAGTAAGCATAATCTAGGAAAAGGAGCATGGTGGAGCGTCCGAGAGGGAGGGCAGAAGGGGGCCGCAAGCAGAGCAAACAAAAATGAAGAGGCCACGAGAGTGGGCCACCTGGCCGGGAAATGATGAGTGGCTCAATATGCCTCGAGCAGGGAATGCATGACTCTGATGGAGGAATGAAGAAAGTGGAGGGTGCAAAGGTCTGCAGGGAGTGTGACATGAGGGACCTGGGAAGCCCTCCCAAGGACTTTGGGCTTTTCATGAAGATGGTTGCACAATTAAGGATCATCCACATTCACATCACCCAGAATGAACTCCAGTCATCATCTTGGCCTAACTCCCGCCAGCCTTTCTATTGTAATAAATTATAAATTATTGTTTTTGTTTTTAAAAAAATGCTTAATATCAGATCTCAGACCCATAAATACAGAGAACAAACCGATGGTTGCCAGAGGGGAGGAGGGATGGGCAAAATGGGTGAAGGGGAGTGGGAGGTAGAGGCTTCCAGTTATGGAGTGAATCAGTCCCGGGGACGAAAGGCACTGCACAGTGCATGCAGTCACGGGCGT